>NC_139037.1:51147550-51504980 GCF_964662115.1 Mustela nivalis | reverse complement strand
AAAACTGAAATAAGAAGAAACAGAAAACCTGAACAGACCCAAAACAGCAAATGAATTGAAGCAGTAAGCAACAATCTCCCAACAAACAAGAATCCAGGGCTGGATGGCCTCATGGTGGAATTCTACTAAACATTTCAAGAAGAAATAGTGTCTATTATTCTCAAGTTGTTTCAAAAAATAGAAATAGGGGGTCCCTGGGTGGCTCCGTGGGTTAAGGCCCTGCCTTTGGTGCAGGTCATGATTTCAGGGTCCTGGGATCAAGGCCCGCATCAGGATCTCTGCTCAGCAGGGAGCCTGCTTCCCCCTCTCTCTGCCTGCCTATCTGCCTATTTGTGATATCTCTCTCTCTCTGTCAAATAAATTAAATAATTAAACAACAAAAAAAATAGAAATGGAAGGAAAACTTCCAAACCCATTCTATGAGGCCAGCACTACCTTGATCCCCAAATCAGGTAAAGACCCCTCTAAAAAGGATAATTACAGGCCAATATCCCTGATGAACATGGATGCAAAAATTCTCACCAAAATACTAGTATATAGACTCCAACAGTATAATAAAAGGATTATCAACCACAACCAAGTGGAAAATATTCCTGGACTACAATGATGGTTCAACATCAACAAATCAATCATGATAAACTACATTAATAAAAGAAAGGACAAGAACCACATGATTCTCTCAATAGATGTAGAAAAAACTATGGACAAAATACAGCACCTTTCCTGAGAAAAACTCTCTGCAGTGTAGGGATAAAAGAAACATCCTTCAATATCATAAAAGCCATATATGAAAAACCCACAGCAAATATCATCTTCAATGGGGAAAAACTGAGAGCTTTGTCCCCAAGGTCAGAAACACTACAGGAATGATCATTCTTACCACTATATTGTTCTATATAGTACTGGAAGTCCTAGACTCAATAATCAGACAACAAAAAAGAAAAGACATATTTTATATAGGCAAAAAAGAAGGGAAACTCTCACTCTTCTCAGATGACATCATACTTTATGTAAAAAACACAAAGACTCCAGGGCAGGCAGGACTGATACAGGAATTCAGCAGAGTTGCAGGATATAAAGTCAATGAACCTAAGTCAGCTGCATTTCTATACACTAACAATGAGGCAGGAGAGAAATCAGGGAGTCAATTCCATTTACAATTGCACCAAAAAACACAAGATACCTGGGAATAAACTTGACCATAGAGGTAAAAAAATTACACTCTGAAAACTACACATCACATATGGAAGAAATTGAGAAGCACAAAGAAATGCAAAAACATTCCGTGCTCATGGATTGGAAGTACAAATATTGTTAAAATGTCTATGCTACCCAAAGCAATATACACATTCAGGACAATCCATATCAAAATACCATTAGCATTTTTCATAGAGCTGAAACCTATGGAGTTATTCTTAGAGACTGTATTGTAAGCCCTAAGGGGTGACTGTGGAAGCAACTAAAACATCAATGGCATTCCTGTTATTGGGCTATTGAACACAATGGCCAAGTAGGAACAAGATTCCATCATCCCTTGGGCAGGGCAAAGATTAAGAGCTATGGAAGAAAATAACCCTCAACCCTCCTTCTTGTACCTGGTGATTCCTAACACAAACATCCTGCTCCTCCCTTATCTCATAACTTCCTCCCTGCCCACTTGCATAAAGGGGAGGGTGCAGGCCTGTTTCACATCTTTGTACTCCTTTCTTGTGCTTTGATACCTCTTGCCTTGCTCTTCTGATAGAAAAAAATTAATAATAGGAGTGCCTGGGTGGCTCGGTGGGTTAAAGCCCCTGCCTTCGTTTGGCTCAGGTCACGATCCCAGAGTCCTGGGATGGAGCCCCACATGGGGCTCTCTGCTCAGCAAAGAGTCTGCTTCCTCCTCCCTCTCTCACTGCCTGCCTCTCTGCCTACTTGTGGTCTCTGTAAAATAAATAAATAAATAAATAAATAAATAAATAAATAAATAAATCTTTTTTTAAAAAACTAATAATAATAAATAAAAGCTATATGCAGAATTCAGATCTGCTACTCTCCCTTGCAAAGGCAGCCCTGCATGGTGACTCAGATTGGTGTCTGAGATCTTTATTTCAGTGTTTGAAAACAGGAAAAAACAATCCTAAAATTTGTATGGGGGCAGAAAAAACCCTGAATAGACAAAGTAATGTTGAAAAAGAAAACCAAAGCTGGAGACATCACAATTCCAGACTTCATTCTCTCTTGCAAAGCTACAATCATCGAGACAGTATGGTACTAGTACAAAACAAACACATGGATCAAAACAGCAGGATAGAGAACTCAGAAATGGACTCTCAACTCTATAGCAACTGATCTTCATCAGAGCAGGAAAGAATATAAAATGGAAAAAAGATGTCTCTTCAACCAATAGCATTGGATATATTGAAGGGCTACATGTAGAAGAATGAAAGTGGACCATTTTCTTATACTTTTATACACAAAACTAAATTCAAAATGGATGAAAGACCTAAACATAAGGCAGAAATCCCTCAAAATCCTAGAGGAGAACATGGTCAGTAACCTCTTTGACCTCAGCCACCACAGCTTTTTACTAGACATATCTCCAAAAGAAAGAGAAACAAAAGCAAGAATGAACTATTGGGACTTCATCAAGATGAAAAGCTTTTGCAGAGCAAAGGAAATAGTCAACAAAACTAAAAGGCCACCTACAGAATAGGAGAAGATATTTACAAATGTCTTATCAGTTAAAGGGCTAGTATCCAAAAATCTGTAAAGAACTTCTCAAACTCAACACCCAAAAAAAAATATTCTAGTCAGAAATGGGCAGAAGACATGAACAGACATTTCTCCAAAGAAGACATACAAATGGCCATCACACACATGAAAAAAATGCATAACATCGCTCGGCATCAGGAAAATACAGATCAAAACTACAATGAGATACCATCTCACACTAGTCAGAATGGCTAAAATTAACAAGTCAGGAAACCATAGATGTTGGCGAGGATGCAGAGAAAGGGTAAGACTCCTACAGTGTTGGTGGGAATGCAAGCTGGTGCAGCCACTCTGGGAAACAGTATGGAGATTCCTCAAAAAGTTGAAAATAGAGCTACCCTATGACCCAGCAATTGTACTGCTAGGTATTTATCTAAAGGATACAAGCAGGGATTCAAAGGGGCACACACACCCCAATGTGTTTAGCAGCAATGTTCATAAGAGCCAAACTATGGAAAGAAAACAGGTGTCCCATCAGTAGATGAATGGATAAAGAATATGTGGTATATGTATAACTATGTATACATACATATTACTTGGCCAACAAAAAGAATGAAATCTTTGCATTTGCAACAATGTGGATGGAACTAGAGGGTATTATGCTAGGGAAAATAAATCATTAAGACTAATATCATATGATTTCACACATATGTGGACTTTAAGAAACAAAACAGATGAACAGAGGGGAATAGAAGGAAAAAAATAGATGAAAATAGGGAGGCAAACCAGAAAAGACTCTCATGTTTGTTGGTTTTTGTTTTCAAGATTTTATTTATTTGAGAGACAGAGAGAGAGAGAAAAAAAAAAGAGAGCATAAGCCAGGGGGAGAGGCAGAGGGAGAAGCAGACTTCCCGCCTCGGAGGGAGCCAGATGTGGGGCTTGATCCCAGGACCCTGAGATCATGTCCTGAGCCGCAGTCACACACCCTGAGCCACCCAGGTGTCCCCAGAGAAAGTAATTCTAACAGTCAGTGGAGTGAAAAGGCAACCTGAAAAATGCATGGACATTTTTTGCAGAGTCTCTAGACATAAATATTTAACATCTAGGATATAGAAAGAACTTTTGCAGTGACAACCAAACAGCAACCAGCATTATTAAGAACTGGACAAAGTTTTCAGTGGGCACAATACAAGGAAGATATACAAATGGACAAGCATACGAAAGATGCTCAAAATCACTATTCATTAGAGAAATACAAATCAAACAGTGAGTCATCACCTCACACCTGTTCAGATCCCCCTATGAAGCAAGAACAAAAAACCTACATGTGTCAGAAGGATGAGACACTGGAACCATTATGCACTGCTAGAGGAAATGCAAATGGAACAATCACTATGGAAAATGGAAAGGAGTTTCCTCAATACTTTTTAAATCATATTATCATATGACTCAGCCATCCCACTTGACAGTATATAGCCAAAAGAATTCAAAGCAGGATCTGCAAGAGATATTTGCACAAGCAGATTCACAGAAGAGTTACTCAAAAAGCCAATAAGTGACAGCAACAGAAATGTTCCTGAATACATAAAGAAAACATAGCATTTATATTTACCAGAATAATTCAGCCTTGAAAAGAAAGACACATCTTGTTGCCTTATACAATGTGGTTAAAACGGAATGGTGTTTTGTTAAGTGAAATAGAGGAGTCACAGAAACAGATACACTATGATTTCACTTAAGTAAAAGACTGATGTCACAAACAGCATGAGGAAGGAAGGAAGGAAGGAAACAAGGAAGGAGAAACAGAATGCCAGGGGATTAGAATAGAGAAAAATGTGAAAGTGGCCACTTAACAAGCATTAAGTTTCAGTTTTGCAGGACGAGAAAACTCCAGAGATTGGTTTTCCAATCATGTAAATACATTTAACAATTTAGTTAGAAATGGCTAAAATGGAAAAAAAAAATGGTTAAAATGGTAAATTTCATGGCGTATATATTTTTTAAAGATTTTATTTATTTATTTTTTAGAAAGAGAGGGAGTGTGAATGGCAGAAGAGCAGAGGGAGAGGCCCAGACAGATTCCATGCTGAGAACTCAGTGGGATGTGGGGCTCAATCCCACAAGCCTGAGATCATGACCTGAGCCCAAACCAAGAGTCAGACACTTAACCGACTAAGCCATCCAAGCATCCCTCTTGGCATATAATTTTGATGACACTTAAGAATAAATTAGAATCCCTAAAACTGATACAGAGATAGGAGATTTAAAAAATTACCTTCAATTGAAAAGGTATTTCTCTCTCAAAGAGAATATGAATTCATCCACAAATAGAGGATGACATTAATTCCATATCACAGCCCACCCAGGATCAACAGTATAAAACAACCACTGACAACTAACAAGATAAAGAAGTCTAAGTCATGAACCAACAGTGTATGGGTAATATTTATACAAATATGCACATAATTTTATTGGTAATGGACATATGGCTGATTCATATTTGAACTAAACCCTACACTGTCTTCCAAGTCCTGAGCTGAAAACAGTTATCTAAAACTATACAACACAGGGACGCCTGGGTGGCTCAGTTGGTTAAGCAACTGCCTTCGGCTTCAGGTCATGATTCCAGTGTCCTGGGATTGAGTCCCACATTGGGCTCCTTGCTCGGCAGGGAGCCTACTTCTCCCTCTGCCTCTGCCTGCCTCTTTGTCTGCCTGTGGTTGTGCATTCTCTCTCTCTCTCTCTAACAAATAAATAAATAAAATCTTTAAAAAAATAAAACTATAAAACACAGATAAAAAACAAAACACAATTCATTAATGCTGTGGAAACTATCATTAAAAATGAAGTTTTTTTATTGAGTTGTAAAACAGGAATAAGAGGGGCACCTGGGTGGCTCAGTGACTTAAGTCTCTGCCTTCGGCTCAGGTCATGATTTCAGGATCCTGGGATCGAGCCCCGCATCGGGCTCTCTGCTCAGCAGGGAGCCTGCTTCCCCCTCTCTGTCTGCCTACTTGGGATCTCTATCTCACTGTCAAATAAATAAATAAAATAAAAAAGGAAATTTTCACTGAAAAAATTCTGAAACAAATATTCCATCATAAAAGGATCCTTCCATATATTTATCATTTTAAACACTGTACACTGAGGAAAAGCACACATTTAAGGCACTAGCATGTGTTATATGGCACAAATTGCTCAGAAAATTATTTATGGTCAGTTATTAAAATGCTTTAATAAAAATTTTATGGATAAGCATTTAAATAACATTAGAGGGTTTAAAAAAAGATTTTATTTATTTATTTGACAGAGAGACACAGCGAGAGAGAGGGAACACAAGCGGGCGGGGCAGGGGAGGAAGGAGCAGGCTCCCCGCTGAGCAGAGAGCCTAATGTGGAGCTCAATCCCAGGACCCTGAGTTCATGACCTGAGCTAAAGGCAGACGATCAACGACTGAGCCACCCAGGTGCCCCACATTAGAGAATTTTTAAAGAGAGTCTCAGGGGCATCCAGTCAGTTAAGTGCCTGACTTTTGGTTTCAGTTCAGGTTGGGATCTCAGGGTCCTGAGACTGGGCCCCATGTCCAGCTCTGCACTCAGTGCACTGTCCGCTTAAGACTCTCTCTTCCCCTCCCTCTGACCTTCCACCCTACCCACCCCTGTTCTCACTCTAAAATAAATAAATACTTTTAAAAAGAGTCCCACTTCACACAGAATGCCAAGGTCGTATTCATCCTTCAGAAGCAACAACAAAAAACATCTCTGAATAGAGAAAGACCATGATTGTTGTAAAATATCCTGAATATCACTGCTATGTAAAATACACATTTGGGCATTAATTATACTGCAATTCAGTTACATTTTGAGAACATTATTTCCAAGTAGTACTTCCCAAATCCCATTTTAAGGTGTGGTCTCCTGCTTGACCTTCGCACCTCACCTGTGTCACCTGCTTTACTACTCTTCCCACCCACTGGAATGTAAGACACTTTCTCTCCAGACCCCAGGGCTCCTTGACTCCAGGATCTGGCTCAGATAGAGTAAGACTCATTTATTTTAAAAATAGGAATATGCATTTTGTTGGATTAATTTTCTTTTTAAAAGATTTTTATTTATTATATTTGACACAGAGAGAGAGATCACAAGTAGGCAGAGAAGCAGGCAGAGAGAGTGCGGGGGAGGGAGCAGGCTCCCTGCTTAGTAGAGAGCCTGATGCAGGGCTTGATCCCAGGACCCTGAGATCATGACCTGAGCTGAAGGCAAAGGTCTTATCCTACTGAACCAACCCAGTTGAACTAATTTTCAACCGAGCATTATCCTCAGTAGAGAAGAGAGGACATTATAGAATTCTAGAAAACGGTTTTCCAAAATACTCTTATTTGGCAAGTTAGAAGGGAATGATTTTATGACAATTATAGGTGCTACTAGACTATGAAGAATGGCAACAACAATCCTTTTTAAACACTTACTAGTCACTAGAGAGCATTATAACATCTGTATAAGTTAATACAAACAAAAACACGCACTGAAATAACTTATGAGACAAAACATATTTTTTCTTTTAAGAGAGTACTTTGCCAAACATCCAGTAAATGCAAGAAACTAGGTTTGTTTGTTTGTTTTTTTTTAAAGATTTTATTTATTTGACAGAGATAGAGAGATCACAAGTAGGCAGAGATGCAGACAGAGAGAGGGAGAAGCAGGCTTCCTGCTGACCAGAGACCTGATGCGGGGCTCAATCTCAGGACCCTGGGATCATGACCTGAGCCGAAGGCAGAGCCTTAACCCACTGAGCCACCCAGGCCCCCCTCAAATAAATAGAATCTTAAAAAAAAAAAAAAAGAAAAAGCCCTTGACACTTCCAATTTTGTACCATCAAATTATTATTCTTGCTGATTTAAGAACATGAAGTAAATATGGATCCCAGGGCTTACTTTCAGAGATACTGTAAAAGAAAAGTTACTACAGTGATCCGATTTGGAAATCAGGAGGGACCAGAAAGTCAGGATGTGAAGGAGGGAATGAGGCACTTTTCCCTCAGGACCAGTAGTCCAGGATTATTTTGTTTCTTAGATTTTCTTGAAAAGAATTCACATTTTCTCAAATATGCAGTAGAAATATAGATTTTCCTCTGCATAGCATTGATGTGCTTTGGTCTTGAATATAGAATAATGAGTTTAAATTTTTTTTTTTTAAAGATTAGAGATCTGGACTGCATTGGCCTGAAGAGTATAAGTGCCCAACCTGTACAATGTTTATTATTTAAAATGCATTCAAGGGAAGTTGCTAGGAAATGCGGACATACTATATATACAAATTGTTAGTTTAATATAACCCATTATAGAGAGCACCAGAAGTAATGCATTTAAAGCAAGGAACTTTTTAAGATTCTGATACTTTTACATTTGTTCTGATACTGAAAAGGAAAATTACTCAGAGCAGGTTCACCCAGAGTAGCCCTAGGCCAGCAGACGCCAGTAGATAGATCAAGAGATAACCAGAAGCCCACTAAGGAGTGAAAGATAACCCGTTATTTCTGCTTCTGTAAACAGACTTCCCAACACAAGCTCCCTGCACTGCCCCAACAGCCTAAACCAGCCCTCCTCTCCCCAATTTAAACCCATCTCCCAGCAGCCAGCATAGCCCTTGGAACCTGACCCCATCACCCCTCTACAAAATCCCTCTAACCCCACTATGTGGAGCCCAGAGCTTTGGGCACGAGCTCATCTGGGTCCACCAGCATAAAATCGATCTGAGTTCTCCTACTTCTCTGAGTGTCACTTGGTCTCTCCCCAGTCTGATTATTTTCTGCAACATTACGGGAGGCCCAAGCGAGATTCCAACCTTTCTGGCACCTTGAACCAGTGGCTTTGACTACACTAGAGCAGGAAGGAACTCAAGGACTGAATGAGGCAGCATGCCATCCCACAGGATTTCAGGTTCTCCTTCACCCTGGAGTTCCAACCTTCTGGGCAGTCTTGTCCCAGCTGGACTCCAAGGAGAAGAGGACCAACTCCCCTGGTAACACATCTGGCTTTGGTAAGCCACCTGGGAATATGATCTGTAGTCAGATCCTGCTCAAACTGAATGGAAGGGAAGCTTGATCACCTTCCAGAAATTTCCCAAAGGAATTCCACAGGTCAGGGACCTCCCAGCAGGGCAGGTCCTACAAGACAGGAACCTCCAGAGGGGAGGAACTATAGTAATTTTGGTGTGAATGCAGAAGTGAGTGAACGGCCTGTTTGTGTTTGTGGCTCCCCACTCTTGAGACTATGGAGTCTGAGCGGGCCTCAAACTGTTTCCAGGGTGAACTCACAGAATCTAGGGCCAGTACTTTCGGGCACCAGGCTGGGGCTTATATGGACTCACTATGGCTAAGAGGCATCCATGTCTCCTCCAGGAGAGCAGACAGGTGGGCATCTGATTGGTCTCTCCTTTGGAGGGGCACCTACCCTTTGTCTTTGAACCACCAACACAGGGAGGGAACACACAGGGTGGGTAAGAGAGCCTCTGTTCATCACGGGCAGAAACTCTTCAAAACCTATTCCTAGACTGTATGCTTAAAAATTGTAAGAAGGCGTTCTCAGGAAACTATGAGAACAAAATGTCTCCTGGAAAATTACACACATTATGTGAATTGGAATGGCCCACTTTTGGGGTTGGCTGGTGCTCTGAGGGTACCCTAGACCTACCCACTGTCCAGGCCATTTACAGAGTTGTGGTCAGTACAGCTGGACACCTTGACCCATGCCCATATATTTGATTCTTGGCTTCAGATAGCCCAAACTCTGCCCCCGTGGGTCCAATTCTGTGATAATAGGAAGAGCCAGAGTAGGATATTTGTTACCCAAGTAAAAGAGCTCAAGGGCTGTAAGAAAGCAAAGTCTGTTTATCAGGGAGACGGACAGACAGGACAATCTGTTCATGCACCCGCCATATGTCCCAAGTGCACCACCAGGGGGCAGATGATGCCCCACCTTTTGGATAGCCCTCCTCAGCCTCCTCTACAACCACGAAGCTCAGAGGGAATTCCAACCCTGCCCCAATCCTGGAGTCCCAGCCCCCAGCTTGCGAGCAGCCATCTGTGCTCATCTCAGGCTCCAGTTCCCCCATCACAGCTCTCCAGATGCTGCTCCATAAGATGAAAGGATAACAGATAGACACTGAGAACACCATCCAGCCCCAACAGTCTATTCACATCTATCAGCCCTTTGGCACCATTGACCTTCTAAATTGGAAAAATCATACACCGCCATATTCAGAGAAGCCTCGGGCCATGATTGACCTCCTGGAGTCCCTGTTCCAGACCCACCAACCCACTTGGATGATTGCCACTAGATTCTCCTGACACTCTTCAACAGAAGAATACTGACAATTCCTCACCAAGACATGTCACTGGCTCCGATGCCAGCTCCCACCTGGAACCCTAAAAGCAGAATCATGGGTGTTAGCAGCAGCACGTGACACTCAGCCCAGCTAGGATTTCCATACGGTCAAGGGACTAGTTGACCGAAGTCGATACTGTATGGCTCTTCTGCATGGACTCAGAGCAGGGGTAAAGAAGCCAACCAACATGTCAAAAACTGTGGCAGTTATCCAGAAATCAGAGGAATCACCAACTGACTTCTGGGAGAGACTATATGAGGCCTTCTGAGTGCACATCCCATGTGATCCAGAGGCCCCAGAGAACCAGCAAATGGTCAACTCAGTGTTTGTGATGCAATCATACACCAATATTTGCCAGAAACTCCAGAAACTTGAGGGCTTCGCTAGCATGAATGCTACCCAGCTGACAGAAGTAACAGATAAGGTCTTTGATAGTTGAGACCATGAGGCCAAATGAGAAGCAGACAAAAGAATGAAAACAAAGGCATCGTTGATGGTTTCAGCACTAGGAAAACTGGACCCAACTGGACAGTCAGTCCCACTACAAAAGGCGGGGGACCCAATAGGAAGGCCCCACTCTGATGAGATCAATGTGCCTATTATAAGGAGACTGGCCACTGCAAAAATGAATGCCCCCACCATAAGGAACCAACCAAAGGGCCTGACAAAATTACTTCAGAAAAAAACAAAAACAAAATGGCAGCCTGAGCCTGAAATGCAAGACCTTATCAGTCCGGCTGGGATTGAGTCAAACTAGGGAAGACCAGGCTCCCTTTCATTAGGTACCTGAGAGCCTATGGTCAAAATGAAAGTGGGGGCCCAATCGTTGACTTTCATGGTGAACACAGGTACTGAGCATTAAGTGGTTACCAGACCCATGGCTCCACTCACAGGGCATAAGGTCACAGTTGTCAGGGCAAATGGTTCCCAATCTGCCTGCCAGTTTTGTGGACCCTGAACATGCCAGCTGGGGGTATACACAGTTACTCAGGAATTCCTATACCTACCGGAAAGTCCCGTTTCCTTCCAAGGTAGAGACTTACTGACAAAGCTTGAGGCCCAGATCACCTTTATCCAAAGGGGGCCTACAAGCCTTACCTTGGGAAGGCCTAATTCCCTCATCATGGCAGTAACTGTACCCACAGAAAATGAATGGCAATTTTACTGCCAAGAAAAAGGAGACCCCACAAAGCCAACCAGTCTGCTGGATGAGATCGCTGATGTCTGGGCTGAAAAAGAACCTCCTGGCCTGACCCTTAACCATAGGCAAAAAATGAGGAGGGATTAAAAGGAGAAGTGGGCTGGTGGAAACTGCCTGACCAGAGACTTTTTGTCCCCAGTACTGTAACAGCCCCCCTAATAAAGCAACATCATGAACTAACTCACTTGGGAAAAGCAGCCCTGGAGAAACTGCTATTTCATCCCCAAACTCCCCACCCTGTGTACCCAAACAAGCACTAGGTGCAGTACATGCACACAGAACAAGGCAAATCAAGGACCTAGACCATGCCCCGGGATTCAAACAATGGGCACCATGCCTTTCGAGGATTTGGAAATAGACTTCAGAGAGGTCAAGCCATACTGAGGATATTGATACTCACTGGTCCTACTTTGCACTCACTCAGGGTGGGTTGGGGCTTAACCCACATGCACAGAGAAAGCACGAGAAGTAGTAAAAGCCTCCTGAGAGATGGCATCCCCGGGTATGGGCTTCCCCTTTCCATCAGCTCAGACAATGGACCGAGTTTCATGGCAGAGAGAGCCCAAGGCCTACTCAGTATCTTGAAAATAAAATGGAAGCTCCATACAGCATACAGACCTCAGAGCTCAGGGAAAGCAGAGCACATGAACCTGAACCTTAAAACAACTTTAACCAAAGTCTGTCAGGAAATCCCCTGGGTAGAAATGTTACCACGGGCCCTGTTCAAGGCACACTATACCCCCAAGATCCTTTGACTACTCACCCTTTGAGATCCTCTATGATAGGCCACCCCCCATAACAAGCCAGCTTAGAGATCTCAGACCAATTGGAGACTTAGAAATATCCCTACACCTCTAGGCCCTGGGAAAAACTCTATACTACATCTCCTGAGAAGCTTTAGAAAGGACTACCATCCCCATGAGTAACTGGGCTCATCCCTACCAACTGGGGGACATGATATGGGTAAAAGATCAGGAAGAAGGAGCTGCTGCACCCCACGCAGATGGGTCCCCATCTAGTAATACTGACAACTTTCACTGCTGTTAAAGTTTCAGGTATCACTCCCTGGATCCATCATTCCTGAGTAAAGAAGGCAGTGGCCCCCACAGACCCAGATGATTGGCAGACAGCCTGACTGCCAACTGACCCCCTCAACTTGAAGATCTGTAAGAAGATACAGCAGTCCACAGCCATGACTTGATACCCCACGGAAATTTGCAGATCCCCCACTTTAGGAATCCACAACCTTTCTCCAGTCACAAACCTGGAAGCCAACTGGTCAGTGCATGACAGAAGCTTGAGGAACTCAATGGGAAATATTTGGACATTAAAATCCTGGTGTCACTCAGTGCCTTAATAGTGGTACTTGTAACCCTAGTGTTCTCTGTGGGTCTAGCTGAGTCAACTCCAGGTGACTGGAATTGGACACAAAATATCACTCTATCCATACACTATATAAGTATACTGAGACTATTCAGTGGAATCTACTGCTTTTTAATAACTGCCTCCCCAGTCCCACTTTATTTATTTTTTTTAAAGATTTTATTTATTTATTTGACAGAGAGAAATCACAAGTAGTCAGAGAGGCAGGCAGAGAAAAAGAGAGGGAAGCAGGCTTCCTGCTGAGCAGAGAGCCTGATGCGGGACTCGATCCCAGGACCCTGAGATCATGACCTGAGCCGAAGGCAGTGGCTTAACCCACTGAGCCACCCAGGCGCCCCCCAGTCCCACTTTAAAATGAGTCCCCTAATGCTGGTGCTGTGGCTGTCAATTATAGAGCTAAGCTCAGATGATGACATCACTGAGGACAGTCAATGCCACTAGCTGCAGTTTCTAAGGATGCTGGGGGCACTCACAACCCACCACGTACATGCTAGGATTACCAGCAGCCCTCTTGGTCCAATGGCCTTGATGCATGTGCTACAGCACACCCAAAACTCTGTCAACATGAGGGTCTATTCTACGTGTCTGGTATCCCAATGGATTGATGACCCAACTTCTATGCAGCACTACACCCCATGACTATAGTGTAGACCTATCCTGTCTCCTCCATGGTCTCTCCCCACTCCTATCCAGAAAGTCCCTACCTGAGCTCCTACTCTTGCTCTACCTACAACCATTCCCAACCCAAAACAGGTAACACCAAGCCCATGGTCCCCCTGTTTTTGTCTAGCATGCCAAGACCATGTTGTAACCTGAGGGAGGTCACTCTTTGTCACAATAAAGCAAAGAAACTCACGACAGGAAACATTAAGTCCAGGTTAGCTACATCGGGGCTATAGGGATCCAAGATGCCCTGAGAAAAAGGGTCCCACCTGCTGGGAACCTGACCCTTATCAACCTCTACTAAGGTTTCCTCCCAATGGAGGACCTCTCACTTTAGACCCTCAAGCATGTGATGTGATAGAAGAAGTCCACCATTTACTCAACACAACCAACCCTCAGTAGGAGTTCTATCTGCTACCCAAAGTCTCCAAACCCACAGCTGCCCTTCACTTGATGGGCACATATCCACCACATCATGGTGCACTCCATAACCTGGCACCCTTTTGAAATGTGGAAGATATATTTATCAATGTTTACCAGTTAACCAGAGAGGGCCATGTCCATGGATGCTTCCTACTCTACAGGTAGATATAGTCCCCCAAAATCAATCCCTTTCCATTCCCTTGTTGGCATACGCATGCTCCAAGAGGGCCATTAAAATCATCCCACTTTTGGTTGTATTAGGCATAATGATAGCTGTGGGCATAAGGATAGGAATAATGGCCTCATCCTATTACTACAAGAAGCTGTCAGAAAATCTTGCAGAAGATATGGAGCAGGTGGCTAAGTCTATGATGACCATATAAGATCAGATTTACTCCTTAGAAGCAAGGGCACTACAGAATCAAAGGGGCTTAGACCTGCTCACTGCCAAAAAGGGGGGAACTCTGCCTCTTCCCAAATGAGAAATGTTGTTTCTACATGAACCAGTCAGGGTTAGTCAGAGACATGATCCAATGACTACAAGATCAGATTGCACACAGGAGACAAGGGGCAATTGGTATGATGTCTGGGGCTGGGCTGTGTGGCTCCTTCCCTTAGCCAGCCCTCTCTGCATGCTCCTGTTGGTACTCCTGTTCAGTCCACGTATTATTAATCTTATCACCCTATTCATCAGCTCTCAGTTGGAATCAATTAAATTGCAACTATTGGGAACTCAATACAGGTCTCTAGATCAACAAAAATCCAATGGAAATTATCGATGCCCATTCTAAGCTTAAAAAGTCATTGAAGGGGGGGGATGAAGAGGAAAATCAGCCAGAGCAGGTTCACCCAGGGTAGCCCCAGGCCAGCAGACCCCATTAGATAGAGCAAGAGATAACTAGAAGTCCCACTAAGGAGCAAGAGATAACCAGCTCTTTCTGCTTCTGTAAACAGACTTCCCACCACAAGCCCCCTCCACTGCCATAAGAGCCTACAGCAACCTCCCACTCCCCCAGTTTAAATGTACCTCCCAGCAGCTAGCATAGCCCTTGGAACCTGACTCCCTATACCCCCCCTATAAAAACTCTGTAATCCCACTAGGTAGGGCCCAGAGCTTTGAGCACTAGCTCATCTGGGTCCACCAGCATAAAATAAATTCAAGTTCTCCTACCACTCTGAATGTCTCTTGGTCTCTTGCCAATCTGATTATTTTCTGCGACAATACAGACATATCACAAATATCACCTGCCCGAGACTTTGCCCAGTTGGTCTCAACCTACAAATATATATGTAAGCAAAAATAACATTAAAAGCATTTGTTCTGTTTTAATGGTATAAAAAAATAGAATTAAACTGTAATGAACAACAACAGAAAGGTTTAAAAGGACTGTGCATATCAAAAACTTAGCTTTAAGAAAACTGTGAAGGAAAATGTGAAATGACTCCTGAGTATGGTGCTTTCATTTTGCAGTGGGAGAAGTAAGGCTTCTGGCTGGGAAGATCTCTCTTGGTAAATAACTTAGTATATGATAACAGCAGAGAAATTTCTTTCTGTGTGGTTGGAGTTTGATCATAAACTCATTTTGGTGAGGACTGGTCCTCTACTAGTTATAGTAATCTCAGGAATCTGAGAGGCTTGATGGTTTTTGTTGTTGATGAATGTGTGTGTGTGTGTGTGTGTGTGTGTGTGTGTGTGTCTTTAACAGAGAGAGACAGAGAGACAGAGAGACGGGGGGGGGGGTGTTGGGTAGGGGAAAAGGGAGAGATAAACTTAAGCAGGCTCCATGCCCAGCATGAACTCCACCAGGAGGCAATCACAAGACCCTGAGAAAACAATAAGCCACCCAAGTGTCCCTGTTTAAATTGCTGTTTAGCTAGCCAGGAGAAACTGTTTCTGATCTAGCTCCCCTCTTATAGCCCAATAGGCTGCACGTTACAAAATTAGCTGCAGTTCACTTATGACTTGACTAAAGGACGATGACTTCGTCTTGTAATACCGCATGGCCACAATATGCTTTATGGTCAAGAGAAGCACAGATTGCAGACCCAGATGCATCTGCCTCTTAGAAATTTAAAATTCTTCACAACGCAGCCCATTTAAAGGCTTCATGCATTCTGTAGAGGAGATTCTGAATAAAGTCAAAGACAAAGGACCTTAGCTCTTCTCAGTAGAACCTGGCAGAGTCACCTTCAGCACCCAGCTGCCATGGCACGGGGATGACATTCACAATACAAATAATTTAGCAGCTCCATCTGGGGAACCATAGAAAACTCAGCCACTTAGCACACTGAGTGCTCTGAATTTATGACTCTGGAGAAAACCAGCACAAAATATAATCAACCATCTCCAGTGACACCAGAAGGAGCAAGAGGACTCTAATCAGCACATTCAGTCACAGCTAACTCCCCTGAGGTAGTGCTGAGCATTTCAACCCACAAGGATGGAAAGTAACCATCACACCATGAAAGAAGTGATGGAGAACCACCTTCCAGCAATCTGGTACGACTCATGTTCTGGTTGACTCATGTTCAATACACATTGGTGACCTGTTTCCAAGTGTCTACATGAAATGAAAATGATACTAAGGATGATTTTAATGTTCAAGTGGCCTAAATGAGAAACATTGGAAATACATAATTTGTATAAGTAGGCACCTACCGTGAGAGAGACAACTATTAACCTAAACAAACTAAGTGGGACACATATTTTGACTGGGATTGAGAAGCATTAACGAACCACTGACAAGACAGCAATCACGCAGGAAACAACTAAGGAACCCTGAGAGACAGTGACAACAGCAGAGGTCAAAAATCTCAACTCCTGCAGAAGTATTTCCTACTACTCCAACTTTTTCACACACTTTTTTTTAAAGATTTTATTTATTTATTTGACAGAGAGAGAGAAAGAGAGAGCACAAGGAAGCCCAGCAGCAGGCAGAGGGAGAGAGGGAAGCAGCTCTCCACTGAGCTGACAGCCCGATGCAGGACTCGATCCCAGGACCCTAAGATCATGACCTGAGCTGAAGGCAGAGGCTTAACCTACTGAGCCACCCAGGCATCCCTCTTTATATACCTTAAATAGAATGTCAGGAAATGAGGCATTAAAATCAAATCCTCTATTAGAGAATAGGAATTCTTGTCACCTTAAAGATCCTTCTAGCTAGACTAAGAATCACAATGACATGAGCAGATTAACAAGAAAAAAATCATATTAAATCAGTGTACATATAGGAAGTCTGCAGAGACTTGGAAATTCCAGACTGTCAAGCAAGATGAGGTACAAATGTCATCCTGAACTAAGACAAACGGGTCAGGGCCTGGAGCTTCTGAGGAAAGGAAAACCCCTCACAGGGTGAAAAGAAGAGCACATATTTGGTAACTGGATATTTGTCCTACCTTACAGTTGGGTCATGGAGATAAACTTGGTCTCTGTGACTAACCCTTGTTCTGAGAAAGAGCCCCAATTTAGATTCCATTGTGTGGTTAAGGGAGCAGGGAAAGGCTTTCTTGAGGCTGCAGGTTCTCAAGTGCCTTGAACTCAAGTTACCTCCAGGACAAAGCAGCACATTCAGGCACTGGGGGGATGGACCGGCTGTCTAGAAGCCCTTCAGTTCCCTACCTGAAACTTCCTTATGAGTTTCATACATTAAAATTTCACCCGATAAATTGTTTCCTGTCACTGATCCAGCATTTTAGGCCTGACAATAAATAGGTCAGTAGAATCAAAGTCATTTCAGGAGGCAGTGATGCAGGTGTATTTTCAAAGTTAGCCCTGTGGCACAAGTAATGTAATTAATGAAATATTTACACTTAATGATTAGAGCAAATGTTAAGCCAGTTTCTTTCTTCTAAGGGTATCAGTTGACCAGACATCTGGTCAGATGTCAGACTTGAAGTATCTTGAGATAGAGGACAGGTAGTGACCAACAGACAGATCTTCCTGGTTTATAGTTCAAATGCATCTGTTAATGTTTGCAGTGGCCCATGGAGCCACAGCCCTAAGATTGTCTCTCCATGAATATAAGGGTGATTTTGTTCCATCAAGTCATTTATATTAAGTTTCCAGAGCTCCAGGGAAAAGGAGAGTTTTAGTTCTCACATAATTCCATATCAGAATGGTGGGAGAAAAATAAAAATATTAGTCTAGTGATTTGTAGCCAGACATTGGAGAACCCTAGAAGAAATCAAGATCTAGTCCATTGTATATGAAAACTATTAAAACATTTTATCCACAGGGGCACCTGGGTGGCTCAGTGGGTTAAAGCCTCTGCCTTCTGCTCAAGTCATGATCCAGGGTCCTGGGATTGAGTCTCGCATCAGGCTCTCTGCTCAGCAGTGAGCCTGCTTCCCTTCTCTCTCTGCCTACTTGTGATCTCTGACAAATAAATAAATAAAATCTTTAAAAAATATTTTATCAACTAAGATGTGTTATTAAAACACATTTTTCTCTGGGTGCCTGGGTGGCTCAGGGGGTTAAAACCTCTGCCTTTGGCTCAGGCCCTGGTCTCAGGGTCCTGGGATCAAGCCCCACATTGGGCTCTCTGTTCAGCAGGGAGCCTGCTTCCCCCTCTCTCTCTCTCTGTGCCTGCCTCTCTGCCTACTTATGATCTCTGTTTGTCAAATAAATGAAATCTTTTAAAAAAACCCACACATTTTTCTCTATAATCACCTGCATTTTTACCAGACATAGGAAAAAACACCAATTTCATCACAAAATAACTCTAGTTCAAGAAAGAAAACTCAGCCTGATTATTTACATAATTCCACCAAGAACAGAGATTTGATTTACAGACTCTTTAAAACCGGCTTTGCTGACTGTTTCATAATGAATTGCTAGACTGAACTTTTAATAGCCTCTCTATGCCAGAGGGAAGCCAATACTTGCCGCCAGACATTGCCTGTGATTCCTACAGAGGTGGGTGAACTCCTCTCTTCTTGAGGTCACCCAAATATCCCTAGGTTCCTGTACCTGTTAGGAAACAATATATTTTTTTAATTTTAAAAGATTTTATTTATTTATTTGATGGAGAGAGATATCTCAAGCATGCAGAGAGGCAGACAGACAGAGGGGAAAGAAGGCTCCCTACTGAGCAGAGCTGCCTGTGCCTTTGCAGTGACTAAAGGGAGCCCCTCCAAGTCCCTCCCCACATGGGAAAACGTTCTTCACAGACCAAAATAGGACTAGGTAAGCTCTGTGGGAGTCTTCTCCAAGGACCCTGGGAGGGGAAAGAATTGGGAAAAAGGAGAGATGGCGGCTCAGAAGGGTTCGCCAGGGCTGTCATATGGGTCTGTTTCTACTCTTATTCACATATTTTTAGATTTGATTTTATATGTATGTGAATTCATATGTTATTTGTCTTTTTTTTTTTTTTGACTTATTTCAAATAGGATAATACCTTCTGGGTCTATCCACACTGTCAGAAATGTTAAGAAACATGAAAAATGCAGAAAGAGACCCATAAAGACCATGAGTAACCTGCTGGTTACTAGAGTGGAATGGAGAAAGATGATGGGCAAAATGAGGAAATGGGAATGGGAAATACAGGCTTCCAGTCATGGAATTAACAAGTCCTGGGGGGTGAAGAGTGGCACCTGGGTGGCTCAGTGGGTTAAAGCCTCTGCCTTCCGCTTGGGTGGTGATCACAGGGTCCTGGGTTCAAGTCCCACATTGGGCTCTCTGCTCAGCAGGGAACCTGCTTCCCCCTCTCTCTCTGCCTGCCTCTCTGCCTACTTGTGATCTCTGTCAAATAAAGAAATAAAATCTTTTAAAAAAATCAAATTTTAGGGCGCCTGGGTGGCTCAGTGGGTTAAGCCGCTGCTTTCGGCTCAGGTCATGATCTCAGAGTCTTGGGATCGAGTCCCACATCGGGCTCCCTGCTCAGCAGAGAGCCTGCTTCCCTCTCTCTCTCTCTGCCTGCCTCTCCATCTACTTGTGATTTCTCTCTGTCAAATAAATTAAAAAAAAATCAAATTTTAAACATTTTTTTAAAAAGACCTCAGTCCTGAAATTTATGGAAATTACTACTCCCACATCATTCTAACAGCCCTTGAATGCTTTCAACCACTTCTAATCTGTATTTTGATGACAATAGAGTGGATTTGAAATGTATAACATAATCTATGTGTGAACTTAATGTAATTTAATTAGTAAAACATAATGGTTTTTAAACTGTTAACATGGATATGTAATGAATGACATATTATCCCAGCACCAAGGCGAACGCATCTCATTTTACTGAAGGTTGTAGGGAACTCATGGTATCTATCCCCTATTTGGTAATGGAGTGGGATAATATTCCCAAGAACCCATTTTTTCAGTGCTCTGAAAGTTTAAATGATGTGTGATTATTTTGTCCCCCTAATATTGTATCCTCTTCTTCTCTTTGTGAACGCTGCAGTATTATGACGGATATGTTGTTGTTCTGCAGGGACCCTGAACAGGCTCCAGTCCCTGTCACTAGTGCGTTCTCTAAACAACATGATGCAGAGTCACAAGTTAAGGTAACTGCTGCCTTCAGATCAGATCATGATCCCGGGGTCCTGGGATCGAGCCCCGCATCAGGCATCAGGCTCTCTGCTCAGCAAGGAGCCTGCTTCCCCCTCTCTCTCTGTCTGCTTCTCTGCTTACTTGTGATCTCTGTTTGTCAAATAAAGAAATAAAATCTTTTATAAATAAATAGATTTTTAAATAAAAGACAGGAAGCTCCTAGCAAAGTACAAAGTATGTTATGGCTCATGACACAGCAAAAACCATTAACTTCTTCATCACACTAATCTCACTTGTCAGCTCCGCCACCTACAACTGATACAGGCAGATGCTGCACATGCAGTGGTTTTCTGTCACATCTGTAGACCATAAGCATAGGAAACCCCAAGAGCTTAAATGTATATCCAGCGTATCTACCCAATCCACTGCCATGGAAAGAGGCATCCATTGGTTTTCCTGAAATATATTGGGAGTGGAACTCTTTCAGAAAGGCTACTGGGGAAGTTATTTTTTTTATTTTAATTTTTATTTTTATTTAGAGACTTATTTATATTTTAAAGAGAGGAGGGGAGGGGTAGGGGAAAGGGGGAAAGAATCTCAGTTTCACCTCTGACTGCAGAGCCAGAAATGGGGCTCCATTCTAGGACCCTGAGATGACAACCAGATCAGAAATCAAGAGTCCAAAACTTAACTGACTGAGCCACCCACATGCCTCTCTATCATTTTTTATAATATTTTATTTATTTATTTATTATTTATTTATTTTATTTTATTTATTATTTTATTTATTTATTTATTTGATAGATAGAGACAGCGAGAGAGGAACAGAAGCTGGGGGAGTGGGAGAGGGAGAAGCAGGCCTCCCACTGAGCAGGGAGCCCAACACGGGGTTCCATCCCAGGGCCCTAGGATCATGGCCTGAGCTGAAGGCAGATGCTTAATGACTGAGCCATGCCAGTATCCCCTATCATATATATTTTTTAAGATTTTATTTATTTATTTGACAGAGATCACAAGTAGGCAGAGCGGCAGGCAGAGAGAGAGAGGTGGAGGAAGCAGGCTCCCTTCCGAGGAGAGTCCAATGGGTTCGATCCTAGGACCCTAGCATCTTGACCTGAGCTGAAGGCAGAGGCTTAAACCCACTGAGCCACCCAGGTGCCCCCCCCCCATCATATTCTAAGTAGAGCATCTTTTTCACATTCTCAAGACTAAGACTCACACTTACACCTATTTGCAGTCCGAAAACGTTGCCAGTTATTCTGGACCTCATATCCATCATGGATATTTGTATGTGGTTTGTTTTGTTTTGTTTTGTTTTGTTTTTTGCTTCTGGGCTAGAGAGAGCTGGTAAAGTATCCAGGTGGGACCTAGATGACGTTTTCCTTCACCGAGATCCCAGGAACAGACCTCGGCAGCAATAGGAAACCTGGACTCACCACCTTCTTCTGCGGATCTGTCATCGAGGAGTATTTTCAACACTCACAGGACTTTAATTCAGTGACAAACACTGATGGCCCTACTGGAAGCCTGGTTGGAGACATGGGAGAGAAGGATCTGGGATATAGGCGAGAAGTGTCCTAAAGACCTAACCCTGAGTGTCATTTCTGGAAAGGTTTTATAAATACGTGAAAACATGATGCAGAAACTTAAAAACTAGAGGAATCAACATTTGCAACTTTTTTTTATTTTTTAAAGATTCATTCATTTATTTGACAGAGAGAGAGAGTGAAAGAGGGAACACAAGCTGGGAGAGTGAGAGAGGGAGAAGCAGGCTTCCCACTGAGGAGGGAGCCCGACGAGTGGCTCCATCCCAGGACCCTAGGATCAGGACCTGAGCTGAAGGCAGCCGCCTAACAACTGAGCCACCCAGGTGCCCAACATTTGCCATTTCTTTTTTCTTTTAAGTCCTTTTTTTTTTTAAGGTTTTATTTATTTATTTGACAGAAATCACAAGTAGGCAGACTGAGAGAGAGGAGAAGGCAGGCTCCCCACTGAGCAGAGAGCCCAATGTGGGACCCGATCCCAGGACCCTGAGATCATGACCTGAGCCTAAGACAGAGGCTTAACCCACTGAGCCACCCAGGCACCCACATCTGCAATTTCTAATGCAAGGAATTTCAGGAGAAAAACATGACATGTTCTCTGACTTGGGACACAAGACTTAACCCAAGAACTGGCCATTTCTTCTTTCCCCTCGTCCTCTAGATTTCTTTCTCACAAGGTGTTTGTGGAGAAATCACAGGAATATCATGAAAAAAAAAAAAATACCAACAGAGCCTCTTCACGTATAAACTGCTCACCTGAAGACCGGACCATGAAATGCAGAGAAGTCCTAGCTTCCTCGTCCATTTTGTCAGCAGCTCCTACTTGAAGACCAATCCCTGACTTTTCCTTCCATGTTCTCAGGGAGCCTCCCCTTCTACAGATGCCCACAAATTCCGCTACAGCATAGGGACTGCGTGCTGCATGGACATGACCCGCCCCGACTCTTGTTAGGAGAGTCCCTCTGACCTTTCCTTGAGTCAAAGCCTGCTCTCAACTCTCAAAAAATGACAGGAAGCCCTTATGCTTAACTCAGAATCCCCTGGCCTCATTGAGTATGACCTGGAGCCTGCAATTAACACGACACTGTTGATTTTTCCCAAACCAATTCACAGAACCAGAGAGGGTGGGCTCAGGTGATAATCATCTTTCAGACTCCACACCTGAGCCTATGGGAAAGCGTTTGGAGAGGTGACCAGGCACAGAATGGGAACCAAGTCGATGATTGTGAGCACATTTAGATTTATGCCTTCCCAACTGATCAGATATCTTAGGGTGACAAAATGCTCCTCTTTGGTCGATAAATACTTATTTTCATAAGTAGCACACAGGTTTGCAAAGTGAATCTACTTTTTTTTTTTTTTTAAAGATTTTATTTATTTATTTGACAGAGAGAAATCACAAGTAGACGGAGAGGCAGGTAGAGAGAGAGAGGAAGGGAAGCAGGCTCCCTGCCGAGCAGAGAGCCCGATGCGGGACTCGATCCCAGGACCCTGAGATCATGACCTGAGCCGAAGGCAGTGGCTTAACCCACTGAGCCACCCAGGCGCCCCGCAAAGTGAATCTACTTTTTACCCTCTCATCAGCAATATGAGAATTCTAATTCATCCACATTCTCACTGAAATTTGGTGTTTTATCCTTTTTCTTTATTTTACCCATTCTAGAAAATGTGGACTGGCTTCTCACTGTAAAATATGAAGTTCTCTTCCTAGGCTTGTCCTGGTGACTGAACCAGAACGACTTCAAATCATCAAGTTGAACAAAAACCAAAATGGCGGGGTGCCTGGGTGGCTCAGTTAGTTAAAGCCTCTGCCTTCAGCTCAGGTCATGATCCCAGAGTCCTGGGATTGAGCCCCACATGGGGCTACCAGCTCCATGGGGAGTCTGCTTCTCTCTCTGACCTTCTCCCCTCTCATGGTGTCTCTCTCTCAAATAAATAAATAAAATCTTAAAGACCTGAATGGCTTGGATTTGCCATTCTCAATTTAAAAAAACAAAACCAAAAATGGCTGCATTCCTGCTTCAGCAAGACTTCATTCCAAACTAAATAAGCTTTTTTCTCTCTTCTATAAACCTCCCTTCCTACCTTCTGAGCCTATTGTTTCAGGAATCTAATTCCACTCTGACAACATGATGAACAGGGCTGACAGCACAGACACACAATTTCCTCTGGAAATCGGCCATAATCCCATATTTCCCTACAAACCCCCATCCCCTTCCTCTGGGTGGGCTGCAGGTTTGAAGGCCCTGACCTGCTGAGGCCTCCTTGGCTGGCAAAGCAATAAAGCTACTGTTCCTCTTTATCCACAATTCTGTGTTCGTTGTATTTTGGGTCTGATGCACAGAGGTCAGTTTATTTTTTTTTCATCCAATAAATGAACATATAGTGTATTACTAGCTTCAGTGGTAGAGTTTAGTGCTTCATCAGTTACATACAACACCAAGTGCTGGTTACATCATGTGCCCTTCTTATTGCCCATCACCCAATTACCCCATCCTCCATCCACCTTCCTTCCAGCAGCCCTCAACTTGTTTCCTAGAGTTATGAGTCTCTTATGGTTTGTCTTACCTGATTTTCTCTTACTTTATTTTTCCCTCCCCTTCCCTATGATCCTGTTTTGTTTCTTAAATTCCACACTTGAGTGAAATCATACGATAATTATCTTTCTCTGAAGGACTTTTTTTGCTTAGCATAATACCCTGTAGTTCCAGCCACATCATTGCAAATGGCAAGATTTCATTTTTGATGGCTGAGTAATATTCCATTTTTTATATATACACCATGTCTTCTTTATCCATCCATCTGTTACTGGACATCTGGACTCTTTCCATATTTTGGCTATTGGGGACATTACTCCTGGAAACACTGGGGTGCAGGAGCCCCGTTGGTTCACTATGATTGTATTCTTTGGATAATTACAGGGTAGTGCAATTGCTGGGACATTGGGTAGCTCTATTTTTATTTTTTGAGTATCCTCTATATGGTTTTCTAGAGTGGCTGCTGCACCAGTTTGCATTCCCACCAACCAGATTAAGGGGGTCCTGTATCTCCTCATCCTTGCCAACATCTGTTGTATCCTGACTTGTTAGTTTTACACATTCTGACTGTTGTGAGGTGGTATCTCACTGTGCTTTTCATTTGCACTTCCCTGATGCTGGATGATGTTGAGCATTTTTTCATTTTTCTGTGGGCCATTTGTATGTCTTCTTTGGAGAAAGAGCTCTTTGTGTTTTTTGTCCTTTTCTTGAGTGGATTATTTGTTCTTTGGGTGTTGTCTGTGGTAAGTAGAGATTTTGCATACTAGTCCTTTATCGATAAGACATTTTGCAAATATCTTCTCCCAGTCCCTCCACTGTCTTTTGGTTTTGTTGACTGTAAAGCTTTTTACCTTGATGAAGTCCCAATAGTTCATTTTTACCTTTGTTTCCCTTGCCTTGGAGTTGTGTCTAGGCAGAAGTTGCTCTGGCTGACGTCACAGATGTTATTGTCTGTGTTCCCCTCTAGGATTTTGATGGATTCCTCTCTCACATGTAGGTCTTTCATTCATTTTGAGTTTATTTCTGTATATGGTATAAGAAAATGGTCTGGTTTCATTCTTCTGCATGTGGCTATCCAATTTTCCAACACCATTTCTGTAGAGACTGTCTTCCATTGGATATTCTTTTCTGCTTTATCGAAGATTAGTTGACCATAGACTTGAGGGTTCTCTATTCTGTTTTATGGATCTGTGTGTCTGTTTTTGTGCCAGTACAATGCTGTCTTGGTGATTACAGCTTTGTAATAGAGCTTGAAGGCCGGAATTGTGATGCCACCAAGTTTCGTTTTCTTTTTCAACATTCCTTTGGCTATTTGGGGTCTTTTCTGATTCCATATAAATTTTGGCATTATTTGTACCAGCTCTGAGGAAAAAGTTGATGGCATTTTCATAGAGATTGGATTGAATATGTAGATTGCTCTAGGTAGCATAGACATTGTAACAATATTTGTTCTTCCAATCTATAGGCATGGACAATTTTTCCATTTCTTCGTGGCTTTCTCAGTTTTTTTCATGAGTGTTCTACAGTTTTCTCAGTACAGGCCCTTCATCTTTTTGGTTAAGTTTATTTCTAGATATCCTAAGATATCCTTAATTTCTCTTTCTTCTGTCTCATTGTTAGTGTATAGAAATACAACTAATTTCTGCAATGATTTTATATCCTGCCACTTTCTTTACTTCCTGATTCAATTCTAGCAATATTTGGGTGGAGTCTTTTGGGTTTTCTTTTCTTTGAAGATTTAATTTATTTATTTGACAGAGACAGAGAGCAGGAACACAAACAGAGGGAGTGGGAGAGGAAGAACAAGGCTTCCCACTTAGCAAAGAGCCCCATGCAAAGCTCGATCCCAGGACCCCAAGATCATGACTCAAGCTGAAGGTAAACACTTAACGACTGAGTCACCCAGATGCCCCTCTTTTGGGCTTTCTCCATAGAATATTATGTCATCTGCAGAGTGAGAGTTTGATATCTTCTTTGCCAATTTAGATTTCTTTTCTTTCTTTTCTTTTTGTGGTCTGATTGCTGAGGCTGGGACTTCTAATACTGTGTTGAATAGCAGTGGTGATAATGGACATCCCTACTGTGTTCCTGACCTTGGGAGGAAAGCTCTGTTTTTCATCATTGAGCATGATATTTCTGTGGGATTTTCCTATGTGGTATTTATGATATTGAGGTACTTTCCCTCTATGCCCACACTGCAAAGTGTTTATCAAGAAGGGATCCTATATTTTGACAAATGCTTTTTCTGCATCAATTAAGAGGATCATATGGTTCTTACCCCTTCTTTTATTAATGTGGTATATTACACTGATGAGATATTGAACCATCCTTGCAGCCCAGGAATTAATCCCACTTGGGGATGGTAAATAAAACTTTTAATGTATTGTTGGATTGTAGTGGGTAGTGTATTGGTGAGAATTTTTGCATCCATATTCATCAGGGATATTGATCTGTAATTCTCATTTTTAGTGGGTTCTTTTTCTGACTTGGGGATTAAGGTAATATTGCTGGCTTCATAGAATGAGTTTGTAAGTTTTCCTTTCATTGCTAGTTTTTGAAACAGGTTCAGAAAAAAACAAACTAATTCTTCTTGAAATGTTTGGTAAAATTCCACTGGGAGGTCCTCTAGTCCTGGATTCCTGTTTGTTGGGAGATTTTAGATTACTGCTTCAATTTCTTTGCCAGCTATGGTGTTCTGCTTCTTCCTGTTCAGTTTTTTAAAAATATTTTATTTATTTATTTATTTCACAGATCACACGTAGGCAGAGACAGGCAGAGAAAGTGGAGGAAACAGGCTCCCCACTTAGCGGAGATCCAGACCTGGGGAGCCTGGGATCATGACCTGAGCTGAAGGCAGAGGCTTTAACCCACTAAGCCACCCAGGCACCCTTCCTGTTCAATTTTGATAGGTTATGTGGTTCCAGGATGCACGCATTTCTTCCATATTGACTAATTTGTTGACATATATTGCTCATAATATATTCTTATATTTGTTCAGTTTCGGTTGTGATGTCTCCTCTTTCATTTATGATTTTATTTGGGTCCTTTATCTTTTCTTTTTGCTCTTCAATTTTCTTTTTTGAAAAGTCTGGCCTGAACTTTACAGACCTTAGTAAATCTTACAAAGACCCAACTCCTATTTTCACTAATCTGTTCTATTCTTCTTTTGCTTTCTATTTCATTGATTTCTGTTCTAATCTTTATTATTTCTCTTCTCCTGCTGGATTTGAGGTTTATTTGCTG
This sequence comes from Mustela nivalis, assembly GCF_964662115.1. Lineage (NCBI taxonomy): Eukaryota > Metazoa > Chordata > Mammalia > Carnivora > Mustelidae > Mustela > Mustela nivalis. The sequence goes on along the minus strand of NC_139037.1, from coordinate 51,477,420 downwards.
TTCTTTCTCCAGCTCCTTAGGTGTAAGATTAGACTGTTTGAGACTTGTCTTGTTTCTTGGGAAAGTCTTGCATTACTATTTCCCTCTTAACATTACCTTTGCTACAACCTGAAGGTTCTGAATTTTTTTTTCATTTCTTTTCTTTTCGTTTTTTTTTAAATTTTAATTTGTGTCATAATTTTTAAAAAAGTACTTCTTTAATTTCCTGGTTAACCTATTCATTCTTTAGTAGGATGCTCTTTAACCTCCATGTCTTTGTGTTCCTTCCAAGTTTTCTCTTGTGATTGACTTCAAGTTTTAAAGCCTCCGAAAATATGCCTGGAATAATTCCAATATTCTGTTGATTTTGGATGAAATGCTCTGAATATATCTGTGAAGTCCATCTAGTCCAGTGTCATTTAAAGCCCTCATTTCCCTGTTGATCTTCTGCTTAGATGATCTGTCCATTGCTGTGAGTACAGTGTTGAAATCCACTACTATTATTGTTTTATTATCCATGTGTTTCTTTTATTTTGTTATTAATTGGTTTGTACAATTGGCTGCTTCCAAGTTAGGGGAATAAATAAATAAATATTTACAGTTGTTGAGTCTTCTTATGGGATAGACCCTTTTATTATGATATAATGTCCTACTTCACCTCTTACTAGTCTTTGGTTTAAATCTAGTTTGATATAGGATTGCTACTCCAGCTTTCTTTCAATGTCCCTTAAAATGATAAATAGTTCTCCACCCCACCCCCCACTTTCAATCTGGAGGTGTGTTTGGCTCTCATATGAGTCTCTTCTAAGCAGCATATTGATGGGTCTTGTTTTGTTTTGAATTGAATTGACTACCCTGTGTCTTCTAATTGGAACTTTTTAGTCCCTTTACACTCAGAGTGATTATTGAAAAATAGGAATTTAGCACCATTGTATTACCTATAAAGTCACTCTTGTAAAATGTCCATTTCTTTGAGTGTTTCTTCTATTGGACTCTCTCTTTGCTCAGGGGATCCCCTTAATATTTCTTGCAGGCCTGGTTTAGTGATCATAAACTCCTATGGTTTTTGTTCTGCCTGGAAGCTCTTTATCTCTCCTATTCCTAATGTTGGGCTGATGTATAAAGTATTCTTAGCTGCATATTTTTCTCCTTTAGTACATTGACTCTACCATGCCAGTCTTTTCTCGCCTGCCAGATCTCTGTGGTTAGGTATGCTGCCAGCCTTCTCTTCTTACCCTGGTAGTTTACTGACCTCTTTTCCTGAGCTGTTTTCTGGATTTTCTCTTTATCTCTGATTTTTGCAAGCTTCACTATTCTATGTCAACCTTGTTGACTTATTTTTATTGATTTTGTGAGGGGTTTCTCTGTGCCTCTTGGACTTGAATGTCTATTTCCTTCCCAAGATTAGATAAGTTCTTAGCTATAATTTGCTCAAATAAACCTTCTCGTCCCCCCCACCCCGCCTCTTCCTCTAGGATCCCAATTATACTAACTCGTTTTACTTTGTGGTATCACTGATCTCTTGAATCCTCACTTTGTGATCCAATAGCTGTTTATCTTTTTCTCAGTTTCCTTATTCTCCATTTTGTCTTCTATGTCACTGATGCTCCCTTCTACCTCACTTATCATAGCAGTTAGAGCCTCCTTCCTAAATTGCATCTCAGTAATAGCCTTTTAGATTTCAACTTGATTAGATTTTGGTTATTTCTCCAGTTAGGAATTTTTCTAGTGTCTTTTTGCTTTTTTGAAGCCCAGCTAGTATCTTTATAGTTGTTGATTTGAATTCTTGTTCTGTGTACTTATATCCATATTGATTAAATCCATGGTAGTGAGTAGTGTCCCTTGTTATCTCTTTTGGAATGAGTTTTTCCATCTTGTCATTACATCCAGAAAAGAATAGATGAATGAGGGAAAAAACCACAAAAACAGCAACAATGACACCAGAAAAAATATACACTAATCTGAAAAGGAACAAAAAAAAGGGGGGGGGGGCTGGGGAGAGAAAATAAAATCAAACAAAAATTAGAATAGAAGACAACTTGATCCAGAAACTAGATCCTGGGTTTATTTTGGTTGGCTTGGTAAAAGAAAATCCAAAATAAGAAATAAGAAAAGGATCCCAAAATAGGAAAGAAAAACACATATACACAAAAATAAAATTGAACACAATGAGGGGAAACCATTAACATAAATGTAAAAAAGAAAATTTAAAATGACTTAAAAAAAAATAACTGGTAGGGGCACCTGGGTGTCTCAGTGGGTTAAGCCTCCGCCTTTGGCTCAGGTCATGATCTCAGGGTCCTGGGATCAAGCCCCTCACTGGGCTTTCTGCTCAACAGGGAGCCTTCTTCCCCCTCTCTCCCTGCCTGCTCTCTGCCTGATCTCTTTCTGTGTCAAATAAATAAATAAAATCTTTTAAAAAAATCAACTTGTAGAAATGTAGAAATACTTCCTACTGTTTCATCTTGTTTTTACACTTTAAAAAGTAAGATACCGGGGCGCTTGGGTGGCTCAGCCAGTTGGGCGTCTGCCTTCAGCTCGGGTCATGGTCCTGGGGTCCTGGGATAGAGCCCCACGTTCTGCTTCCTGATCAGCGGGAGACCTGCTTCTCCCTTTCCCACTGCCCCTGCTTGTGTTCCCTCTCTCACTGTGTCTCTCTCTGTCAAATGGATAAATAAAATATTTTAAAAATAAATAAATAAATAAAAAGTAAGATACCAGGAACTGAGGCCTTAGAATCAAATCGTGGCAGAGAACAAGAATTCTTGTCCCCCTTAAAGATCCATTTAGGCTGGACTATGAAACTGTCAGGAACAGATAAAGAGGAGAATATCAAATTAAATAAGTGTACATACAGAGAATCCACATAGATGTGGAAATTCTAGAAACTGTCAGGCCACATGAGTTGCAAGTGTGGGTGCCTGGGTGGTTGCATTGGTTAAGCCACTGCCTTCAGCTCACGTAATGATCCAGAGTCCCAGGATGGAGTCTCACATCAGTCTCCAGCTCCACGAGGAGTCTGCTTCTCTCTCTGACCTTCTCCCCTCTTATGCTGTCTCACTCTCTCTATGAAATAAATAAATAAAATGTTAAAAAAAAAAAAAAAGTATTACAAGGAACCAGGGCCTGGACTTTCAGAGCACAGGAAAACACTTTTACAGGCTGATAAGAGCACATAGTTTGTAATGAGCTACTTTTTGTCCTAACTTAAGGATCAGTCCCTGAGACAAACTTTTCTCTTGTAATAACCCTAATGCTGGGGAAGACCCCCAATAATTCTGTTAGGGGCCTAAGGGAGGGGGAAAATGTTCTCTTGATCCTGGAGGTTCTTAAGTACCTTGAAATCAAATAATCCATAGACCAGGGTGGCACATTTGGGAGTTGGGAGGACAGAGAGGCTGTCCTGACTCCCTTCAGTTCCCCCATCTGAAACTTCCTTGGGAGTTTCACATATTAAAAGTTGAACATGTAGATTGTTTTATATCAATGAGCCAGCATCTTAGACCTGACAATAGGTCAGTTGAGTCAAAGTCATTTCAGGAGGCAAGGACACAGGTGTATTTTCAAATGTACCCTATGGTACAAGTAATTTAATTAAAGGAGGCTTTTATATGAAAGCAAAAGAACTGTGATTGATGACGGGATCAAAAGTTAAGGAGTGCCTGGGTGGCTCAGTCAATTAAGCACCTACCTTTGGCTCATGTTATAATCCCAGGGTCCTGAGATCAAGCCCCAAGTTTGGCTCCTTGCTCAGTGGGGAGCCTGCTTCTCCCTCTGCTTGTGCTCTCTGTGTCAAATAAATAAATAAACTCTTTAAAAAAAAAAAAGGTGAGGCTGGATTCTGACTTCTAAGGGTAGCCCATTGAGCAGACATCTGGATGTTAGACTTGGACTATCTTCTGATAGACTGAGGGCAGGTAGTGACCACCAGACGGATCTTCCTGGTTTACAGTTCAAATGCATCTGGTAATGTGTTTAGTGGCCCATGGAGCCACAGCCCTAAGGCTGTTTCTACATGAGCGATTAGGACCATTTTGTTACATTGAGTCCTTTGTACTAAGTCTACAGATCTTCAGGAAAAAAGGCAGTTTTCATCCTCAAATGATTAAAGTTAGAAACTTGACAGAAAAATAAAAATACTTGGGGATTAGGACCCTGGCATTGGATGACACTAGAAAAAAAAAAAAAAAAAGAATCAGGATCTATTCCACTTTATAATGAACAGTATTAGAATCTTTTATCTACACACATGTATTACTGAGACTTATTTTTCTCTATAATCACTCTCATTTTTACCAAAAAACACAACCAAATGAACACAAATTTTATTGGAAAATAAGGCTAGTTCAAGAGAAAACTTGGCCTGGTTATTTATGTAAGTGCCCCAAGAGCAGAGGTTTGACTTACAGATTTCAAAAGCAGCTTTGCTGAATGTTTCATATTCAATCTCTAGATGGAACTTTTTTTTTTTTTTTTTTAAGATTTATTTGACACACACACACAGAGCACAAACAGGGGGAGCAGCAGACAGAGAAAAAGGGAGAAGCATGCTCTCCGCCAAGCAAGGAGTCCTCTGTGGGTCTCAATCTCAGGGCCCTGGGACCTGAGCTGAAGGCATATGCTTAACTGACTGAGCCACCCAGGCACCCCTAGACAGAACTCTTAACAGCTTCTCCAGGCCAGAAGACAAGCCAAATCCTTGCCACCAGACATTGCGTGGAACACCTATAAATTTGGGTGAACTCCTCTCTTCTTGGAGTCCTTCAAACAGCTCTAGGTTCCTGCAGGTTTTAGGAAATGATCTTCTTGACTCACACAGTAAGCCTGCTGGGAACTCTGTCAAGAAGGTCTCAGGATGCTCTTTCCAAGGGGGCTTCATTTGTTTCATAAAGTGACTCTTAATCCCTTATAGTTCTCGAGTCAAGTCTGAGTCTATACAGCTCTTTCAAGCTGGACAACCTATGGAAAGCTTTGGTAATATAACCAGGGTTTCTTAAATTGTTTGTTGTAGCATTTTATTTGTTTGGGAAAGAGAGAAAGAGTGAACATCAGCAGGGGAAAGGGCAACTCCCCAGTAAGTAGGGAGATGCACACTGGGCTGAATCACAGGATGCTGCAATCATGACCTGAACCGAAGGCAGATGCCTAACCCACTGGGCCACTAGGTACTCCTAAAAGCAGCGTTGGTCAGTGTGTCCTGTCATAAGCAGAACAACTGCTTATGGAAATTATGCAAATATATACATGTTGGCTGAAAAATATAAGAATAGTCGAGGCACCTGTGTGGCTCAGTGGGTTAGGGCCTCTACCTTCCGCTCAGGTCATGATCTATCTCAGGTTCCTGGGATGGAGCCCTGCATCGGGCTCTCTGCTCTGCAGAAGGCCTGCTTCCTCCTCTCTCTCTGCCTGCCTCCCTGCCTACTTGTGATCTCTGTCAGTCTAATAAATAAATTAAATCTTTAAAAAATATATATAAATAAGAATAGTCAAAAGGAGTCTCCAAATTTGATAGCATCAGCAAGGGAGAAAGGATAAATGTTTCAATTTCTTTCCAAAAGTATATTTTGGTGACCCAAGACACAAAGTTTCTCCCATCTGTAAAAAGCATTTTTTAAAGGTTTTTCTTTACATTCCTGTTAGTTAACATACAAGGTAATGTTCCTTTCAGGAGTACAAGAGTATAAAATTCCATACGACACCCAGTGCGCCTTGCAGGTGCACTCCTTATCCCATCACTCATTTAACGCATCCATCTTCCTACCTCTGTTCTGGCAATCACTAGCCTGCTTGCTATAGTTAAGAGTCTGTTTCTTACTTTGTCTCTCCCTTTCTTGTTCTCTTTCTCATTTCTCACTTGTTTTGTTTGTTGGAATCTACGCAGGAGTGAAATCATCCGGTATTTGTCTTTCTCTGACTTATTTCACTTAGCATAATACTCTCTAGTTCACCGATGTTGTGGCAAATGACAGGGTTACATTCCTTTGTAGGAGGATTAATATCCCATGTTAAACTGTTCCTCCAACAAATCCGTGTCATGGACATGATGAGGGACCAGAAGACAAGCTGAGGACAAAGCAGAAGCTGACACACTCAACTCCCCCTCCATGGGATGCATGTGACATTCCTCAGGGGCTCCTGGCTGAAGGAAAAAGCAAATAGTTAACTTATGGAGATTACAATCCTGCAAGACATGGGTGTCCTGTTCTACAAATGTCCTAGAAATTTACAAAAACAAAGCACTTCTATCAATTACCAAGCTTCCAGAACGGAATGTACAAATGTTTAAGTGACCTTAGAGTCTGCAGCCCATTGACAGATGCTTGAAGAGGTCAAAATGTAATGTTCCTCCAGAAAACTCCCAACTGTCTTCACGGTAATGCCTTCCTAAGAGGGAAAAACAACATTAACTTGACAATGGCAAGGCTTCCAGTATCCTGTGAGTCTTCAACATATGAAAATCATTTTGAAAACTCCCTTATTCCTCACCTTTCCCCAACCCCATAGTATAAAATCAGCCACCCCCTCATGACCCTGGTGGCAGCAACTCTTTCTGCCCTCCTCCTGTCCCCATGCTTTAATAAAACAACATTTTGCACCAAAGATGCCTCAGGAACTTTTTCTTGGTCATCGGCTCCATACTCCACCCCACTGAAACTCACCTATATTCCAAAACTACAGCAGACAGAGCCAGAGTTGGGGAGGGTATTGAACATGACACTGAGTACAGACAGGAAGTTCCCACAATGCACTGCAGCAGCTTCCTGAAAGGTCCCCCATCTACAGTGGCTCAAATCTTGATTGGGCTTTTATCCCTGGGAGAGCAGTGCTTGTGTTCAACCACAGCACACACCTTGCTGATCCTGCCTATCTCACTGTCCAGAAGGCTCCTTCATCACCAACAGCTACTCTACCACCTGACTTTTGAAAGCTATGCCCACATGAGCGCATCACCAATACCCTCTTTATCCAGTGCTACCAAATTAGGTTTGGGCGATTTCGGTAAATATGATCCGACAGCATCCGATCATCAGTAACAAATAGGAATTCAGTTAAATCATGAAGATAATTCTACTCCTCAGAAATCCACCACATTTGCCAATTCAGTTAAATCATGAAGATAATTCTACTCCTCAGAAACCCACCACATTTGCCAATTCCTTTCTCCCATTACATGTATTCATCAGATGACACCACCAAGAGCTGCCTGTGCCTTTGCAGTGACTGAAGAAAGCCACCTCCGGGCCCCTACCCACAGTAGATGCAATTTTTACATTTTCTTTTAATAGGGCTTATGCTTCTAAGGATGGTGATTTCATCAAGTTCTACATAGATTCACATGCCACATCCCAGGGTTTAATGTCTGAATTAATACCCATTGGCCTTCCAGCTCTCTAATCTCAAGTGTTTAGTGAAGACACTCCTGCACAACCCAGACAAAAAAAGATGTTTGTGATGCCTATTAGCTGGGGGAAAAAAATGAGCAAAAATAATAACTATAAATCTGGAGATAACTAGGAAATAAAACAAATAGAAATTCTTTTTCTAAATCCATGGAGTCCATTGTGCAAATTGAGACAATTGCAGTCTATATGCTCATTTTTTCATTTTATGGATTTTCGATCTGTGACCTTGGCTACAGTGTCACTCTTTTTGGGAGGTTTCTACTACTTCCCGGTTATCGTTGACCTATGCAGCATGGTCACATGGGCACAGGATTCAAACCAACACCCCCACAAATAAATGGAGAACATACCTTTATTATGGGTCATGGTGGAGTGCTTGAGAGTCCCAGTTCAAGTCCACATTTGGCCATTCAAACTAATGACAGCTTGGGTAAGCTCTGTGGGCATCTTCTCTAGAACACAGGATGGGAATGCTTGGGAAAAGGGACAGAGGATTGCCCACAGAGGTGGATTTGATTGTCATGTCTCAACTTACATTACTTTGTGACTCTACAGAGTGTTGTCTATGTGATGAGAGAACAGAAGGCAAGCTGAGGGCGAAGCAGAAGCTGACACCCCATGAACCCCCACTCCCCATGGGATATATAGGACATTCCTCAGGCACTCCTGGCTGCCCTAAAGGAGAAACAAATAGTTACCTTGTAGAGATCACAATCCTGCAAGACCTGAGTATTCTTCGGTTTACAAATGTCCTAGTGATTTACAAGGAAGAAGCTTTCTTTCATCTATAGCCAAACTTCCAGCGACCCATAACTCAGAATCCTGAAGCTTTACCATCACCTTCTCCTTCTTAAAATTGAGGGAGGTTGAGGCAGAAGAAAATGTAATTAAAATTGAATTTCTTTTAAACCTGCAGCCTATTAAGAAGGACGAGGTTGAATAGGAGGAATGTAATACTGCTTCCGTAATATCCCAACTACCTTACCGTTAATGCCTTATGAGACAGGTAAACAACCTTGACAAGAACAAGGCCTTCAGGATTGCCTGAATCTTCTTTAATATATAAATGTTCTTTCTCAAAACGTCCCTTTTCCCTTACCTCCTCCAAGCCCATAGTATAAATAGTTATCAGCCATGCCTCACAACCCCAGGGCAGCAATGCTTTCTGCCCATGAGTCCTGTCCCTGTACTTTAATAAACCACCATTTTACACCAAAGACATCTCAAAAATTCTTTCTTGGCCATAGGCTCCAGACTCCACCCCACAGAACCTCTCCTATAATCCAAAACCACATCTTAGGGAACACACTAGTGAGCAGGGCAGGTGTCCACTCAAGGTCCCTGCAAAAGTGAGTACACAAAGTGGATGAGTACACAAAGTGGATGGCAAGTAGCAGGACGATGGATCAGGTGAGCTAAGATGTCAACAATACCCCCCACAAAACCTGTAATATATCCATAATATCGCAGTCAGCACAAGGAGGAGAAAATGATACAGTAAATAAACTAGGTGGTTTACAGTAAATAAACTAGGCGGGGAAATCACCCATCATTTCAACCTTAAGGTTACTGAAAGAATGGATTCATAAGAATATTATTCCCTTCCATTACGTGACAGACAACACCAGTTGCATACAACTTTCAGTAAATGATATAGGGGCCGCCTGGGTGGCTCAGTTGTTAAGCCTCTGCCTTCAGCTCAGGTCATGGCCCCAGTCCTGGGATCTAGCCCTGCATCAGGCTCCTTGCTCAGTGGGGAACCTCCTTCTCCCTCTCTCTCTCCCCCTGCTTGTGTTCCCTGTCAAATAAAATCTTAAAAAAAAAAAAAAAAAAAGAGATAGGTTCACCTTGGTGGTAGGATAACACAAAACTTATCACAAATTCATGTTAACATATTAAAAACCATTATGTTTGATTAATTGAAGTACATTCAGTTCACACATAGACTATGTTATGCATTTCAAATCCACTGTTACACTTATTCAAAATACGGAATACAAGCGTTAACCCCCATAGCTGATATCATGATGTAGAACTGACTTCCTTAAGTTCCAGTGCTACTGACAGTCGCAACAGATGTGTATGTCCAGCTACATGGCATGGTTTAGAGAAGAGTTAGATAACCTCCTTCTGTTATCGGGCAGGATTTTTTCATTTCAGCCACATATACTACTATTCGCTAAAGATCGCTATTATGAAGATACATCAGTAATTAACTGGTGTGCCACCTTTTTTTTCCTTAAAGAGCAATCAGTAAAACCTTGTATGTCTAATATTCAGAAAGTTCTTTAGTTTTAGTAAATGGAGAAAAATAGTGTTCTGAACACCTATTTCATAGCAACTTATATCAATGCTATAACCCTAAGCAGTGTCTCCATTTAGATTTTCTTTATTCATGTTGTGTATTACACAGTTCTTATCTTCCAAAGAAAATCTGGGATGTGTGAGTCCCCCCGAGTGCAGCAGGGCATCGGATGCCGTTGATGGAGCAAAAATCAGGCTCACGGATACATGCACCCAGTACAAGTAAATCAATCTCCAGAAGTGATTTGAGAATAAAGTACATTAATATTTGCTGGTCACAAACCTCAAAAAGGCTCAATATAACAAAAAGCACATCAAAACTAATTGTAACCTTGTAAAACCTCCCCCACTGAATCATTCCAATGTAACAGCATATGCATTTTCCAAGTGTTTAACTTGATCTTTTTCCTTGGACTAACAAGTACTGTCTAAATAGAGGGACTGGTACATGCCTTTTATGTGATATCTGTGACATTTATTAACATTAGATGTTCAATCAGAGAGTTTTCTAATTATTTGTATGATTCAATTTACCTTCTTTAGCACTTTCTGTGTTTGTGAACGTGTATATTAAAATGAGGGTCTTTCCACAATCATCTTTCTAGGGTTTGAATCTAGTGTGCAATTTGGGACACTGAGTATAGACTGAATTCCAGTTAAAGGTCTCACCACATTCATCACATTTTACCATGTTGCTCCCATATGATTACTATGATGTGAGTTTCAGGGAGAGGGTGGACTTTAGATGTGTATAGTTATTCTCCAGTTATATCGGATGCAAGGTCTTTGATGTAAGGGTTTTACAGTCCTTACTCCTAGTCTTTACATTTTTAAAGTTTCTTGCTAGTATGACTTCTATGATGTTTGCTAAGGTGTGAGCGCCGGTAAAAGGCCTTGCCACATTCTTCGCATTTGTAAGGTTTCTCTCCAGTATGAGTTCTGTGATGTGTAAGAAGGTTTGAGTGCAATGAAAAGGCCTTGCCACATTCCTTACATTTGTAAGGTTTTTCTCCAGTATGATTTCTGTGATGTACAGTAAGCGATGAGCTCTGGTGAAAGGCCTTTCCACATTCTTGACATTTGTAAGGTCTCTCTCCAGTATGAGTTCTGAGATGATTACTAAGGTTTGAGTGACACTTAAAGGTCTTATCACATACTTGACATTTGTAAGGTCTCTCTCCAGTATGAACCCTGTGATGTCGAGTAAGGTGTGAGCGCTGTTTAAAGGCCTTGCCACATTCCTTACATTTGTATGTTTCCTCTCCAGTATGAAATCTGAGATGATTACTAAGGGCTGAGTGACACTTAAAGGCCTTGTCACATTCTTGACATCTGTAAGGTTTCTCTCCACTATGAACTCTGTGATGTCGAGTAAGGACTGAAAGCTGTGTAAAGGCCTTGCCACATTCCTTACATTTGTAAGGTTTCTCTCCAGTATGAATTCGGTGATGTTTACTAAGCAATGACCTCTGTGAAAAGGCCTTGTCACATTCTTGACACATGTAAGGCTTCTCTCCAGTATGAATTCTGTGATATTGATCAAGGTATGAGCGCTCATTAAAGGCCTTGCCACATTCTTGACATTTATAAGGTTTCTCTCCAGTATGAATTCTGTGATGTCGAGTAAGGTATGCCTGCTGGTTAAAGGACCTACCACATTCCTTACATTTGTAAGGCTTCTCTCCAGTATGAATTTTGTGATGTCGAGTAAGGTGTGCCTGCTGGTTAAAGGACCTACCACATTCCTTACATTTGTAAGGTTTCTCTCCAGTGAATTCTGTAATGTTGAATAAGTATTGAGTGAATTTTAAAAACTTTGACACATTCTTTACATTTGTAGAGTTTCTTTCCAGTATGGATTTGCCTATGTTTCCTTAGGGATGAGCAGTACTTAAAGGTTTTACCACATTCTTCACATTTGTATGATTTTACTTCAGTATTCATTTGCTGATGCTGAGATCGGGTTGAGTGCCAGTCAAAGACTTTACCACATCCTTTAAAAATGCGTGTTTTCTCTCCACTAGAGATCATCTTGTTTCTACTTAGTCTTGATGACTGACTAAATGTGGGATCACGTTTAGCATATCTGAATGGGTTTTTGGCCTCATGAATTCTCTGATCATCACCAATACTGGAGGACTGCTGAGGACCATTCTCACACTGACTGGATTCATCAGGATTTTCTCCCAAATGGATACTCTCATGTGTAATAAGGTTAGACCTCTGATGAAAGATTTCCCCACATTTATAACATTCATACTGGTTCTCTGAAAACTGAGTCCTCGCACATCTCTGAAAACTGCAGCCCTGATTAAGTGTTTTCTCAGATTCAGGGCACTGAGCATTGCTGTCTCCATTGGAAGGGCTCTGGTAATTCTGGAGGGTTGGCTCCTCAGTGAAGCCCCTCTTGTATGGAACCTGGTTAGCACTTTGTTCTTCATTATTCAATCTCTGATTTTCAGAAGTATCTGATGGAAAGGTCAATCCTATCCCATTTTGAAAATGGTTCCAATCATTATTTTCAGCATGGACTAGATAACTTTCCAGATTGTCCAAACTGTCTTTCCACAAAGAGCTATGTTGGAATACTTGATTGGAGCTTTTGCTGACAGAAACACACTGCTTAGTGGAAGCAGCTGACTTAAAAAGGGAGGCTTTCCACGATGTTTTATATCCTTCACTATTTGGGTCATTTTGAGTCTTATTAGATGCCGTTGCCTCAGATGGGCTACATCCTTCATGGTATCTTTGATGCCCTTCCCTCTCCCTATCACTGTCCCAGTTTATCATTAAGTATACATTTTTAAGAGCACTATCTTTGTACCTATCATTGTCACTTTCTGTAAAGAAGCTTCTATGCTCAGCTTTTCCAGGAAGTTCTGAGTGTCATGTGAAGATATGGCTGAAAGATATCAAATAAGAGAAAAGTAAAGTCATTGCACTTACTACTTTCAGATGAATATACTGATGATTTGTAACATACAAGCTTCCAGTCAATCAAAGAGTGTCAGAAAGATGGCTGGGAAGGAATCATCAGAATTTCCTTCCTCCATGGACACCACACCTTGGAACACAACATACTGACCACATATCCTAATAGATAATTCTGTGATACTGTCATGTTGTAGCACAAATCATTTCCTGTATCTCAAATAATCTGGAAAATTGCCACATGAGTGTAAAATTAGAAGGATGGTTATTTAAACATAAAACTGAAATGAACCAAATAGAAAAAAATCCAACATACTCAAGTATTTACAGGTAAAGACTGTAAGCTTCTCTATGATCAGAAATGAAGTAATGAAGTAACCCCACCACTGCCTTCAACATGGTACTGGATATTCTAGTCAGAAAAACTAGGGAAGAAAAAAGCAAAAAGACTCCAAACTGAAAAAAAAAAAAAAAAAACCCACACTATCTGTATTCACAGATGACATGATCTATAAACAACCCTAAAGAATCCTAATTTAATTTTTCTGTGCTTTTTTTCTATTGTTTATTTTGCTAAACATTGTCTACAACACTTTCCATTTTCAAAAAAAAATTTTAATGCAATACATGGCTGAGTTTAAAAAAAAAAAAAGAGTTGGAAGGGTGCTTGGGTGGCTTGGTGGGTTAAACCTCTGCCTCCAGCTCAGGTCATGATCTCAGGGTCCTGGAATCAAGTCACACATTGGGCTCTATGCTTGGCAGAGACCCTGCTTCCTCCTCTCCTCTCTCCGCCTGCCTCTCTACCTACTTGTGATCTCTGTCTGTCAAATAAATAAATCTTTAAAAAGAAAAAAGAGAGAGAGAGAGCTGGAATAAAAAACAAAAAACAAACAAACAAAACAAAAAAAAAACCCTTAACTTTCCATGAGAAACAAGGAAAGGAAAAAACTTAGATGAAATTTAGTAGTACAAGGAAGTAACAAAGATAAATCTGAAATAAATAAAATAGAGACCAGAATAGTAACACAACAATGAATGAAATGCCCCATTTACCTGAAATACTAAAACTGTCTCTGCTTTAATTTGGTCAGCATTTATATACTACCAAATCAGATAACTTAGGAATAAAAACAATAACAACAATAGATAATTCCTAAAATTGCACAAGTCACTAAGACTGAATTATCAACTCTCTACCAAATAAATGGGAACTCTTCTTATACCAGAAAACAGGAATTTAAGTTATATTTGGAAACAAAACTCTCCCAGCACATAAAAGCCCAAGACCTAGGCAGTTATAACATTTGACGTAGTTACTGAGTTCCCTAAATCAAATCTTCTCTCTTTTGCTCAGATTATTTTCCTTTTTTGTGTCCTTGAGGTCAGAAAGTCCTTCCTCTGTTTCTTATAGCTGGCTATTTATTGCTTCAATCCTCTTTTCTCACTGATTGTTAATCACTGTTAATCTCACTGATTTTTTTAAAAAAATATTTATTTGAGAGAGAAACAGAGAGAGAGAGAAAGAGCATGAGTAGGAGCTACGGAGGGAGAGGGAGAATATCAAGTAGATAGCACACTGAATGTCGACCCTGACCTGGGGCTGGATCTTAGGATCCTGAAATCACTACCTAAGCTTAAACCAAGAATCAGATATAATTGCGACACCCATGTGCTCCATTTTTTTCCCTTTTACCTCTTGTCTCTGTAAAGTTCTGGAGCACTCTTTTCTCAAACCTGTGAGTATCCCTATGATTGTTGCCTTTAGTTGTACATTATGTATGTTACTGATAACTGCATCCCTTTGATCTCTGGTCATGGCCGTATTTTTTTGTTTCTTTTGGGATAAATTCTTCCATCACGGTATTTTGTCTAAGTCTGCCTTCCTCTCTGTGTTAGAAAAGCCAGTGATGTGTCCTGCTACATCCTTCTAGTCAGTGGTCCGCAGAGGCTCTCCTTACCTTATGTAGACAGTATTTGCTCCTGGGTCTGAATGTGGTCAGTTTTAACGAGGTGAGCTCTGGCCTGCTTGTGAAATGAGACCTGAAGTCACCTCCACCAGAACGGAGGTTGTGCAGAACTCTCTGCTCAGGAGATGTGGTGTGGGCAGGGGCCCACCTTTCTGGGCCTGAGATAAGCTAGACTGAGATGGTCAGTCCAACCAGAGCACAGGGGCCTGGGGCTTAGGAAGCAAGCCAGACAGCCAATGTCCTCACTGACTGGGACACTGGGACACTCCTCTGAGATTATGCTACAGGGCAGGAGAGGGAAATGGTGCCATCTAACTCCTGTGTTTTTAGACACATATCCCACTGAATGTTTCCTCACAGGGAAACACTCCTAGACTAGTGAATACTCTTACCACTGTGTCTCCCAGTCATTCTTCTGATCACTGTCTGCAGGTTGTCTGTACCCAGGTTGCTTGCCTTCCTTCTCTCCAGGAGTAGCACAGCACCTTCTTGGCTCTATCCCAGCCAAGCCTGCTGGCCTTTAAAACTCTAGGCTTTAACACCTGCTAGTTCCAAGAACTCATGAAATTCATCCACTCTTGTTTTGCACACCAGGGGCTTTGGAGAAACATTCTTCTTGTGCGTTCCCTCTGTCATGCCACTATCTCCACAACCAGGGATCCCTGCCTTCCATAGCACTATAATTCTTCCCTCCCTCAACCATGTCTCCAAACTTTCTGCCATCTATGATGTGGCCTCTTTACTCCTTTAACTTGGGGAGTATGATCTGTCAGTCTTCATGGCCATTTCTGGAGTACTGAGGGTGATTTGGTACTTATCTAATTGTGTTCCTGAGATGTGATGAGTCTAGCATCCTCCGATTCCAAGGCCATTTTCCTCTCCTGGAAATCCTTGTTGTTAGAAACCTGTGAAAAGGGGTGCCTGGGTAGGTTAGTGGGGTAAAGCCTCTGCCTTTAGCTCAGGTCATGATCCCAGGGTCCTGGGATTGAGCACTGCATCAGGCTCTCTGCTCAGTAGGGAACAAGCTTCCCCCTCTCTCTCTCTGCCTCTCTGCCTACTTGTGATCTCTGTCTGCAAAATAAATAAATAAGATATTTGAAAAAATAAAAATTCCCTGTGAAAACTAAAAAAAAAAAAAAAAAAATTACAACACTAGAGTATACAAACCGAACACATAAAAAATTTGTTGTTTCTACATAAAAAAGAATTCCAAAAGTTAAGACATAATACATTTAGAGGGTCTTCCCCCAAATAAAATGCTTATAATTCAACATAATGATATCAAATCTGGAACAATGAAAACTATGAATAGTGTGCAGGAATTGAAAGAAGAAATAAGTGGGAACACATCAATGTTCTTTCACTCAAATACTTAAGACTATTGACCTATCAATAAAACTTCAATTGACGGGGATGCCTGGGTGGCTCAGTTGGTTAGGCGGTTGCCTTTGGCTCAGGTCATGATCCCAGCATCCTGGGCTCTAGTCCCACATCAGGCTTCTTGCTCAGAAGGGAGCCTGCTTCTCCCTCTGCCTCTGCCTGCCTCTCTGTCTGCCTGTGCTCACTCTCTCTGACAAACAAATAAATAAATAAATAAAATCTTTAAAAAAATAATTGACCTACAGATTTAATGTACTCTCTATCAAATTCCCAATGCTGTTTTTGCAGAAAGAACAAAATGTACCCTAACTTTACATGGATGTCACAGGATAACACATACCCAGAATGATCTGGAAAATTAACAGCACACGTCATGATTTAAGGCATACTGCAAAGTCACAGTTACCAAAATAATATACTACAGACATAAAGATAAGCATAGAATAAGGGAAGAGTGTAGGTGATCTAGACATATAATTCTCCAATGTTAACTGTGCATGACAATCAACTGAGACCTTGTTAAAATTCATATTCTGATTTTGATTTCTGGGTTGGGTCTAAGTTTCTATATTTCTCACAGGTGTGCAACTGATGCCCACATTTTCAATTCCAAGGTTCTAAATTCCATAAATGAATAAATGAATAAATGATGAATGGATGAATGAACAAATGAATGAATGAATGAATAAAATAAAAATCATGGATGGGGCTGCATCAGTTGCTCAGTTGGGAAAGCATCTATTTTGGCTCAGGTCATGATCTCAGGGTTTTGGGACTGAGCCCCACAGCAGGTTTTGTGCCTCTCTAAAGATACACGAAGGATGGAGATAAATCAAAGGAGTAGTTAGTTCTAAGATCATGGCAATGGGAATCCATCACAAGAAACTACTTGCGGACATGTTCCACTGAAAAACAAATCATAGATTTTATACGTCAGTACTAGTCATGACAGTCCTGCATGGAGAACCATCCCCCCTCCTGTTAAGAGTAGAATGATGTGACTGGCATCCACACAATGGAACAGGATCGATCTATTCTAATGAATGATGCACAGTAACATGCAGGAAAACCAACCAATTCACAAAGACAGAGAAAGAAAAAAAAAGCCAAATATAAGAGTCCCCATTGCCTGATCATATTTCTACAAAGTAAAAAAGGGAGCACAGCAATCCCTTGCCTTAGATGCTGAAACAGTGCTGAGCTTAGGGGAAAAGTTACTGAGACCTCAAAAGGAGTTAAGAGGACAATATTGTGTTTCATTACCTCGATGGCTTATACAGATGAGAAAAGTTTGTAAAATTCCATCCATGAAGCTCTTCTCTTATGATCTGCACATGTGACTCTACTTTCCTTTTTTTAAAAGATTTTATTTATTTGACAGACTGAGATCACAAGGAGGCAGAGATGCAGGAAGAGAGAGGGGGGAAGCAGGCTCCCCATCAAGCAGAGAACCCTATGTGGGGCTTGATCCCAGGACCCCAAAACCATGACCTGGGCT
This sequence comes from Mustela nivalis, assembly GCF_964662115.1. NCBI lineage: Eukaryota > Metazoa > Chordata > Mammalia > Carnivora > Mustelidae > Mustela > Mustela nivalis. The sequence goes on along the minus strand of NC_139037.1, from coordinate 51,459,958 downwards.
AAAGGCAGAGGCTTAACCCACTGAGCCACCCAGGTGCCCAAATAAATAATTAAAAAAAAAACTTAAATTAAAAAATAGACACAGGGGCACCTGGGTGGCTCAGTGGGTTAAGCCTCTGCCTTCAGCTCAGGTCATAATCTCAGGGTCCTCGGATCAAGCCTGACGTCGGACTCACTGTTAAGTGGGAGCCTGCTTCCCTCCCCCCGCCCCCCTGCCTACTTTTTATCTCTGTCAAATAAGGAAATAAAATTGTTAATAAAAAAGTAGAAATAAAAGCCTCATCATCAAAAACCTAGATATTAGTATTAGCAATATACATATACTAACAAACTGAAATTAAAATAGGAAGGAATTTCACACTGTGACTAGACTTTAAAAGCATGCTTTAAAAAAATGCATGCTTAACCCTGACAGCATGATGAACATGGCTGGCAGCACAGACGCAATTCCTCTGGAAATCGGCCATTATCCCGTGTTTCCGTACAAACCCCCAGACCCTTTCTGTGAGTGGGCTGCAGGTTTGGAGGCCCCGACCTGCTGAAGCCTCGTTGGCTGGCAAAGCAATGAAGCTACAGCTGCCCTTGATCCCCAGTTCTGTCTGCACGTTCTGATTTGGGTTTGAAGTGTGGAGGTCAGTTCACACAACAGAATGAATGTGAGGAGAGGAAAATTTGTTCTCCTCACTCCATTCTCCATTCCTTGGTTTGTTGAATACTTAAAATGAGGTAAGACAGATTCATGAGGAAAAAAAAAAAAAAAATCCTAATTATGAACGCCTGAAAGACATGAGGCTCAAAGACAGGCAATGGAAGCTTGCATGCCACCGTGACTTAAAAAAAGGAGGGAAGGATTTAGAATTGCAAACATGAGTCATAAACTTACAGGAGAATGGAAAGATGAAATCTACACTGAATAATGCTTTGCCCCTCCAGGTAGACAACTCTTGAGGATGTAAAAAGTTAATCTTTGGTGTCAACAGTCTTTCTGATGGAGGTCCTCCATCTAATCGATTCTTGGTATGTATCACAGACAAAGAAGGTAATTTGTACCTTCTATTTCTGCATACTTGGTACTTTTGACACCTTCAAGAAGCAGGGCAGAGCGGAGAACCCAGAAGAGCCCGGGGGCAGAAGTTGGGACTGCTTAGCTCCCTGGATCAGCCATCTTGGAACACAGGTTTTCCTTATCACTACAGGACAGTTTTCTTCCTCAGTTGACACACGTCCTAGTGATTTACAAGGAAGAAGCTTTCTTATCATATCTATAGCCTAACTTCCAGAGACCCATTAACTCAGTTTCCTGATGCCCTAACATCACCCTCCCCTCCATAAAATTGAGGGAGGCTGAGGCAGAAGGAAAGGTATGTAAAATTAAATTTCTTCTAAACCTGAAACCAAATCAAAAGGATGTGTGATAGAATACAACAGTCGTCCAGGAAGATGGTGACTGTCTTCATATCCGTAGCTCACTGGAGGGAAAAACAGCCTTTGCTTGACAATAACCAGGTCCCTATTCTCTTGAGAGTCTTCTTTCACATATGACAGTCCTTCTGGACCCCCGTTTGTCCTCAACTCCCCAGCTCCCAATTATATAATCAGTGACAAATCAGGAAAATGAGCAGCTCTTTCTGCTTAGGGGTCCTGTCCCGGTGCTTTAAGAAACCACCGATTTTTTTTTTTTAAGATTTTATTTATTAATTTGACAGAGAGAAATCACAAGTAGACAGAGAGGCAGTCAGAGAGAGAGAGAGAGAGAGAAAGAGAGAGAGGGAAGCAGGCTCCCTGCTGAGCAGAGAGCCCGATGCGGGACTCAATCCCAGGACCCTGAGATCATGACCTGAGCCGAAGGCAGCAGCTTAACCCACTGAGCCACCCAGGTGCCCCAAACCACCGATTTTAAACAAAGACATCTCAAGAATTCTTTCTTGGTCCTCAGTTCCAGATTCCACCCCACTGAACCTCACCTATATTCCAAAACCCCATCAAGTTCCATATTGCTTATTGGTGAATGGACAGAGTCACAAGAGCCTTTAAGAATGTAGCAACCAGCACTTATCGACACTTGCTAGATCCTTATCCTAACTATGCAGGCTGTAAGTCAGTCTTCTGGGCTAAAAGTGAGTGTTTTGCTTCTATATCTCATCTTTTCACCAAGTAACAACTTTCTGTCCTTAAGTTACTTTTTTGTAGCTCCAAGTATTCTTTGGATTCCACTTCATTTGCACATAGTATTGGTTTCAGCAGGAGAATTTCTATTCTCCACTTACATACAACACCCAGCAGTCATCACGGTGTGCTACTTAACCCATCACCCATTGCATCCACCCCTCCCACCCACTCCCTATCCAACCACCCTTAGGTTGTTCTTGACAGTTAAAAGAGTCTGTTCTGTAAGGGTACCTGTGTGACTCAGTCATTGAGCATCTCCCCTCAGCTCAGGTCATTATCCCAGGGTCCTGGGATCAAGACCAACATTGGGATCCTTGCTAAGTGGAAAGCCTACCACTCCCTCTCCCCTTGCTTGCGTTTCCTGACAAAATCTTTTTAAGATTTTATTTATTTATTTATTTATTTATTTTTAAAGATTTTATTTATTTATTTGAGAGAGAGACAATGAGAGAGAGCATGAGCGAGGAGAAGGTCAGAGAGAGAAGCAGACTCCCTGTGGACCTGGGAGCCCGATGTGGGACTCGATCCTGGGACTCCAGGATCATGACCTGAGCTGAAGGCAGTCATCCAACCAACTGAGCCACCCAGGCGTCCCTAAGATTTTATTTATTTATCTGACAGAGAGACATCACAAGTAGGCAGGGAGGCAGGCAGAGAGAGAAGGGGAGAAAAAAAGCGAAATCCTTCTTGAATATGGTGATTTCAGTGCGGTGTAGAGAAATAAGGCATCTGACTGGGAAGATCTAATGGAAAATAACATGGCATGTGATGAAACCAAAGAAATTTGTTACTTGAATTGTATTGTAACTTCATTTTGGTGAGGACTAGTCCTCTTCTGATTATAAGTCACAGATTCTGAGAGGGCATGTGGTTCTGCTTCTTTTTGTGTACCTAAAGTGGCCAGAAATCAGTGCTTCTGATTTCCAACTTGCAACACTTGGGCTGGACTATTTTCAGGCAGATATGCTCACTGCCTCTCACTGCTGAACTGATTCTCTAACAAATCCATGCCATGTAAAGAGGAAGAGCCTAGAACTGTACTTACTACCAGGCTGAGGAAAGGGAGAAATGTACCACACAGCAGTGAAGCAGCTTCCCTGAAGGATCACTCAACCACACTGGATCTGACCTTTACTGGGGTGATCTACATAGGAAAGGAGGACTTGGAAGCAAGTCAGCACATGCCTTGCTGATCTGGCCTATTCCACTGTCCAGAAGGCTTCTTCATCTCAAACATCTATTCTACCTTGTGACATTTTATTTATTTATTTATTTATTTATTTATTTGACAGACAGAGATCACAAGTAGGCAGAAAGGCAGGCAGAGAGAGAGAGGGGGAAGCGGGCTCCCTGCCAAGCAGAGAGCCCGATGCGGTGCTTGATCCCAGAACCCTGAGACTATGACCTGGGCCAAAGGCAAAGGCTTTAACCCACTGAGCCACTCAAATGCCCCTCTACCGCATGACATCTTAAAGCTGCCCACATGATTGCATTCTCCAACACCCTCCTTCATCCCTCGTCACGAATCTAGGCAGGGATAGTACAGTAATCACTGACATCCAACAGGATTAATCCTCAGGAAGACACAGAAGGTTGATCAAATCATAAGGATAAAGCAGGACCTCCCCACTCCTGAAAAACCAACATTTGCCATTTCCTTTTCCAATTACATGTATTCATCAGATGACATTCAGCAAGAGCTGCCTGTGCCTTTGCAGTGACTAAAGGGAGCCACCTCCGGGTCTGTCCCCACGTGGGAAAGATTTCCTCACATTTCCTTTCAATAGGCCTTGTCTTTCTCTCAAAGGATGGTGCCTTCCTCAAATTTTACTTAGATTCACATCCCACATCATTCATGTTGGAATTAATACCCATCGGCTTTCCATCTGTCTAATCTCAATGAAGCATTTTCTGAGGACACTCTCTCCATAGGACAGGCAAGAAAGAATGGTTGTGGTGCCTATGTAGCTGGAAAGAAAAATGAGGGCAAATACAACTGGAGATCTGGAGATAACTTCTACATCTAGGGAGTCCCTAGGGAACTTCTGGACACTTCTCCTCCTCTACAAGCTAATTCTTCATCTTGAATATTTTCTGTCTCTTCCCTGGGCTACCATCTCACTCCTATTGGGATAGATTTCTCTTTCTTATGGGGTATCTATGACACACATAACATGGTCATATGCACATGTGTACCTCATAGACACATCAAAATACCACTCAGTGTAGCACATGGGGCACATGCTTTCATTTGGGGCCATGGTGCAGTGCTAGAGAGTCCCAAGTCTAAGTCCAGAATATGCCATTCCGACTAAAACAGATTTAGGGAAGGCCTGGGGGAGGGGGAGTCTTCTCTATGGGTCATGGGAGGGAAGGCATTGCAAGAAATAGAGATGGGGGTGCCTGGGTGATTCAGTGGGTTAAAGCCTCTGCCTTCAGCTCAAGTCATGATCCCAGGGTCCTGGAATGGAGCCTCTGCTCAGCAGGGAGCCTGCTTCCCTTCCTCCTTCTCACTGCCTCCCTCTCTGCCTACTTGTGATCTCTGTCAAATAAATAAATTAAATATTTTTAAAAATCTTAAAAAAAGAAAAAGGAAAGAAATAGAGATAGTGGCTCACAAGCATGGAGTGCAGATGCCATATGAGATGTTCCACTAATTTGTCACTCTGCAGCATGCTGACTGGGGAATGCACTCATGAGAAGGGTTCCTGTCAGTACAAGGCCCCTGCAAAATTGCTGGCTACACAAAATCAATGCCAAGTAGCAGCATCATGGAGTACATGAGCTAAAACATCAAAAATACCTATATGTCACGTGCTTCAGTAATACACCCACAGTACCATCATCATATTCACAGAGAGAAAATCATAGGATAGACTAGGGGAAAAACAATCACATTCCCTTAAACCTTCAGAGCACTGGGAAAATGGATTCCTAAGTAAATTGTTTTACTCCAGTACCAAACAGGTGATTGATTCCATCATTTACCTGCAACCTTGAATGAGATAGATTAACACTATAGGTAGGATAACACCTCATTCATGACACACCCATATCAATACATGAAAAACCACTAGGTTTTATTAATGAAAATATACTGTTTACACATACAGTAAGTTATGCATTTCAAATCCAGTCTATCATCACTGTTCGAAATACAGAATACACGTGTGCAAAACCGTTCAAGTGTTGTCGGAAGGATGTGGAGTACCTATTTCCCAAAATTTCAGGACTGAGGTACATTCCTAAGAAATGGGTATGTTTAGTGGTATGACACTGTAGGGAAGAGTAGCTACCCTCCTTCAGTCATCTGTCAGGATTTCCTCATTTAACCACATCAAGTCATACTTTAATGATTTTGCTTACAAAGACACATCAGTAGCATACTGCCTGCCACCTCCTTTTTCTTAAAGAACAATTAGTAAAACTTATTTCTAATATTGAGGAAGTTCTTTACTTTAAAACATGGAGCAGTATGTGTTCTGAACACCTACTTCATAGTAACATACATCAATGTTGTAACCATAAGCATCTCCACTGAGATTTTCCTCATATGTTGTATATTATATGGGCTTACATCTTCTGTGGAAAATTAGGCCTGTGTGCGCCCCACTTAATGTAGCAGGGCATCTAGTATCTTTAATGGAGCAACAATCAGCCACATGGTCTTCCCGACTCAGTAGGGATAAAGGGATTTTCGGTAGAGATTTCAGAGTAAAATAAAATTGTTTGTCACAAGTCTCAAATAAGGTCAATGTAAAAAATGTTAAAAAATATATTGAAATTAAACACATGTAAAAGCCTATCTATTAAATCTGTTGAAACAGAATAGTATGTACCTTTTCTGAGTGTTTGATTTTTCCTTGTAATAACTATTTTCTTTTTTTTTTTTTAAGATTTTATTTATTTGACAGACAGATCACAAGAAGGCAGAGAGGCAGGCAGAGAGAGAGGAGGAAGCAGGCTGAGCAGAGAGCTCATGCGGGGCTCGATCCCAGGACTCTGGGATCATGACCTAAGCCAAAGGCAGAGGGTTTAATTCACTGAGCCACCCAGGTGCCGCTGTAATAACTATTTTCAGAGTAATGTCTGAATTGAGTTCCTTCATTCGTTACATTTATTGGCACCTGAGTTAAATTAGAAGTCATCTAAATATTTATGTCTTTAAATTTACTTTATTTAATGCACTCTCTGGTGTTTGCTCCAGTGTGTATTAAAATGAAGGTCTTTCCACATTCATTAGTTCCAAGGGTTTGAATCTAGTAAGCATTTTGTGATATTGAGTAAATACTGAATTCCAGAAAAGGCATGTCTTGTCCACTTTCTTTACATTTTAGAGTTCTTCTGCTACATGGTAACTATGACTTGAAGTAAGTTGGGAGTTCCAGTGAGAGGTCAGGTACATTCTGTGTAAAGTTACTCTCCTATATAAAATTGCTGACATGAAGTCAATGAAGAAAAGGCCATAGATGTTTTCACACATACCTTATGGCTGTAGATTACTCTCCACTTATGAATTTGGTGATGTCGAGTAAGGTTTGAGGGCCACATAAAGGTCTTGCCACATTCTTCACATTCGTAAGGTTTCTCTCCAGTATGAATTCAGTGATGTGCAGTAAGTCTTGAGCTGTCATGAAAGGCCTTGCCACATTTGTTACATTGGTAAGGCTTCTCTCCAGGGTGAATTCGGTGATGTTTAGTAAGGGATGTGACCCACATAAAGGCCTTTCCACAGTCATTATATTTGTAAGGTTTTTCTCCAGTGTGAATTCGGTGATGTTTAATAATATCTGAGGATATCTTAAAGGCCTTGCCACACTGTTTACATTTGTAAGGATTCTCCCCAGTATGAACTCGGTGATGCTGAAGAAGCCCTGAAGCCCTCTGCTTAAAGGCCTTGTCACATTCTTGACATTGGTAAGGTTTCTCTCCAGTATGAATTCTGTAATGTTGGGTAAGCACTGAGCTCTGGTTAAAGGTCTTGCCACATTCACGGCATTAGTAAGGTTTCTGTCCCGTATGAAGTCTGTGATGTTGAATAAGGTCTGCAGGGTGCATAAAGGCCTTGCCACACTCTTGACATTGGTAAGGTTTCTCTCCAGTATGAACTTGGTGATGTTGAGTAAGCTCGGAAGGCCACATAAAGGCCTTTATGGCTGAGAAGGAGTCATCAGGACTTCATTTCTCCATGGACACACAACATGGCACACAATGTACTGAGCAGAGTCTAATAGATAATTCTGTGGTATGGTCATAGTGTAGCACCAATCAATTTCCTGTACCTCTAACAATCAGGAAAAGGGTCACATGAGCTCAAAATAAGCAGAACCGTGGATTTCGAAACAGAAAACTGAAATGAACCAACTCTAGTACAGTAAAAAATAGGAACGTATCAACCACAGGAAGAGTTTGCCAGAAATGATTAACAACATTGACAGCCCATGAACTAAATATAGAATAAAGAAAAGTGAAACTAAAATGAGAGGTGAAAAGGCAAAAGGAGAACATAACTGACTATAGGAATCAAATAAGTGGCAACAGTGGATAATCAGGGACCACAAACTCACACCAAAAGAGGAGTATAAATGTAAAAAAAAAAAAAAAAAAGTATAAACAATTTAGACTTCAGCATTCAGAAAACAAAAACAAAAAACCAAAAAGTGATCTATAACCACAAACCAGAATAAAAGAGAAATAAAAGAAAAAATCCAACAAACAAAATTTGTGTGCCAAATGAATTCACTGGATATTCAAACAGACACAGAAGGAGAAAGGACTGCAAATCTGCTCAAACATTTCCAACGAGTGTCAATCAGGAGAACTAAGAGAACACTCTCTCTGTGACACCAGCATTACCAGCTCATGAAAGCCAGACAAAGACACTACAAACAACAAAGTTTACAGGCTACTGCCTGTGACGAATATTCACTCAAAGCCCACAAGAAATAGCAATCTGAATCAACAGCACATTTTCCCTTTTTACAAGATTATCAAGTGGGAATCAGAACTGGAATTAAGGGTGCTCCAACATACAGAAAACCATAAATTCAAGACTCCACATTAACAGAACGAAGGGCAAAAATGACATGATCCTATTAAGGGAGACAGAATACAAATATGGGGTATTGGACAACATGTCATGCTAAAAACACTCAAGGTAGAGAATGAAGGAAACCCCAACCTAATGAATGCCACAGATGTATGAAAAGCTGAAACCTATTCAGTAGGGACAGTCTGCAAGCTTCTCCTCTATGATCAGCAGGTAATGAATTGACCCCACCACTGCCTTTGAGTAGAGTACAGGATTCTCTATACAGAATAATTATGCAACCATAAATATGGTAAAGGAATCTAAACTAAACAAGAAACAGTAAAACTATTTCTGTTCACACATGACATGATTACAGAAATCCCTAAAAATCATCTTAATTTTTTTACTATTTTCAGTCATTATTTGTTTCTTTTTTTTTAAATTTTTAAAGATTTTTTTTATTTATTTGACAGAGATAGAGAAAGAGGTCACATGGAGTCAAAGAGGCAGGCAGAGAGAGAGGAGGAAGCAGGCTTTCTGCTGAGTGGAGAGCCCAGAACCCTGGGATCATGACCTGAGCCAAAGGCAGAGGCTTTAACCCACTGAGCCACCCAGGTGCCCCTTGTTTATTTCTGCCAGTTTCCTGAGTACACTTTGTTTTTTATTTTTGTTATGTTATACAATACAGGTAACAAAAAATTTCCACCAGAAGAACTAAAAAAGGAAGACATTTAGATGAAAGTTAGTAGAGAGGAATGCCTGGGTAGCTCAGTGGGTCAAGACTCTGCCTTCAGCTCAGGTCATGATCAGCAGGTAATAATCAGCAGGTAATGAATTGACCTCAGCAGGGAGCCTGCTTCCCCCTCTTGGCCTGCCTCTCTGCCTACTTGTGATCTCTCTGTCAGATACATAAAAAAACATTTTTTTTTAAAAGAAACTTAGTAGAGGAATGAAAATAATGAAGGAATATCTGAAATAAATAGATAGCACATTAATACTAACAAAATACCGAAAGTAATGCCATTTTGATCAAAAATAAAACTGGCAAAACTCTAAATCCCACAAACTGCTATATAATAATAAATACAGAGGTGCCTCTGCCTTCAGCTCAGGTGAAGGATTCCATAGTCATGGGATGGAGTCCCCACAAGGGGCTCCAGACCTGACCTGCTTAGGCTCCAAAATCAGTAGGAAACCTGTTTCTGCCTCTCCCATTCCCCATACTTATGTTCCCTCTCCTGCTGTGTCTCTGTCAAATAAACAAAATCTTTTTGTTTCTTTTAAAAAGATTTTATTTATTTATTTAACAGACAGAGATCACAAGTAGGCAGTGAGGCAGGCAGGGAGAAAGGAAGGGAAGCAGGCTCCCTGCTGAGCAGAGAGCCTGATGTGGGCTTGATCCCAGAACCCTGGGATCATGACCTGAGCTGAAGGCAGAGGCTTTAACCTAAAGAGCCACCCAGGCACCCAAAATAAACAAAATCTTAAAAAACAAAACCAAAAACAAATAGAGTAATTTAGAACAAAAGAAAGATAATTCCTAAAAACAGACAAGTTATTAAGAATAAATTACTAGGGTCATGATCCCAGGGTTCTGGGATCAAGCCCACATCAGGCTCTCTGCTCAGCAGGGAGCCTGCTTCCCTTCCTCTCTCTGCCTGCCTTTCTGCCTACCTGTGATCTCTGTCTGTCAAATAAATAAATAAATAAAATCTTAAAAAAAAAATTACTAACCTTGAACCAAAGAATTTGGAATTCACCTTAGACCAATAAACAGCATGAGGTCTGAATTTGGAAGAAATACTCTCCCAGCACAGAAAAGCACAGAAAACAAAACAAAACAAAACAAAAACAAAACAAACAAACAAAAAAAACAAAACTGGGAATCTTACTACTTTTGATGGTGGCAATGAGCTACCTAAATAAATCCTGTGTTAGGAGAACCTGGTTGGCTCAGTGGGTTAAGCATCTGACTTCAGCTCAGGTCATGATTCCAAGGTCCTGGGATTGAGCCCTGCATAGTGCTCTCTGCCAGCGGGGAGCCTGCTTCTCCACCTCTCTCTCTACCTGCCTCTCTGCCTACTTGTGATCACTGTCTGTCAAATAAATTAATAAATCTTAAAAAAAAAAAATCCCATGTTACATGATTCTTTTCCCTCCCTCGGTTCTGATTCAGTATTTCCCTTTATTTTGCCTTTTATGTGACAGTCATTCTTCTGCTCCTTCCAGCCTTCTCTTAACATCAAGCCTGTTTCTAATCTAGCTTATTGCATTGTTAATCTACATTTGATTTTTAAAAAGACATATATTGGGGGATGGGGGTCCTAAGAGTTTGGGTGGGAGCTAGAGAGAGATTGAATCACATGCAGGCATCACACTGAGTACAGAGGTTGACTTGAGCCTGGATTCCAGAACCCTGAGATCAAGATCTGAGCAGAAATCAAGACCCTGGGGCTTAATGGAATGAGCCACCCAGACACCCAACTTTTTTTTGTTGTTGTTGTTGACTCTTATCCCTGTGGTAAAGTTCTCACTATTCTTTTCTCAACTCTTTGAGTGTCATGATTGCTGCCTTAAATTCTCCATCAAACTCCTTACTACTGTTTCCATTGCTTCTCTGGCCCCGGCCTTACCTGCTGGGTTTCTTTGGGATAAATTCTTTCACCTGGTTTTTGTCTAACTCTCTAACTTCCTCTATCCATTAGAAAACTCAACAATGTCTCCTCTATCCTTCAGGCCAGGGGTCTGCAGGGGCTCTCCTTGCCTGCTATGGGCAGTGTTTGGTCCCTGGCCGGAATGTGGCCAGTTTGAACTAGGTGAGCTCTGCTCCACTTGTGAAAGGAGACCTGAAATGAACTCCACCAGGATTGTGGCCCTGCAGAATCCCTGCTCAGGAGATATGGTGTGGGCAGGTGCTGACCTTGTTGAGCCTGAGGCAAGCCTCACTGAGAAGGGAAGCCTACTCAGAACACAGGAATAGGGCCTGGTGTAAGCAAGGTAGACAGCCAATGTCCTCACTGAGTGGGGCTCAGTCTTTATACTACAGGACGGGAGAGGGAAATGGCTTCATCCAAATCCTGTGTTCTTGGAGCCACATGTCACTGAATGTTTCCTCTCAGGAATGTGCTCCTAGACTACTGAATACTCTCCCCACTGTGCACCCCAGGTGTTCTTCAGATGGCTGTTTCCATGCTGTGAGCCCCCAGGTTGTTTGCCAGCCTTCTCTCCAGGAGCACCCCAGTGCCGTCCTAGTTCTATCCCATCCAAATCTGCTGCCCATTAAACTCCAGGCTTTAAGATGTGCTGGTTCCAAGAACTCATGAAATTCAGCCCTTTCCCTTTCCAAGCCAATGGCTTTGGGGAAGCTCCATAGGCATCCCCTGAGTGCTCCTCTGTCATGACACCTACCGCACAGCCGGGGCTCCCTGCCCTCCACAATGCTATACTCCTCTCCTCCCTAAACCATGTCTCCACACTGTCTCCATCTTCCATGTGGCCTATTCTCTCCCTTCACTTGGGAGTCTGTCCTGTCACTCCTCAACCCAAATGTCTGGGCATTTAGGATGACCTGACAGTTGCCTAGTGGTGCTCATGACAGGACACATGAGTCTAGAATCCTCCTACTCTACTGCCATTGCTTCTCCTGGGAATCCTTATTGTGTTAATCCTGTTAAAACTCATACGGATTTTATAAAGCTGATACACAAGCCAACACATAAAAATTAGTTTTGTTTCTACACAACAAAGAGCAATTCCCAAAACAGGATCATACATTAAGAGCAACAAACCACCCAATCCAAATTTACCACAGCCACCGTATTCATGGAAATAACTCCGTCCTTGACAACAAATGCAGGTGTAATCTGCTTCCGGTTGCAACGTTGGATTTTGTAGCTTGGATCCCCTGCATCCGTGGCCTTTATCAATTTTAAGTTTCCCCTGCATCTGTATTAGTACCCATGTCTTCAGGCTATAGGATCACTTGTTTCAACTTAGGCTTCCTCCTGAAAACTGACTTTGTGTAAAATGAGTACAGTTATTAAAGTTGGTTGCACTTTCTGGTCTTCCCAAAAGAATCCACTTACACAGAAAAGCCTTCCTGACATGTGTGGCCATTATTACACACTCTGTAATGGTGAGACATGAGAGAGAACACACTGTAGGGAAATAGACTTAAGAAGCTCTCACAGAAATGACTGTTCTTCCATGTACCCCCTGAGCTGCTCAGCCTGTGAGGACCACAGGCTCTTCTTAATCTGCCAATTTACTTCTTCACACTGCTGTGTAGATGCTTGTCTTTCCCCTGCTCTCTCCATTCTACCACTATGCACCTTTATCTTCACTGTGGTACAGATCAGTTTGCTTTCCTAGGACTTTATCCTACTACAAATACTTAGGATTAGCTTATTTTGCACAGTTGGTTTACTTTGTTTGCCTGCACCTCCTTAAGACACTACTTTAGCCTATAAAGTCATATGCTTCTCGGTATCTATCTTGCTTTCTTTTAAATGTTCCATTAGTTCAGGTGTAAAACATGGGGACTAGACGGCTCTATAGGTTCTATTCTGCTCACTACCAAGTAGCTACCATCTGGCACCATAAAATGCTGTCATTATACCACTCAACGAGTTCCCTATATTCTGTTATCCCCATGACTCATTATTCCACAACTGGAAGCATGTGCTTCCCATTCCCATTCCCTCATGCTGCCCATCATCCTTCTCCATTCCACACCAGTAACAGTCAGGTTACTTCTTATATTTATGGGTCTGTTTCTGCTTCTTTCATGAGTCTTGTCATTTGTGACAACGTGGTTTAAACCACAAAGTATTATGCACTGTCAAGTAACTCAGACAAAGACAAATACCATATATATTCACTTAAGTGTACAATCAAAACAACAACGTAAATGAACAAACAAGAAACACACTCATGAATATCTATTTTGTTTTAAATAAAGTCCATGGATAATCCCAAGAATATGAAAAGCCCAAGATGACACACATTCTAAACTGTGACCAGGTGGCCTGTAACCATTTCCCAATCCTGGCAGACGACAAAAGGTTCCCAGGTCAAAGTCTAAGCATCTTATGACTTGTGACTCAGCAAACATCATAAATGTCTTCATCACACTAATTCCACTGGCCATTTGCGCACCCGCAACTGATACCGGGAGACACTGCACATGAGGTGGGTTTGAGTCACTTCTGTGAGACTCTGAGCATAGGAAACCCTAGTATCATCAAGGAACATTCAATGTATCTGCCTAGTCCTTTGTCACAGAAAGAAACATCTGTTTTCCTGTACAATAAACTCATCTGTCCTCTACCCAAGAGCCAGATGCATTCACTATATTCCCAAGCTTTTTTATACACAAACGTGTGGAATGACAAGTATTACTAAAACATCAACCAAGGAAATGCTCACGCAGATCATGACATCACTACATGACTTCAAGGAATAGTGACAAGACTGTAGAAGGCACATATATGAATGTATGATTCGGGGCAGGTATCCACAACAGCAACCAATACATTTTCCTTCATGATCTTTTGCTGCTCACCTGGCAGTGATATACAGTCACATACAGTGTAGATCACAAAGTCAATGTACCTGGAAGGTTTGACTTTAAGACGCTTCCAATAATTAGCCATAGGGCTACTTGTGAAGGTCTGGAAGACCCCCAAGATGCACTCTGTGCCACCAGGGACACATCACTGGCTACTCTGTCAACCTAACAAAGAAGTGTGCATCCAACATCATGTCAGAAATCTTTCACCCAAAGGCTGTCAGTGTGGGTCAGACTACATTACAGGCAATCTCCAGTGAGTTGCCTATGCTCCCCTGTCTGGCAATAAAAGCTGTAGAACTTCTCCTATCTCCAGTGAAGTAAAGAGCGACAGTGGTATAACATCTATCAGGTTGCCATGACTGCAGGCACAGCCTGCACCACAAAGCTTATGGCAACTGCCCAGCTCCTGGAGGCATGTCTTCTATGGGAAAAGAGGAATAATCATTGATCTGAGCACAGAGGCCCATGGAAGATCTTTGACATCACAACTGATATTGGGTATGTGGTCCTGGGAGACTGCTAACACCACTAGAGGGGGAAGACATAAAGATGAAACAACAGAGAAGTCTGATACAAGATCATGGCCATGAGAATCTATATATCAAGACATGACTTGTGTAGGGAAGCCTGGGTGGCTCATTCAGTTAAGCTTCTGACTAAAAACTGGGTCCTGGTACAGGGTCTTGGGAAAGAGCCCTGCCTGGGGACCCTGCTCAATGGGGAGTCTGCTGGTCTCTCTGCCTCTGGCCCTCCCCTAACTTGTATTTATTCTCTCCCTCTCTCAAATAAAGAAACAAAATCTTAATATGATTTGTGTAAGCAAATGAAACGAAAGCATAATACACATTTTCAGAATACATTTCACTTTATTAGCCAAGTGGGGAAATAAAAATAGAAAACCTCAATCACAAAAGAAACCATGGAATATGTTAATTTCTAATACCTTTCTGGCTAAAATTTTAAATATAATGATGTGTTCAGAGAAACACAAGGGATTCTTTCTCTTTGATATGGTTTAAAAAATTTTTCCTAAGATCAAGAGAAATTTTTAAAAAAATATTCACTAGTATCTGACACATTCCTTTGCACAGTCTGTCTCACGGTTACTGATGCTGTATCTGCTATTAATGTATTCCATGTTCTAGAGTTTATGGGTCAGTGGTAATACTATTGTCTTCTAACAGAAAGAAATCATGTAGATAAAGGAAGGTATAGGGAACCTCTCACTATTGGTCGAGTCAGGGTTTGAATCTGGGTGCCTACACAGGAACAGGAAGCACACAGTACATATGCCCTTCTAGAAGGTGACCCATGTTCGGATTGTTCCTTTTCTCTTTGACCCTCAATGGTTCACCCAGCCGTCCTCACACAGAACAGCTTCCATGAACGGACACTTCAAAGTGAACATTCCAGCCCACACCACACATAGGTAGCCTGAGTGGTTTCCTAGTTGAATACTCAGAAGTAGACACAAAGGTCACGCATCCTGGAAATGGCCACAGGAAAGGCCCAACACACACCAATCCACTTTCATGCCTGGAGAACCAAGACTACACAGCTGTGTATCTCACTACATTACACACTGGCTACTACCTTTTCTGAAGAACACAACTATGAATGTGTCCCAAGATATAGGTTCTCAAGGTCTAGTCCCTACATAGCCACCTGAGATGGGGTAAGGACGGAAAGGTTGGTGGCTGCCCCCAGAGCTACTGACATGGTAATGTAAGGCTGGGCGATCCAAGATTTACAAGTGCTACCGGTGATTCTGACCCAGGACAATTTGCACAACCTCTGCAGGAACCAAGTCACAGGTCAATCCTGAGTTATCCCCGCAGAAGTCACTCTCAGAAACCCTCAGTGCTTGTGGTCATGTACTGTCTGGACACACATACACAACATCCACAACACACAACATACACAACACACATTTCCTTTATTCATTACTAAATCTGACTCTAACAGAGACAAGTGAGTGACTTGCAGATTCAGTGATCTGGCTTCTTTTCACCTGCCTGACATGGGAAACCTCTAGAGGAGGAATCAGGGCACCTGTGGAGGCAGCGTGGGGGCTACTCAGACAGGTGAGCTCCTGCTCAAACAAGGAAGAGACGACAGAGCTGAAGGCAAAGAGGGGGCAGGGATCACTCATTCTAAAGTAGTAACTCCTCTTCCTGAAACTGGGAAATAACAGGAATGCAGACTTGGCAAATGCCCAAGTCATGTGTGACAGAACCCAGAATTGCTATTATTAGTATTCTCCTGAAGAAAACAAGTCTATAATCCTGGGCCCTTAGACTGTTTTTGTTTGTTTGTTTGTTTTTGTTTTTTGTTTTGTTTTGTTTTTTAATTCCCAAATACTACTCCAAGATCACAACACATTCAAAGAAAAAGAAAACTATGTTCCAATCAGAGGAACAGGGAACAGGGAACAATAAATCTCCAAAACTGGCCCTAAGTTAATAAAGGCCCATACAGGGCGCCTGGGTGGCTCAGTGGGTTAAGCCGCTGCCTTCGGCTCAGGTCATGATCTCAGGGTCCTGGGATCGAGTCCCGCATCGGGCTCTCTGCTCAGCAGGAAGCCTGCTTCCCCCTCTCTCTCTACCTGCCTCTCTGCCTACTTGTGATCTCTCTCTGTTAAATAAATAATAAAATCTTTAAAAATAAATAAATAAAAATAATAAATAAAGTCCCATACATCAGGGGGGGAAAAAAAAAAGAAAAGAAACAAACCAAAACCAGACCAAACCAAAACCAAAACAACAAGAACAACAACAAACCATAAGCACTTCAAATTATAATGATAAAAATCCGCATGGAGGAAAAAGAGAAGACAACAGGTAACTAGTAACTAAACGTTATCGGAAAAGGAAGCATGACCAAAATGTAAATCCAGACAGACAAAAAGTGTTACACCCAGGAACCAGAAACTGAGAGTCCCAGAATACAATTACTGAATTTAAAAATACACTAAGGGATCAGCAACAGACTTGATGAAGCAGAAGAAAGAACCAGAACTCTTAAAAACACTTTTTCTAAATTCTCTACCGAGGGGACCAAAGAAATGGGTGGAAAAGGAGAGAGTCTGAGGGACTCGTGGGACACCAACGAGTGGTCCAATATGCACATTAAGGGGACCCCATAAGGAGATGAGGGTGACCTATGTGGAAACAAGAGACAATTCAAGCTCTTGTTGAAGAGCTTGAATTCTTCAACAAGTTATAATCTGTTTTTATATAATTTGTTGAGTTCTTCAACAAATATCACAGATGAAAAGAGACTTCTGAAACAGTATGCCAAATGCACTTGACCTTGTGCAAGAGCTCCTAGAAGAACAGTAGTGGGATTCCCAGCAGTCCCAACAAGAATGGGGCCGCCATAATGTACTCAGCTACTAGAAGATTGAAAAATACCACAAAGAATACTTTATCAGGCAGAACTCTTTTCCACAGATGTAAAAATGAAGACATTCCCAAGTAAAGACCCCTCTACGTTTACTAGTATACCTGTCTTACAAGAATGATTAAAGGAACACTCTCTCAATGAAATAAAAGGATTCTACCCAGAAACTGAACCAGATGAGATCCTAAAGTTCTCCGCTAAACATAAGTATTTAGACAGTTATACAAACCTGTAGTGTTGGAATTACCTAGGTCACATTTATTTCTGCCACAGAATTTTGTTTTTAAAAAAGTATAAAAGTCATTCATGTAGGTCATAAACTACACAACATAAATGTTAGAATTTGTGACATTGGTTAGCAAAGTGGGAGCAGGGGTGGAGACAGGAAGAAGTGTTTTGTGGGCAATTCACAATACTGAGATTCAAAAGCTTTGTTTTACCTATAAGTTGTTTAAAGGAATCTCTAAGGTAACCACAATGAAAATACTCACAGAAGACACAAAAATTAATGAGGAAGGTACCAAGGCACATCATAGTGTAATATAATTAAAGATAAAATAAATCTTTCTTATTTTTTACCGAAACATGATACACAGATGTAAGGCATTTCAAAATTACTTTCAATTCCAGGAACTCTTTTTTCTCATGCTGAAAGAAAACAATTCACCCAAAAATACATGATGAAATTAATTCTATGTTGATGACAACTTACCTAGACACAGTATAACATTCACTCACTGCTCACCAGGGAGAGAAATTAACAGTAGGAATCACAGAGCCTGTATGAATGATACACAAACACAATCAAATACAGATAATTTTATTGGCAAAAAGCATAAAGCTTATCCTTTTTTTGAGTTACATAAGTGAGACTTTATTAAAGGCTCCAAGTTCTGAGTTCTAAATGTGCTAGTCCCCCAACAGCATTACTTATGTGAGAAGGCTAAGAAACAGAGACATTGCATTATTTCACCACTGAGGAATGAACACAGAGAGAAGAAATTTCTGAATCACATAACATGGAAAAAGAAAAAAGAAAAAAGAACTTTTGAAGGGACACAGAACTGCACATTGTCTCATTTTAGGGAGGTGGTTTGTTATCTGATGCAGTTATTAAATGTCAATTTTCTAAGAATAAGATTAAAGCCTCCATAACTTTACAAAGCATAAGCCAGAAAACATTATAAATCTGTCTCCAGTGTTCTGGAAATTTCTGCACCAAAACCCAGTGTGCATACAACTACCCTGACCTACTTGTCTCATGATGAAAATCATAATTAACAACAGTGAGGGCATACAAGTCCTCAGAAATAGGATGACTTCCCCAGGGCCTTCAAAGCAATGGAGAAGCTCTCAGATTAGGGGGCATCCCCCCTCCAAGGAGAACCTCCTGGTCCTCCCTGTGGATGTGGCAGACCACCACTAGAGCTGAAGGAGAATCCTTAGAGAATGCAAGAGCTTGATAATGTGGGAGAGTAGATGTCCCTCTGGGAGCATGAGAGAAATAAAACCGGGCATGTCTCCAGCTGATTTTCATTCAAGGACAGCTAGTGGAACCACAGCTTAAGGTCTATGTTCCTCCTTCAGACTTGGACCTCCCCTCTGTCATCTGCCTCATTCATTCCCACCTACCTGGATGGAAGCCTCCGGTCTCCTTTCTCTTCACATCCCAGAGCTGCTTCTCTTGCTCCAAAAAAGTGATCAGGTCCGGCTTTGACACAGTGAGACCTGTTTACAAGGAAAAAGGAAAATGACTATTGCCAGAGATTCTAACTTTCCATCAGGATTGTGTTCAGCACAGAAGAGAGGATATTGTACAATTCTAGAAAATGGTTTCCCAAAAGCTATTGCCCTACAGTCCCTTTAGAACACAGAGGAGGCATTTCCAATGTTCACATCCTGACCTGCACTTCCAAGCAGTAGACATAGTAAGAAGGGGAAATTTCAGTTTAACATGTGAACAGCACCATTCTCTGCCACTAAGTGTTTAGAATTGCAACTCATCTACAGAAGTGGGGGTATTACCTTGAGAAGCTAAAGATGAAAAGGCCACATGATGATGGCTTTTCTCTACATGTACAAACCCCTCCTCACTCCCCTCTCTGTCTGGATCTGAATTCCAGTTATTCAAACAGAAATTGTCCAAGAGACAATCTTCACAGGAAGCAGAAAACCCAGAGTGTGGTTTGGGGAATCTGGAAGGAGTCTTCCTCACCCAAGAAGCAGAGGTGTCCATAGTTCTCCAACATCACATCCCTGTACAGTTGCCGCTGAGTGTGGGTCAGGTGTCCCCACTCCTCCTGAGAGAATTCTATGGCCACATCCTTGAATGTCAGCTGTCCCTGCAATAAATACCACAGTCACCAAGTGGCCATTGACACAGCTCATGATGGTTCCTAAGATGAAAGAGGGAGTTAATATTACTAGCTAAACCCAAGACCTGACTTTTCCTGCTCCAGGACATGAGTGTGGAATAAAAGAAAAACCCATGAGACAGAGGGCAGTACTGACTGACCACCTCCACTCCCAGAAGTCAACCCTACCAACTACAGAGAGGTGAGAGCGCTCCTTGTCCAGTGCACACTGCTGGCATGCAGGAGAAGAACCAATGTTCCAGAAGGAATTATGAGATATTTCTGATGTGAATCTTGGTGTGCAGGAGTGGATGATGAAGAAACAATTACTGAGATGTCTTCGGTACCAAAGCTGTGGTCTTCCTGATGATGCAGAGTAATAGGCCCCACAGGTCAGAGGCATTGCACTGTGAGTAGGAACCCAGTCTGCGCTAAAACGGTGAGTGGCTCAGGAGTGCAGCCATCAAGAAGGAAGCTGGGGGCGCCTGGGTGGCTCAGTGGGTTAAAGCCTCTGCCTTCGGCTCAGGTCATGATCTCAGGGTCCTGAGATCAAGCCCCACATCGGGCTCTCTGCTTGGCAGGGAGCCTGCTTCCTCCCTCTTCTCTCTCTACCTGCCTTTCTGCCTACTTGTGATCTCTCTCTGTCAAATAAATAAATAATCTTAAAAAAAAAAAAAAAAAAAAAAAGAAGGAAGCTGAAAGCACGGTTCCCAGGACCTTGAGGGCCCGGCTGGTGTGATGATGAGATCACTTACTACTGTTGAGGGAAACACCTTGGACAGAGGACCTGCAGATCTGTATCAGTGGGGGACATGCATGGAGGATGATGGCCAACATGCATTTGGGGGAAAAAGATAAAGAAGATTCCAAAGGGATTTCCTTATGTTAAGGAGGACTCTCAGAATCCCGGACCTCTGGTTACTGAGAAGTTAAGGCTGCTTTTCTCCTCTAATTAAACATCAATCAACATGAAGGCAGTTGTGAATTCCAGGAAGAATGTCCTACTCTGCCTACTCAGGTATTTACCAATGGCGCCGAGTGGAAGGAAATTTAATGTTATGCACACCTCTTTTGACTTGGTTCTTCTCAGAATCTATGATCAAGGGCACTTGGTTAAGCGTCCACCTTCAGCTCAGGTCCCATTTCCAGGGACCTGGGATGGAGTCCCACATTGTTCTCCCTGCTTTGCGGGGAGTCTACTCCTCCCTGTCCCCCTCCACTACTGTTCATGTGCACTCTCAGCCTCTCTCTCTCAAATAATAATTATTAAAAAAAGAAAAAAAGGCTACAAGCAAGAGAAACTCAGACAAAGCGATTTCCAGTTGAACTGTGATGATCTCTGCATACTGCACGTTCCCTATAAATGATTGAGAGAGAAAATATAAACATAGCAGGGGAGGGATCTGGCAAAGAGCAGCGAGACAATAAATCCAGTTTACCCCAAGCATAGGAAACAAAGTGATCTCGGTGTCAAGGCACACCCAAGGACACACTATCACTGTATTTTTTTTGTGGTCTGAAAGCAGGAATTCAGAATAGGAATCTCATTATGAAAACAGAGGATATATATACATGTCAATCACCTACAGTTTCTGTAGCGGCTGCTTTGAGGCAAGCGGGCTTGAGTAAAGGCATGGAGAACGGGCCCCAGTGAGCCCAGACAGGCCCATCTGGGGACTCACCTCAAAGGAGCCACAGACCCGAACTAACCAATGAACTACTGACAATAAAGGGCAGTGCTCAGAATAGGGAAACTTCCCTTAGCCCCTAACTCCTCACCTTCCTGCACTAAAAAGAGCCCCCACCACACCCACTGCTCTTTGCAGATATCTCTCTGCTGCCGCCTGCCGCCTGCAGGATATTCTGTGAGCTGGAAAGAGCGTGGTTCTGCCTCAGGTGAACTCTTCAATCCCACGTGACTTCCTCCACCCAATCATGGACCCGTGTTCGGGGCACCCACCTGACTGGCAGAGACACAGTTAGACAACAAGTCTCCATGTCCCCTAGGAGGCAGTATAAACTTAATTACAGATTCATTTACACTTTAGTGCAAGAGCCAGGGAGAGGGAGAGGCTCTCAAGCTGGTTCCCAGCTGAGCCTGCAGCCAAGGTAAGAGCTCATCCCAGGACCCTGAGATCGTGGCCCGAGGGGAAATCAACAGTCTTGAGGCTTAACTGACTGAGCCCCCAGGTTCCCCTCTAGTGTAATTTAACTAGTGTATTTTACATAAAATATCTACTTCACATTCTAAAGAACAAGTCTCAAGAACTCCCCCATCCCACACTTTTCTCTCAGAGAACATCTAGAGTTAATTCTGGACCCAAATCCATCGAGTTTATTTCTCGATTTCCTAACCCCTGGACTACACAGCACTGAGAAAACCAAGCACACGGGGCCTAAAGGAGAAAGGTTTTCCCTCACTGACCCCCCGGACCAGACCTCAGCAGCAGCAGGAATCTCAGACTCAAGGCTTCCCCTGTGCGTCTGTCACTCAGAAACTATTTTTAGTACTTTCAAGACTTGAACTCCCACTGACAGCTGCTGCTGTCCTATTGTAAGGCAGAAGGCTCTGGGATACAGAGAAGGGTTCTGAGGACCTGGCCTTGAGGATCATTTCTGGAAAGACCTTCAAATCAGGTGAAAACAGAAAGGAGAAACATCAAAACTACAGGAACCAACATTTGCAATTTCTAAAAGTGAGGAATTTCAGGAGGAAAACACGACATGGCCTCTCCTAAGACACCAGGCTTACCTGAGAACTGGCCATTTCTCCTTTCCCTTTGTCCTCTGGATTTTTTTCCACAAGGTATCTGTGGAGAAATCACAGCAGTATCGGGGGAAAGTGCTCTTAAGGCCACCAACAGAGCCTGTGCATCTGGAAACTGTTCTAGGACCGGACTGGATCCTGGCCGAGGAACTGTGCAGCCCTGGGAGACCTTGTGGATCAGAGATTATTTAACACCAGCGGGCTCAGAGGAGTGTGATCCTTCTCCCAGGGTCCGAGCCTGGGACACAGACAAAGAGGGGAGTTAAAGCACTTTTACTTCTGCATCTGTGCCATTCTTGTGGTCACAGCCGTCAGGACAGGGGGGAAAACCTGAACTTGGATTCACCACTGGATGGGTCAGCCTCCTGAGAACACGGATTTCTCTTATCAAAACTGCTTCCCTGGAGGCAGAACACTAAAATGCAGAAAAGGCCCAAATTCCTAGTGCTTTTTGTCAGGAGCTATTCAAACGCACTCCTACCATGAGACTAATCTTTGGCTTTTCCTTCTCAGCTTTCAGGGGCTTCGCCTCCTTGGGATTGCCCACAAATTCAGCTTCAGCAAAGGAACTGGGTGCTGCATGGGCCTGACCTTCCCAGACTAAAGCAGCAGAGACCTGGTTACCTCCCCATGGACCAAAGCCTGCTCTCCACTCTCAGAAAAAAAATTAAAAATATAAGGAAATAATCCCACATCCTGGCCTCACTGAGGACTCCTGCAGCCCTTAAGTAACACTACACTGTTGTTTCCACCAAATGGATGGGTAGAATGTGAGGGGGAGGGGCAGCGGGTAAGATCCTTCTTGAAACTGCACAGGTGATTGAGTTTTCGTGTCTGAGAGACCACCAAGAACACTGATGCAATTGCACGAGGATTTATTTGACATGCTTAAGCTTGGGCCCAAGTATACCCGACACAGCCAAGTAGGGACTTGGACCCTGAACCAGTTTACAGTCAGAGATTTTTTTTTTTTTAAGTTTTATTTATCGATGTTCATATGTTAAAGAGAAATTACGAGGTCCTGAAGGTGTGGCTAGTGTCAAGCTAAGGCTGCTTTTTGCATCCAACAAAATATTACCCTTGAGGCAGTTGTGAGTTCCCTGAGGAATGCCTTTCTCAGGTATTTATCAACAGACTGGAAGTTGAAGGAAATTTAATTTTATCCACACCACTTTTGACTTTGTTCTCCTCCTCAGAAACTACAAGCAAGGCGGGGCGCCTGGGTGGCTCAGTGGGCTAAGCCTCTGCCTTGGCTCAGGTCATGATCTAAGGGTCCTGGGATCGAGTCCCGCATCGGGCTCTCTGCTCAGCAGGGAGCCTGCTTCCTCCTCTCTCTGCCTGCCTCTCTGCCTACTTGTGATCTCTGTCTGTCAAATAAATAAATAAAATCTTTAAAAAAGAGAGAGAAAGAAAGAAACTACAAGCAAGGGGGACCCAGACTGTTCAGTTGGTTAAGGGTCTGCCTTCAGCTCAGGTCATGATCCCAGACTCCTGGGATGGAGCCCTGAGTTGGGCTCCCCACTCACTGGGGAATCTGTTTCTCCCTCTTTTCCTTTCCTCACTCATGTGCTCCCTCTGTCTCTTAGCTGAGAAAATGTGTAAAGGAAAGAAAGAAAGAAGGAAGGAAACTAAGAAAGAAAGAAATGACAAGCAAGAGAAAGGCAGAAGAAAGAAATTGACACCAGAAATGCGGTAGTTCCTGCATATTCCTCAGTATCCTATGTTCCTTACAAGTGATAGGAGGGAAAATAGGAACATGACGGGGGAGGATCTGGCAGACAGCACCAAGCCAATAAAAGAAGTTCACATCAGCTCAATGGAAACAAATGTTATAAATGCCTAATGCAAATCAAAGTGTGGAGGCCGAGAAAATTAAGGCCATCCCACCTCAAATTTAGCTGATGTGGGAAACAGGGGCAGAAGAAAATCATTAAAATTCCTTACTTATTGACAAGCCCTTGAAACAGACCAAGTGGCTTTCCCCTGGGGACTTAACTGCCCTCACCTTGAGATTTTGCTAAGGACAATCCTAGCCTGACCAACATCCTACCCTAACAGGTCCCACCAGGATTCTATAAGTCTACTTTAACAATTCCTTTATCTCTAAACCTCCAAGATAGGGTCAAGAATCATTCCCAAGTATATGGCCCACTGATATACATCTAAAGTGTCTCACGAAAATATTTTTATTATTGGTAATAAATAACCTTTCTCCCAACAATAGCTAGCCCCTCAAGGTCCTGGAGACCTTACTTCCAAAAATCCTTGGAGACTTACATCATCCATAACCCCCTTTGTCCTCACCCACCACCGAGTCCACCCTACTCTGCCTTTAAAAACTCTGACTGTAATTTGGTTCAGGGTTCAAGTCCCTACTCCGTTGTTATGGGTATACTTGGGCCCAAGCTTAAGCCTGTCAAATAAACCCTCGTGTGATTGCATTCATGCTTGGCTCATTGGCGGTCTCTCAGGTGCAAAAACTCAGGCATAACAAAAGGACACATCATCACTGGCATTTCCAATGGACTGAAAATAGGATTTCAGAATATAACTCTAATTTTGGAAATACAGTAGATACACATAAACAATTCAATCACTATATGATCTGTAGAGGCTGCTTTTAGGCAAGGAGGATTGAGCAAAGGAGTGGAGGGAGAGCCCCAGTGTCCCCTTGGCTGAGTCCAGACAGGCCTAGCAGGGGACCCACCACAAAATTCCCAAGACGACGAGGTACAGTGAGCAGAAAGGAGCAAGTTCCAGGTTCTCCAGAACTCCTCATCTTCCTTCCCCCAATAAGAAACCCCCACACACCGCACATTGCAGAAAAGCTCTCCTGTGTCCTCCTGCCTGCTGATCTCTTAGATATTCAGGAAACTTCCACCACCTTTGTCCTGCCTCAGGGAATTCCAGCAGCGCTGCTGGATGGGCTTCCAGCCAATTATGGACCCATGTCTGGGACCCCAAGTGACTGGCAGAGACACTACACTGAGACAGCACAGCATCCCTGTGCTAGTAATAGCTAGTTTACACCTTTCTTTTCTTTGAATTTTTAAGATTTATTTTTATTTTCATCTTCTTTTAAGATTGGCTCAGTGGTGAGACGCCTGGGTGGCTCAGTTGGTTAAGCAGCTGCCTTCGGCTCAGGTCATGATTCCAGCATCCTGAAATCGAGTCCCACATCGGGCTCCTTGCTCCGCAGGGAGCCTGCTTCTCCCTCTGACTCTGCCTTCCACTCTGTCTGCTTGTGCTCGCTCTCGCTCTCTCTTTGACAAATAAATAAATAAAATCTTAAAAAAAAAAAAAAAAAAGATTGGCTCAGTGGGTTAAGCCACTGCCTTCGGCTCAGGTCATGATCTCAGGGTCCTGGGATCGAGTCCCGCATCAGGCTCTCTGCTCGGCGGGGAGCCTGCTTCCCTCTCTCTCTCTCTCTGCCTGCCTCTCCATCTACTTGTGATTTCTCTTTGTCAAATAAATAAATAAAATCTTAAAAAAAAAAAAAGATTCTATTTATAGGGGCACCTGGGTGGCTCAGTCAGTGGGCATCAGACTTCTGCTCAGGCCAAGACACAAGGTCCTGGGACCACCTCCTACATGGCGGGGGGGTGGGGTGGAGGAGTATGATGTGGGGGTGAGGTGGGTGGGGGTGTGTCTTTGCTCAGCGGGTAGCCTTCTCTCTCTGACCATAGCACACCCTACTCGTGCTCTCACTGTTCTTCTTATAAAAAAAGAAAATCATTTTTTTTTAAGATTTCATTCATTTATTCGACGGAGAGACATCACAAGTAGGCAGAGAGGTAGGCAGAGAGAGAGGAGGAAGCAGGCTCCCCACCAAGGGGAGCCTAATATGGGGCTCGATCCCAGGACCCCGGGATCCTGACCTGAGCTGAAGGCAGAGGCTTTAACCCTCTGAGCCACCCAGGCACCCCAATAAAGAAAATTTTTTACAAAGATTGTATTTATTTCAACAAGAGCCAAGTGAGAGAGCACAAGTAGGGAGAACAGGAGAGGAAGAGGGAGAGGCAGGATCCCTGCCCACCTGGGAGCTAGATGCGGGGCTGGATCTCAGGTCCCCGGATTCACGACCTGAGCTGGAGACAGAAAGCAGACTCTTAACTAATGGAACCACCCTCGGTCCCCAAGCTTGACTTATATTTTAGAGGAGATGGAGACCGGCAGGAGAGGGAGAAAGAGAATGTCAAGCGGACTCCCCTCTGGGCACAGAGCCAGAAGCAGGGATACTAGTCCAGGACATTGAGATCCTGACCTGAGCTCAACCAACGGTCCAAGTTTAGTCAACAAAGACCCCCAGGCACCCTCCTCTAGTGGATTTTAAGTAGAATATCTCCTTCACGTTCTAAAGATGAAGACACACACACATACCCTTTCTTAGAATGAGAAGTTTCCAAGTTTTTCAGGACTCATACCCACTGAGCTTGTATCTGCATTTCCTTACTCCCCAGCTGCACACAGCTGATTGAGAATCTAGATGAACCTGAATCAGAAACAATTTCCCTCCCGGATATCCCAGGACCACACCTCATCAGCCACATGAATCTTGGACTCGACACCTTCCCCTCCAGATCCGCCACCAATGGAATATTGTCACTCCTCGCCGGAGTTTATTTTTTTATTTTTTTTTTAAGATATTGTTTATTGATTTGACAGACAGAGATACAAGCAGGCAGAGAGGCAGGCAGAGAGAGAGGAGGAAGCAGGCTCCCTGCTGAGCAGAGAGCCTAATGTGGGGCTCAATCCCAAGACGCTGAGATCAGGACCTGAGCTGAAGGCAGAGGCTTTAACACACTGAGCAATCCAGACGCCCCCTCGAGTGACTTTAAGTCAAAGTGACAACGGCTGATGCCCTATGGAAGCCAGGTTGGGGACACAGGACAGAAGGACCTGGGACATAGAGAAGCATTCTCTATGCTAAGACCTAATCGTGATTCTGACCAGGTCTTAAAAAAACAGGTGAACACAGAAGCAAGAAGCACCGAAATTTGAGACATCCACATCTGCAGCTTCTAAACGTGACGGTCTGCGGAGAAACAGAGGACACGGCTCCGCGGGGACACCAGGCTCACCTGAGAACCGGCCATTTCTGCCTTCACCTCCACCTCTAGATTTTGTCCTCACAAGGAATCTGTGGGAAATCATACCTGCATCAGGAGGAAATGCCCTGAAATCCAGCAACAGAGTTCCTTCTCCTCACACCAGTAGCCCACACGCAGGCAGAACTCGGAGATGCAGAAAAGGTCCAACTTCCCAGTCCTTTGTGTCTGGAGCAGCTCAGAAACTGATCTCCCACGAGGACACCAATCCCTGAATTTTCCTCACCTGCTTTGCGGGGAGAGAGGGGTCCCTTCCCACCACCACTCACAACTTCAGCATCAGCATCGGAACTGTGGGCTCCATGGACTCGACCTTCCCAGACTCACGGAGCAGAGACCCTGTCACTTCTCCTGGACCAAAGCAGCAAATCCACTCTCAGAAACCCACCGAAAGCCCTCGGGCTCCCCTCTGGCCACACTGAGAATCTCCTGGAGCCCTTAATTAACACAACAGTGTTGGTTTTCACCCAAACCAACTGACAGAATCTGAGGGGGGAGGCCGGCAGAGGAGATCCTTCCTGAAACTCCACAGGTGACCCTGCTGGGAAGGAACTGGGATAGTGACCAGGCCAAGCGGGGAACCAAGGCTGGGGCTGGGAGCAGAGTTCAAGCCCTGCCTTCTCCACCATCAGAGTTTCGGGAGACTGCCTCCTTCTCCCTCTTTCTGCTACACAGAGGAAGACCCCTGACAGACCGAACTTTCCCATATAAAAGCAAATGTCTCTTGCAAAATAAAGACTTTCAGAACTTTTCCTTTATCTACCTTTGATTCAAAATAAGCGTTCAAAAATAATGCTCAGGCCAAGAGACATTTTCCCTTCAGTAAGAAGGGAGACATATTCCCCTTCAGTCTGCAAGTGTTTCTGTTCTGCCACACCGTTCTGACCTGCCACACTGTTTCCCACACTGAATATTCTTTTTACCCTCCCATCGAGGATATATGAGAATTCTAATTCTCAGCATTCTCAGGAAAATTGGTTGTTACCCTTTTTTTATTTTTTTTTTTAAGCCATTCCAGAAAACACTGAGTGGTTTCTCAGTGTAAAGTATGAAGTCCTCTTACAATAGCTGTCTTGGTGACTGAAATGAAAACCACTTGGAAGGCATCAAGTTGAACAAAGAAAAAAAGTAATTAATGCTTCAGTGAGACTCCCATTTCCAACAAGTAACCTTTCTCAACTCCACAAACCTCCTCAACTCACTTCTCCTCAACTCACTTCTCAGCCCTTTCTTTCAGGAACCTGGTTCCACCCTGAGAACATGATGAACAGGCAGCACAGACACAATTCCTCTGGAAATCAGCCATTATCCAGCATTTCCCAACAAACCCTTGGCCCCTTTCTCCCAGTGGGCTGCAGGTTTCATGGCCCCGACCTTCTGAAGCCTCCTGGGCTGGCAAAGCAATGAAGCTACCTCTGCCCTTGATCCCCGGCTCTGTCTGAACGTTCTATTCTGGGGCTGAGATGTGGAGGTTCAGTCCACACAACAGAATGAATGTGAGGAGAGGAAAATTTGTTTATCCTGCACTGTTCTCATGACCGAAGGCAGTGGCTGTAACCCACTGAGCCACCCAGGCACCCCTAGGCAATCTTTCTGATACCAACAGCTGTGGTGCCTGGGAGGCTCAGAGGGTTGGGCTTCTGCCTTTGGTTCATGATCTCAGGGTCCTGGGATCAAGCACCATGTCAGGCTCTCTGCTCAACAGTGAGCTTGCCTTCCCTTCTCACTCAGCCTACTAGTGATATCTCCCTTTGTCAAATATATAGACAAAATCTCTAATAAATAAATAAATAAATAAATGAATAAATATTTATTTATTTATTTGACAGACAGAGACCACAAGAAGGCAGAGAGGCAGGAAGAGAGAGAGGGGAAAGCAAGCTCCCTGCTGAGCAGAGCCCAAAGCGTGCTTGATCCCAGGACCCTGGGACCATGACCTGAGCCAAAGGCAGAGGCTTTAACCCACTGAGCCACCCAGGCACCCCATCTAAGAAATATATTTCACTTGAGAGAATGAGAGAGAGAGAGACACTTGTGGTGCTGGGTGGTGATGGGCAGAGGAGAGAGAGAAATCAACTCACCACTGGGCAGGGAGCCCAATGCAGGGCTCATGACCTGAGCCTAAAGCAGACACTTAATGACTGAGCCACCCAGACATCCGAACTACATTCGGATTCTACTACTACATTCATGATGGCACTGAAGAAAGGGAGCAAGGTCCGGCACAGCAGTGAAGCAGTTTCCCTGAAGGATCTCCCAACCACACTAGATCTGACCTTGACTGGGGTTACCTACCTGGGAAATGAGGGAGCAACCACAGCACATGCCCAGCTGATCCAGCCTATTCCACTGTCCAGAAGGCTTCTTCATCTCAAACATCTATTCTACCACGTGACTTTTTTTTTTTTAAGAATATTTTATTTATTTGTTAGGGATAGAGGGAGAGAGGGCAAGCGAGCACAGTCAGACAGAGAGGCAGACAGAGGCAGAGGGAGATGCAGGCTCCCTGCCAAGCAAGGAGCCCGATGTGGGACATGATCCCAGGACGCTGGGATCATGACCTGAGCCAAAGGCAGCTTCTTAACCAACTGAGCCACCCAGGCGTCCCTACCACGTGACATCTTAAAGCTGCCAACATGACGGCATCATCAAACACCCTCCTCCATACCTTGTCAGGGATCTAGGCAGGGATAGTATAGTCATCACTGATACCCAACAACATTATTCCTCAGGAAGACACAGCGGGTCAATCATATCATCAGGAAAAAGCAGACCTACCCTACTCCTTAAAAACCCACATTAGCCATCAGAATCTTCTCCCCATGACATGTGTTCATCAGATGACATCAGCAAGAGCTGCCTGTGTCTTGCAGTGACTAAAGGGAGCCACCTCCAGGTCCCTCCCCACACGGGAAAGAGTTCCTCACATTTAGTTTTAATAGGTCTTGTCTTTCTCTTGAAGAATGGTAACTTCTTCATATTAAAATAAGATTCAATTCACACAACCCCATGCTTTATGTCTTAATACCCATCGGCTTTCCATCTGTCTAATCTCAATTAAGCATCTTCTGAAGACACTCTCTCTACAACACAGGCAAAAAAGAGAATGGCTGTGGTTCCTATGTAGCAAAGAAAAAAAATATGAGGGTGAATACAACTGGAGATCTGGAGATAAGTAGGTCATAAAACAAGTAGAAGTTATTTTTCTACATCTAGGAAGTCACTTGGGAAGCTCAGCACAGTTGTCCTACCCTACATGCTAAGTCCTCATCTTAAATATTTTTTTGTCTCTTCCCTAGGCTACTACATCACTCTAGTTGGGAAATATTTCTCTTTCTTATGGGGTATCTATGACATACATAGGATGGCCATATGTGCATGTGTACCTCACGGACACATGAAAACCACCCTCAATGCAGTATGTGGGGCACACACTTTCATTTGGGGCCATGGGACAATACTATAGAGTCCCAAGTCTATGTCCAGAATATGCCATTCTGACTAAAACAGATTTAGGGAAGCTCTGGTGGAGGGGGAGTCTTCTCTATGGGACATGGGAAGGAAGGCATTGGAAAAAAGGAGTGATGGCGGCTCACTAGGACAGAGTACAGATATCGTATAAGACGTTCCATTAACTTGTCACCCTACAGCATGCTGACTGGGGAATGCACTAATGGAAGGAGCTCCTGTCAGTACAAGGCCCCGACAACACTACTGGCTAGACAAAACCAATGCCAAATAGCAGTATCATGGAGTACATGAGCTAAAACTCCAACAATACCTCTATGTCACAAAGCTTGGTAATACACATACAGTAATATCATCCTATTCACAAAGAGGAGAAAATCATAGCATAGACTGGGGAAATATAATCACATACCCCTTAAACCTTCAGAGCACTGGGAAAATGGTGTCCTAGGTATATTGTTTTACTCCAGTACCAAACAGGTGATGGATTCCATCAGCTCCAACAACCCGCAATGAAATAAATGAACACTACACGTAGAATAACACATCATTCATGACATACCCATATCCGTATGTTAAAAAACAGTGTTTTATTGGGGGACCTCGGTGGCTTAGTGGGCTAAAGCTTCTGCCTTTGGCTGATGATCCCAGGGTCTTGAGATCCAGCCCCCCATTGAGCTCTCTGTTCCACTGCTGCCTCCTCTCTCACTCTGCCGAGCTCTCTGCCTACTTGTGATCACTTTCTGTCAACAATACAAATAAAATATTTTAAAGAAAAAACACCAGTTTTATTAATGAAAATACATTAATATCATACATACACTGAGTAATGCGTATCAAATCCACTCTATTGTCTCCATTTGAAATACAGAACACACATGTGCAAAAGTGTTCAAGTGTTGCCATAAGGATGTGGGAGTACCTATTTCCAAAAATTTCAGGATTGAGGTACATTGCTCAGAAATGTGAATGTTCAATTGTATGGCATTGTAGGGAAGAGTTAGCTACCCTCCTGCAGTCCAACAATACCTGTCAGCATTTTCTCATTTAACCACATCAAGTCATACTCTCTAACAACTGCACTTAGGAAGATACATTCAGAGTTCACTGCATGGCTACCTCTTTTTCCTTAAAGAACAATAAGGAAAACCTCCTACATCTACTATTGAAGAAGTTCCTTAGTTTCAATACATGCAGAAGTGTGTGCTCTGAACACCTATCCCATGAATCTTACATCAGTGTTATAACCGTAAGCACCATCTCCACTGAGCTGTACTTCATATGTTGTAAATCATACAGTCCTCTTCCATGGAAAATTAGGTACAAATGAGTCCCACTTAATGGAGCAGGACATCTAATATCTTTGACGTAGTAACAATCAGCCCTGTGTTCTTACACCTCCACGAGGAACAGAGGAATTTTCTGGAGTGATTTCAGAGGAAACACATTAATGCTGTTAGTCACAAATCTCAAATAAGGTTAATGTAAACATTTAAAAAGACTGAAATCCTTATATATATGAAAAAGTCCATCCCCTAAATCTGTTCAACAGACTACCATATACATTTTCTAAGTGTTCAAGTTTGATTTCTCCTTATAATCACTATTTTCATGCAGAGTAATGTCTGAGTAGGGTGAATAATGTATTCCATTGGCTTGATTTCTGTAACATTCATGGCATCTGATGTTCAATTCAATAGTTTTCTAAACATTGCTGACTTTCGATTGACTTTCCTTAATGCACTCTCTGGTGTGTGCTCCAATGTATACTAAAATGAAAATCTTTCCACATTCACGATGTTCCAAGGGTTTGAATCTACTATGCATTTTGAGATACTGAGTAAGCACTGAATTCCAGTTACAGGCTTGGCCATATTCTTTACATTTCATACTTTCACTCCTGTATGAAAACAACAATGTGAAGAAAGTTGGGAGTACCACTGAGAGGTCAGACACATTCTTAGCATTTGTACACTTACTCTCCTATTTAAAATCTCTCATACGGAGTAAGGAGGGAGCAGTCCTTAGGCACTCTCTCACATTCATTACATCCATAACTTTCTCTGCAGTATAATTCCGTGATGTGCAGGAAGCATTGTGTTCCTGCAAGTCGTTTGGCCACATTTTTCATCTGTTGTCTTTCCAATATGAATTATCAGTTTAGAAGGCATGCGTGCTGGACAAAGGCATGCCACACTGGTTGCATTTTTGAGGTTACTGTCAAATATGAATTCTCTCATAGGCATGAATCAGTGAACACTCTTTAACCAATTTTTCTCACACTCTTTTTTTCTTTCCTTCTTAAAGATTTTATTTATTTATTTGGCAGAGAGATAGAGAGAGAGCACAAGTAGAGAGGAGGGTCAGGCAGGGGGAGAGGCATGTGTATGTTCAATTGTATGGCATTGTAGGGAAGAGTTAGCAGGGAGCTCGAAGCAGAGCTCAATCTTGGGACCCTGTGATCATGACCTAAGCTGCAAAACCGCCTGAGATACCCAGGTGCCCCACTGAAACATCCTGAACACTGGTAAACCATCTATCCCATATGGATATTATGATGTTTAGTGAGGACCGAGTGCCTGTAAAGGCCTCACATTTTTTTTTAAAGGATTTTATTTATTTGACAGAGAGAGAGACAGAGAGATCACAAGTAGGAGGAGAGGCAGGCAGAGAGAGAGGAGGAAGCAGGCTCCCTGCTGAGCAGAGAGCCTGATGTGGGGCTCGATCCCAGAACCCTGAGATCATGACCAGAGCCGAAGGCAGAGGCTTAACCAACTGAGCCACTGAGGTGCCCTGCCTAACAACATTCTTGACGTTGGTAAGGTTTCTTTCCAGTATGAATTCTGTGATGTTGAGTAAGGTTTGAGCTGTGTATAAAGGCCTTGCTACATTCTTGACATTGGTAAGGTTTCTCTCCAGTATGAATTCTGTAATGTTTAGCAAAGACTGAGCTGTGGTTAAAGGCTTTGCCACATTCCTGACATTGGTAAGGTTTCTCTCCAGTATGAGTTCTGTGATGTTGAGTAAGGGCTGACCTGTCACAAAAGGCCTTGCCACATTCTTCACATTGGTAAGGTTTCTCTCCACTATGAATTTTGTGGTGCCGAGACCAACTTGACTTCCAGGTAAAGGCCTTGCCACATTCTTGACATCGGTAAGGTTTCTCTCCAGTATGAGTTCTGTGATGTTGAGTAAGGGTTGACCTGTCACAAAAGGCTTTTCCACATTCTTGACATTGGTAAGGTTTCTCTCCACTATGAATTATGCGATGTTGAATAAGGGCTAGGTGCTTGTTAAAGCTCTTGCCACATTCATGACATTGGTAAGGTTTCTTGCTATTATGAATTCTGTGATGTCTATTAAGACCTGAGTAATTATTAAAAGTCTTGCCACATTCTTGACATTTATAGGGTTTCTCTCCAGAATAGATCTGCGAATGTTCATTTTTGATAAACAGTCATTAAAGGTTTGACCACCCTCTTCACATTTGTATATTTTTTCTCCAGTATGAATTTGCTGATGTTGTGATTGTGTTGAGTGGCAGTCAAAGCATTTACCACATTCCTTAAAAATGTAAGTTTCCTTTCCCCAAGGGATTATCTCATTGATGTTTAGGCTTGATGACTGACTAAACATGGTCCCCAGTTTATTAGAACTGAATGCATTTTTTCCCTCGTGAATTCTCTGATGATCACCAACACTAGAGGACTGGTTATGAGCTTTCCCACATTTATTATATTTATGAGGACTGTCTCCCAAGTGGTGACCATTATGGACACTGAGGTTACAGCTTGGATGAAAGCCTTCCCCACATTTATCACATTCATAATGGTTCCCTGTAAACCAAGCCTTGACACATCGATGAACACTGGAGCCCTGGTTCAATGTTTTCTTAGATGCAGTGCATTGAATAATTCTGTCTCCAGTGAAAAGCCTATGGTCATTCTGGAGGGTTGACTCCTCAGTGAAGCGCCTCTCATATGGATCCCACTGAGCACTTTGTTGTTCATTTCTAAATCTCTGATTTAAGGTCAGGCCAGTCCTATTTTTCAAATGGCTCAAATCATTATCTTCAGCATAGACTAGGTTACCTTCCAGATATGCCAAATGGTCTGTCCACGAATAGCTATGTTTGAATATCTGACTGGACCTTTTGCTGACAGAAACACACTACTCTGCAGAAACAGTTGACTTAAAAAAGGAGGTTTTCCACAGCGGTTTATATACTTTACCAGTTGGGGCAGTGACATTCTCATTAAGGGCAATTGCCTTGGTTTGGGTGTATCACCCAGGATTTCGTTGATGCCCTTCACTCTCCCCATCACTGTCCAGTCTCTGTGTAAGTATAAAATCTCAACAGCACTATGTTTGTATCTGGGCATTGATCCATTCTGGATAAAACCTTCTATGCTCTGCTTTAACAGGAAACTCTGGGTGTCATGTGAAGATACAGCTGAAAGATACCAAATAAAAGTAAAACCATTGCATTTACTACAATCAGAAGAATATACTGAAGACTACTAATGCAGAAACATCAAGTGAAACAGACAATATCTGTTTCAAACAGACAATGTCTGTTTCAAAGATG
Organism: Mustela nivalis; assembly: GCF_964662115.1. Classification (NCBI taxonomy): domain Eukaryota; kingdom Metazoa; phylum Chordata; class Mammalia; order Carnivora; family Mustelidae; genus Mustela; species Mustela nivalis. The sequence continues at coordinate 51,424,500 of NC_139037.1, read as the reverse complement.
GCTGACAAGGAGTCATCAGGACCTCATTTCTCCATAGATACATAACATGGCACACAACGTATTGACCATATATCCTAATAGAGAATTCTGTGATATGGTCATGGTGTAGCAGAAATCACTTTCATGTATCTCTAACAATTAGAAAAAGGATAATATAAACTCAAAATTAGCAGAAGAACGGAGGATATGAAAACAGATAACTGAACTGAATCAAATGGAGTAAAAATAGGAATATATCAAGCACAGGAAGAGTTGTTTGGCAGAAAAGATCAACACTGGCAGCTGATTAACTCAATGAAGAATAACAGAAAAAAAGACTGACTACAATGATAAGTGAAGAAGTGAAAGCAGACACACTATAACTGACTGTAGGAATAAAAGTAATTATAAGAGGCAACAATGGATAATCAGTGCCCACAAATTCATACTAAAAGACAAGTACAAATTTCAGAAAAGGTATAACAAATTTAGACTGGATCACTCAGGAAAATAGAAAACATTTCAACGGATCTACAACTGGGAACCCAAATGAAAGAGGAATAGATGAAAATAATCCAAGAAACAAAAATTGTGTCCCAGATGAGTTCACTGGATATTCAAACAGACACTGAAGGAGAAAGGACTGCAAATCTCCTCAAACATTTCCAAGGCATGAATATCAGAGAAACTAGCAGAACACTCTCTCTGTGGCACCAGCATTCTCAGCCCATGCAAGCCAGCCAAAGACACTACAAATAATGAAGTTTGCAAAACTCTACCTGTGAGCAAATTTACTCAAAGTGCCCAATAAAAGAGAGTAAACTGAATCAAACACACATTTTCCCTTTTTACAAGATGATCCAGTGGGAAATGGACCTGGAATTAAGGGCTCTCTGACATACATAAAACCATAAATTCGAGACTCCACATTAACAGAACGAAGGGAAAAAATGACATGATCACGTTAAGGGAGACAGAATACAAATATGGGCATACTGGACAACGTGTCATGTTAAAAGCACTCAAAGTAGAGAGAGAAGGAAACCCCAACCTAATGAATGCCACAGATGTATGAAAAAATGAAACCTATTCAGTAGGAACCGTCTGCAACATTCTCCTCTATCATCAGTAGGTAATGAAGTGACCCCACCACTGCCTTTGAGTAGAGTACTAAACATTCTAGTCAGAACCATTATGCAACGAAAAATAGAGTAAAGGAATCTAAACTGAAAAAGAAACAGTAAAACTCCTTGTTCACACCTGACATGATTACAGAAATGCCTTAAAGTCATCATTTTAATTTTTTTACTGCTTTCGGTCATTGTTTGTATTGTTTATTTCTGCCAGTATTTCCCTACTATACTTCCCATTTCCCAAGTTGTTCATGTTATACAATATGGAGCTAAGAAAAATCTTGGAATAAATAACTTAATTTCCACCAAGGAACTAAAAAAGCAAGAGACTAGGATGAAATTTAGTAGAGGAATGAAATAAAGAAAAGTCTTAAGTAAATAAAGTAAAAGGTTAACTTTAATGGAACACAGAAAGTAATGCCCCTTTCAATCAATAAAACAAAACTGGCAATGCTTTAACTCCATAAACCATTACATAATAATAATTAGGGAAATTTGTTTTTTTTTTTTAAGATTTAATTTATTTACTTGACAGAGATCACAAGTAGGCAGAGAGGCAGGCAGAGAGAAAGGGAGAGCAGGCTCCCCAATGAGCACAGAGCCCGATGCCGGGCTCGATCTCAGGATCGTGACCTGAGCTAAAGGCAGAGTCTTGAACCCACTGAGATACCCAGTGCCTCCAAATAAGGAAATTTATGAAAACAAACAAACAAAAACAAAACAAAGCAGGGAATTCCTAAAATTGGACAAGATATTAAGATTGATTTCCTAACCATGAACCAAAGATTCAGACTGAATCATGATAGTTTCAAAGGTTTCTAAAAAGGGGGCAGAGCATCCAGGTGAGTATGGAGTCCTTCTCTTCCCTTCACTCTTCATTCAAGCCAACCCTACATGGATTCAGGCTACAGGATCACCTCTTAGAACATAGGCTTAGTTCTGAAAACAGACTTTGCCTAAAATGAAAACTGACTTTGCCAGTTATACAACATGGCTGCACTTTGTGGTCTTCCCCAAAGAATCCACTTCCAAAGAAAAGCCTTCCTAACAGCCCTCAGTGTTGAAAGAAGATAGACCAAGTTAAAGGAAATGGAATTAAGGAGCTCTCACAGAAATGACTGTTCTTCAATGGACAGCCTGGGCTGCTCCTCCTGGGCTGCCTGTGAGAACCACAGGATCTTCTTGGTCTTCCAATTCCCTTCTTTGCTCTGCTGGGCAAATGCTTCTCTTTCCCTGTCCCTTCCCTTGTACATTATGGAAGTTTATCTCCACTGTGATACAGATCAGTTTACTTTCCTATGATTTTGTCCTACTATGAGTACTTAGGATTAGCTTCTTTCAAAGAGTAGGGTTAGTTTTCTTTACCTGCAACTTCATAAGATACTAATCTACATATGTATATGCTTCTTGGTATCCACTTTGATTTCATTTCTATTAATATATACTCTACAATGTCCCATTACATTAGGTGTACAACATGTGGACTCAAAAACTCTATAGGTGCTACTATACTCACCAATAGTAGCTAATATCTGGCACCAAAAAATGCTATGGGAAAACCACTGGAGGACTTCCCTGTATTCTTTTCACCCCACGGAAGCCTGTACTTCCCATTCCCACTTCCTCAGGTTGCCCATCATCCTTCTCCATTCCACACTGATAACATTCAGGCTATACATTGTATTTGTGTCTCTTTTGGATTTTCTCTTTGTATCTTGTCATTTGTGGTATGTAGTTTGACCCAGAAGGTGTTATGCAATGTGAACTAAATGACATACAAATACTGTACGTATTCACTTATGTGTACAATCAAAACAACAACTTAAATGAACAAGCAAGAAACAGACCTATGAATGTCTATTTTGGTTTGAATGAAGCCCACCAATAGTCTCAATAAATGTAAAAATTCCAAGATGACACACATCCTATACTATAACCTGTTGGTCTATAACAGTGTTCCAATACTGGCAGAAGACAAGAGGTGCCCAGGTCAAAGTCTAAGTGTCTTATAGCTCATGATACAGCAAACATCATAAACCTCTTTATCACACTAATTCCACTGGCCAATCGCCCACCCCCAACTCATACAGGGACACACTGCACATGAGGTGGGTTTGTGTTGGAGACTCTGAGCATAGGAAACCCCAGTATCATCAGGGAACATCTAGCATATATGCCCGATCCTTGGCCATGAAAACAGACCATCTGTTTTCCTGTACAATAAACTCATCTGTCCTTGACCCAAAATCAAGATGCTATCACTATACTACCAAGCCTTCTTATATGCAAATATGAGTGTAATGACCATTATAACTAAAACATCAATCAAGGAAATGCTCACACAGATCACGAGGCCACCACATGACTTCAAGGAAGAGTGACAATACTGTATAAGGCACATGTATGATTTGTCTCAGATATCCACTACAGTACAGATACATTTTCCATTATGATCTCTTGCTGCTCACCTGGCACTGCTGTACAGTCACATGCAGGGTAGATCCCAAAGTCAATGTACCTGGAAGGTTTGACTTTAAGATCTGCCAACCATCGGCCATAGGGCCAATTGCAAAGGTCTGGAAGATACCCAAGATGCACACTGTAGCACCAAAGACACATTCCTGGATACTCTGTGAACCTAACAAAGTAGCATTCATCCAATGTCATGGTAGAAATCTTTTACCCAAAAGCTGTCAGTGTGTGTGGGACTCCATTACACACAATGTCCACTGATTGCCTATTCTCCTGTGTAGATGAACCTACCTGGCTAAGGAGACCTGTCAGCATCTGTGACTGACTTGGGTGTCCAGCCAATGCTTTGAACTAGAACATTCTCTGCTCTCTGTCTGGGTAGCTATGCATGTTCTTAGTCATTTCCCATGGCTGATGCTAGCCTCCATTCCTGCGCTATTAGAAGCCTAAACAGAGACCCTAGACAACCTCAGAGCTTCTCTCACAGGCTTCTGGGGAGAAAACCAAGCCATCAGCACTGACCTAGCACTGAGCTGAGATCACCCCAGATACACCTTAGTTCACGTTCCTGAATGAAAGCAATCCAAATTTAGGTGACTGGGAACAAGGGTTCTGGGGTGGCTCAGTTGGTTAAGTAGCCACTCTTCATTACAGCTCAGTTTATGATGTCAGGGTCCTGGGTTCGATCACGTCATCAGCAAGTCTGCTTCAGGATTCTCTCTCTCTGTGTCTTTACTCTACTCACTAGTGTGATCTAAAGTAAATGATTTAAACAAACAAACAAACAAACAAACAAACTGGGGCTCCTGGGTGCTTAGTGGGTTAAACTTCCAACTTTTCATTTCAGATCAGGTCATGATCTCAATCTCAGGGTCCTGAGATGGAGCCCTGTGTTAGGCCTCAAGCTCACTAGGGAGTCACTTTGAGATTCTCTCTCCCTCACCTTCTGCCCCTCCCCTGTCTCTCACCTGAGCTTTCTGTAATATAAATGAAGGTATGCTTTCTTTATTTTAAACTAATCTGGAACTTATGTATATACTTTTTAAAGTTAAGAAATGCATGAAAAACATTAATATATGTTATGGATTATATAGTACTGAATATAGTACTCTAATGATAAATCTGTATTTGACTATTTTTATTGGAAGATCATAAACAATTGCAGACTTAAGCAGCTCTTCGTCAGCACACCAATGCAGGAAGCAGAAAATCAGCATGCACTAACTTTAAGGACACTCTCAATTTAAGGGCTTCCTTGAAACAGCTAGTTAGTTTCAGGGCAAAGTGTCATTGCCTTTGTGCCACACACTGTGAAAGAATTCAAAGAAGAGACATTCAAAAACATCTTCCACATCCACCTCTGCTACAGTTAATGTGTTTCAGCATAGACTGGCCCCTGTGACAGTTCTGGTCAATGGTGTAGAGAGAGTGCCTCCCATTCCCTGAATGGGAACAGAAACAGTTCAAATCAAATTCACTATGTCCCATGAGATTTACACTGTCTCCTTTGCTGCAATATACATGGATTGCGGGGTGCCTGGGTGGCTCAGTGGGTTAAAGCCTCTGCCTTTGGCTCAGGTCATGATCCCAGGGTCCTGGGATCGAGCCCCGCATCGGGCTTTCTGCTCAGTGGGGAGCCTGCTTCCTCCTCTCTCTCTGTCTGCCTCTCTGCCTACTTGTGATCTCTGTCTGTCAAATAAATAAATAAAATATTAAAAAAAAAAAAAGAAACATGGAGTGGTATCTGGTGCTGGGCAGTTATCCTGGGGCCAGGATAATTCAAGTATAAGCACATGGCTGGGGCAGACAATCCCAGAAAGACAGCATGTAAAAATTAGATTATACTTGAGGTTGTCTGGGCTATTTCAGAAGACCTGAGCATCTACCAACTCACTGGATATGTACATATCCAAATATCCACCTTCTTTTCTGCATGTACACAACAGGCTTTCATGGTATTGCTGACCACAGAAGAACAGCTACTGAAAAATGTATTATCCTTCAACTGATCCCATGTTCAATATGAGCTTACCATGCTACCCAATTTGAATGGTACCTATCTCTACAACTCAAACAAATCCTCTTTTCACTCAGGTCAAGAGGGGTGTAGGGACAACGTGAGCTCTGAAACAACATAGGGACAGCTACCCCAAATGTTGGGAAGGCTGTTTGAAGCAGAAATTGTCACTGCTGGTAATTGGTGACTGACTTCTCAATGATTCAGTGCCTTGCACATGGATCAGAGCACAGGATAGATTCACCCCAGGGCTGAGTAGAAGTGAGGGCGTGCCCTGCCAACCACAGGTCATCATACTTGCAAGGTCACCCATCTATCCAGGAGCAGACCTATGTTGGGTTATATTCCTGGGATACCAATGCTGCTCCATCACTCCTTACAGAACACTGTGTACTGTTTAAGTTAGAACAACTAGTCAGCACCAAGCCCTGTACCATCTTTGTTTCCTTCAAATAAATGTTAAAAAAAAATTATGAAGTTTCCAAGTTTTTCCCTAATAAGTGCTGACACTGAAGTGACCAACATGGATGACATCACTTCCTAGAAGGGAAAAGAATAACAACTAAGGAATTCTTACTGCTCCAATCGCAAAGGAAGAAGTGATGTCTCAATTTAACTAAAGGAATTTATAATGCCCCCTGGAGAATTACACTCACATTTATTTTTTTTAAGATTTTATTTATTTATTTGACAGACGAGACCACAAGTAGGCAGAGAGGCAGGCAGAGAGAGCGAGAGAAGGAAGTAGGCTCCCTGCAGAGGAGAGAGTACAATGAGGGGCTCGATCCCAGGACCCTGGGATCATCACCTGAGCTGAAGGCAGAGGCTTTAACCCACTGAGCCACCCAGGCATCCCTACTCTCACATTTAAATTAAATTTTGAATACTATGTCATTCCATGGAAACTCTTGTTAAAATCTCTATCAAGGTAGATAAGCAACAGGTGAACACAGGAATAAGGAAAACAGAATAGATCCTGTAGGAGTAAAACCCAGTTATGTAAGAGACGATTCACATGAAAAGAGTCTCAAACTAAGATACACCAGATGTAGAAAGCAGAACTTCAATACAATACAGAGAAAACTATTTTTATTATGAATCTAGAATCTCTTTACTTACTAGGAAATCATCAGTTTTCAAACTTGGAAATGACCTGGCTTGAACCAAGGTTCCTTTTCCTTCTGAAGATATAGGTACACACATGTATGTATGTACACATGCTTCTTCCTACTTATAGTCCTTGAGAATTGTGTAGCTGTGGCTTCTCATTATATTTGTAGTGACTTTGTTCAATTAGCGATCAGTAGGTAGAACCCCTGGTGTTAGATGGTGAGCCATGGCTCAGGACAAGAAAAAGAAACTAACATTTACAAAAACCATTCATGACAGTCCTTATCAAAATTGTAGCAATAAAGAAAATCTTCTAATTCTGAAATAGAGAAATACACTCAAAACCATTCTGTGAGGTTAGCAGTACCCTGATATCAAAGCAGTTTAAACAAAAGATAAAAGGTTAGTTTATCTGATGAAACTTCTGCTACTCTGTCCTACTCTGCCTTTCTCTGGTATTTATCAACAGACTGGAAGTTGAAGGACAATTAATTTTATCCACACCTCTTCTGATTTTGTTCTCTTCAGAAACTACAAGCAAGGGGCACCCAGATGGTTTAGCTGGTTAAGGGTCTGCCTTCAGCTCAGGTCATGATCTCAAACTCCTGGGATAGAGCCCTGAGTTGAACTCCCCACTCAGTGGGAATCTGCTTCTCCCTCTTTCCCTTTCATCACACTCAAGCATTCTCTCTCAGCTGAGAAAACATTTAAAAGAAGAAAGGAAGGAAGAAAAAAGAATGAATCTATAACAAGAGAAATACAGAAGAAATAGTTTACCCTGAAATGCAACAGTTCCTGAATATTCCTCAGTATCCCATGTTCCTTACAAATGACAGGAGGGAAAATAGGAATATTTTAGGGGAGGATCTGGCAGACAGCACCAAGCCAATAAAAGAAGTTCACATCAGCTCAATGGAAACAAATGTTATCAGCGTCTAATGCACATCAAAGGACACATCATCACTGGTGTTTCCAATGGACTGAAAACAGGATTTCAGAATATAAATCTGATTTTGGAAATACAGTAGATATATACCTAAACAATTGAGTCACTATACGATCTGTAGAGGCTGCTTTTCGGCAAGGAGGCTTGAGCAAAGGAGTGGAGGAAGGGCCCCAGTGTCCCCTTGGCTGAGTCCAGACAGGCCCAGCAGGGGACCCACCTCAAAACTACCAAGACCCTAAGGAACCAATGGGCTTCTGACAACCAGGTACAATGAGCAGAAATGAGCAAGTCCCACAGCTTCCCCAGAACTCCTCACCTTCCTTCTCCTGAAAAGCAACCCACACACACTGCCCCTTGCAGACAAGCTCTTCTGTGCCCCACTGTCTGCTGATCTTTTAGGTCTTCAGGAAACTTCCACCACAGGGGAATTCCGGCAGTGCTTCTAGACGGACTTCCAGCTAATCGTGGACACTAGTCTGGGGCCCCAAGTGACTGAGAGAGACACTACACTGAGACAACACAGCATCCCTGTGCTAGAAATAACTAGTTTACTCCTTTCTTTTCTTTGAATTTTTAAGATTTATTTTTATTTTCATCTTCTTTAAAGATTATATTTATAGGGGCGCCTGGATGGCTCAGTGGGTTAAAGCCTCTACCTTCTGCTCAGGTCATGATCCCAGAGTCCTGAAATCCAGCCCTGCAAGGGGCTCTCTGCTCAGCAGGGAGCCTTCTTCCTCCACTCTCTCTGCTTGCTACTCTGCCTACTTGCAATCTCCGTCTGTCAAATAAATAAATAAAATCTTTATTTAAAAAAAGATTATATTAATAGGGGCACCTGGGTGGCTCAGTCAGTGGGCATCAGCCTTCTGCTCAGGCCAAGACACAAGGTCCTGGGAATACCTCCTACACTGGGGCAGTGGGAGAGTGTATTTGCTCAGCGAGGAGCCTTCTGCCTCTGCCCATAACACACCCTACTTGTGCTCTCTTTTTCTTACAAATAAAGAAAGTTTTTTTTTACAAAGACTGTATTTATTTCAAAGAAAGCAAGTGAGATAGCACAAACAGGCAGAACTGGAGAAGGAGAGGAAGAAGCAGGATGCCTGCCCATCCCATCTGTGAGCCCGATGTGGGGCTGGATCCCAGGACCCTGAGATTATGACCGAAGGTGGAGGCAGAGGCTTAATCCACTGAGCCACCCAAGTGCCACAATAAGTAAAATTTTGAAAAAAATATTGTATTTATTTCAGAGAGTGAGAGAGAGACCACAAACAGGCAGAAAATCAGAGGGGGGGGGGCAGGATCCCTGCCCACCTGGGAGCCTGATGTGGGGCTGGATCTCAGATCCCCAAGATCATGACCTGAGCTGAAGTCAGAAATCAGACTCTTAACCAACTTAACCACCCGCGATCCCCAAGATTGATTTATATTTTAGAGGAGATGAGGAAAGGCAGGAGAAGCAGAAATCTTTAAGCGGACTCCCCTCTGGGCACAGAGACAGAAATGGGGATACCAGTTCAGGACCCTGGGATCCCAACCTGAGCGGCAAACAGTCCAACCTTAGTTGACTGAGCCCTCAGGCACCCTCCTCTAGTGGACTTTAAGTAGAATATCTCTTTCAGGGGCACCTGGGTGGCTCAGTGGGTTAAAGCCTCTGTCTTCAGCTGGGGTCATGATCCCAGGGTCCTGAGATTGAGCCCCACATCGGGCTCTCTGCACAGTGGGGAGCCTGCTTCCTCCTCTCTCTCTGCCAGTCTCTTTACCTACTTGTGATCTCTATATGTCAAATAAATAAACAAAATCTTTAAAAAAAATAAAATAAAAAAGAATATCTCTTTCACGTTCTAAAGATGAAGACACTCACACCCCCTTTCTTAGAGTGAGAAGTTTCCAAGTTTTTCTGGACTCCTACTCATCGAGTTTATGTCTGCATTTCCTTACTCCCCAGCTGCACACAGCTGATCGAGAATACAGAGGAACCCGAATGAGAAATTATTTCCCTCCCTGACATCCCAGGACCAGACCTCATCTGCCACAGGAATCTCGGACTGAACACCTTCCCCTTTAAATCTGCCACCAACAGAATACTGACACTCCTCGCGGGGCTTTAAGTCAAAGTGACAACGGCTGATGCACTATCAAAGCCAGGTTGGGGACACAGGACAGTAGGCTCCGGGACATAGAGAAGCATTCTAAAGACCTAACCATGAGTATCACTTCTGACCACATCTTATAAATAGGTGAATGCAGAATCGAGAAGCACCCATATTTGAGGCATCCACATCTGAAGCTTCTAAACACTACGGTCTGCGGAGAAACAGAGGACACGTCTCCGCGGGGACACCAGGCTCACCTGAGAACCGGCCATTTCTGCCTTCGCCTCCACCTCTAGATTTCGTCCTCATGAGGGATCTGTGGGGGAAATCACAGCTGCATCAGGAGAAAATGCCCTGAAATCCAGCAAGAGCTCCTTCTCCTCACACCGCTCGCTAGCGGGCAGACTTGGAGATGCAGAAAAGGCCCAACTTCCCAGTCCTTTATGTCAGGAGCAGCTCAGAAACTGTGAGCTCCCATGAGGACACCTATCCCTGCATTTTCCTCACCTGCTTTGTGGGGAGGGAGGGGTCCCCTCCCATTGCCACTCACAACGTCAGAATCAGCATTGGAACAGCGGGCTGCAAGGACCCGACATTCCCAGACTCACGGAGCAGAGATCCTGTCACCTCTCCAGGGCCAAAGCAGCAAATACACTCTCAGAAAACCACCAAAAGCCCTCGGGCTCCCCCCTGGCCTCACTGAGAACCTCCTGGAGCCCTTAATTAACACAACAGTGTTGTTTTCACCCAAACCAACTGACAGAATCTGAGGGGGAGGCCCGCAGAGGAGATCCTTCCTGAAACTCCACAGGTGACCCTGCTGGGAAGGAACTGGGATGGTGACCAGGCCAATCAGGGGAACCAAGGCTGGTGCTGGGAACAGAGTTCGAGCCCTGCCTTCTCCACCATCAGAGTTTTGGTAGACTGCAGGTTTTGTGGTCCCGACCTGCTGAGGCCTCCTTGGCTGGCAAAGCAATGAAGCTCTGGCTGCCCTTGATCCCCAGCTCTGTGTGCACGTTCTGTTCCGGGTCTGAAGCATGGAGGTCAGTTCACACAACAGAATGAATGTGAGGAGAGGAAAGTTTGTTTTTCCTGCACTGTTCTCAATTCTTCGGCTGGTCTAAGACTTAAAATGATGTAAGACACTTTCAGGAGAGAAAACAATGATGTTCTTAATTATGGGAACGAGAAAGACAGCACCTGCTGTTCCCAGCACCAGCCTTGGTTCCCCTGATTGGCCTGGGGATTGGCCTGAGGCACAAAGACAGGTGATTGAAGCTCCTGTGTCACTGACTTAAGAAGGAGGAGGTGGATTTAGAATTTCCAAAGAGGGGATTATATTCAGAGAAGAAAGGAAAGATGAAATATTTATCAAACAATATTTGCCCTCAAGGTAGGCAACTCTTCTTTCTCTTTTCTTTTTTTTTTTAAGTTTTATTAATTTTTTTTTCAGTATTCCAAGATTCATTCTTTATGCACCAAACCCAGTGCTCCATGCAATACATGCCCTCCTTAATACCCAACACCAGGCTCACCCAACCCCCCACCCCCTCCCCTCTATAACCCTCAGTTTGTTTCTCATAAACTACAGTCTCTCATGCTTCATCTCCCTGTCCGATTTCCTCTAACTCACTTCTCTCTCCTTCTCCTAATGTTCTCCTCCTAATGTCCTTCCTTATGCTCCACAATTAAACGAAACCACATAATTGGTGTTCTCTGCTTGACTTAGTTCACTCCACATAATCTCCAGTCCTGTCCATGTTGATACAAAAATTGGGTATTCATCCTTTCTGATGGAGGCATAATACTCCATTGTACATATGGACCATACCTTCTTTATGCATTCATGTGTTGAAGGTCATCTTGGCTCTGCACATCTGGTGACTGTGGCCATAGCTACTATGAACATTGTGGTACAGTTGGCCCTTTTTTTCACTGCATCTGAATCTTTGGGGTATATACCCAAGAGTGCAATTGCAGGATCCTAGGGTAGCTCTATTTTTAATTTCTCAAGGAATCTCCACACTCTTTTCCAACCTTGCTGCACCAACTTGCATTCCCACCAACAGTGTAAGAGAGCTCCCCTTTTCCCACATCCTCTCCAGCACATGTTGTTTCCTGTCTTGCTAATTTTGGCCATTCTAATGAAAGACCCGCGGATCCCCTTACCCAAGAATCCAACCCTGCCACTGGATGCAATCAGCAAGAGGTTCTTTATTGTTACGCAGGCGCCTGCGGGTGGTCAGCGCGCGCCTGCGGGTGGTCAGCAGCTCCTGCTAGCTGAGCACACCCGGCTGGGGTGGTGCCGGGTTTTTATAGACAGGTACAAACAAGTTTTGGGTGGGGCACAACTGATTGGTGGACAGTTTGAACTTTTGAAAAAGGCATACTTGGTGTTAGTGGATTGGCCCTGGAAGACCCCCCTCGCGCGAAGAGAAAGGCGGGAAGGGGAAACAAAGAGGGGAAGTTTGACCTTATTACTCAGCAGAAAGACATCCTATCTATGTGACCATGCAGCCCCCTTGCCTACGAGACCATGCCCTGGCTATTAGGAGAGTGTATCTTGTTCAAACAGGAGTCAAGTGTCATGCCCTAAAAGCCAAGCGAGTTACAGAAAGGCAAAAGAGCAGTTACATTGAATTCAACCCTGGGGGAAGGGTCTTTTCATTGCAAGGGGAGGAGGGGTACTTTTACACAACAAAAGAGCAGTTAATTACTTAACGATGAGGGGGGGTCTTTCATTCCCCCCTTTTTCTTGATCATGGATAGAATCTTATATCCATTTGTCCTTTTCTTGCACTAAGTGGGGTACAAGGCGCCAGCTTTTGCTTTCTCCTCAGCCAGCCTCCTGCTCCTTCATTTCCCCTTGAACAATCTTGACCCTGAAATCTTTAAGGGGGTTGAAGGTGGAAGGTCTCATCTTCTGTAACTTCTTCCTGCTGAATAGGGGCGTAGAGCTGTCCCTACCTACTGGGGTCAATATTGATCAGGGTAGGAACGTATAAGGGAGTTACAAAGGTGGAGGCAGCTGAATCCAGCGCTGACAGTGAAGAGGCGTCCTTGCATGCGATAAGGATCCTCTGTCGTGGTGTAGTCATTGTAACTTGGAGTCTCGGCACCAAGTAGAGAAACATGGAACAAAGCAACATATTAAGATTAATAAGGCGATAAGAATGAGAAGCCCGAAAGGGAGATTTGGCCATAGTCCTCCTTCAAATTAGGAACTTAACCATTTACTGAGAGAGAAGGATCTTGTAGGGCCTTAATCTGGGGGTTCATATCCTTCAGTATTCCTGTGACATTTTTGTGATAGTCTGGGACGTACACACAACATTCTGTCTTGATAATTGCACATGTGCCACCCTGGGCTGCTGTCAGGACATCTAAGGCCATCCTATTTTGTAGGACTGTCTCGCATATTTGTGACACTTCGGTATTAAGCCGGGAGATGCCATTTAGTGAATCATTGAGTGCCTTTGTAGTATATTTATTAAGGGCTTCTACATGCCACATGACATCCTCTAGTCCCGCAGATGGAACAAAGATGGATGCTAAGTAATCATACCATTTAAAAACAGATCGCTTCCATCTCTGTTTCAAGTTGGGGAGATTAGCTGGAGTTGTAATAGTCTTAGTAATGCGCCCATGAATCCAGGCAAATCCTAAAGTATAGCGACCTATCCACCCTGGAGGAAGCCAGGCCCACAGGTTAGTTCCACATATCCAGTGGGTTCCGTTTGGAGCTGGCCATCTGATGTCAGGTCACCTTGCCCAATCAGTAGCAAACCAGTCAGTAGCCTGGAGTACTATTACTTGGGAACACATTTCTAGTGAGCCATCCTTAGTATAGCGATAAGGAGGGTTTTGTAACTTAGGCCCATATTTGATTGGGGAGTTATGGCTTGACAGTAATCCCCTTTCCTTCCAAATAGCTCCATGGGCATGTAGTACCAGGAAAGCATATTTGGAGTCAGTACAAATGTTAATTCTTAGGCTTTGGCAATTGCAAAGTGCTAGTGAGCACTATGGCACACCTAGCTTTTCTTATTCTTTCTATGAAAATTACTGTCATCAGAAAACCAACCGTAAAACCAATAAGACCTTTGAGTGGTCCACCCTTAACAGTATCCTGATTACAGAGGATCACTGGCAAGTGAGAAAACTTGTCAAGAGATAAGGGGAGTCTGCCATGCATCATCCAATCCACTCATAAAGAAAGTGGGGTCATCCATTATCTCCACAAGTCCATAGTTAATCCTATGGAGTGTGGTATGGTGGCTTTTAGGCAATTTCATTATCCCAGCCACACATAAGGTATTAGTTAAGTTATATAATTGTTGGGGAATCAATCCCATTTTTTCCAATTGTTTAATCATGTGCTGTGGGGTCTGCTAATATCCCCACAAAATAATAAGATCGACTAAAGAAGCTATTGTGCAACTTCTCTGAAGTTTACCTCAAATTGTTTAGACAATCAAATCTAGAATTTAACATCCATAAAGGTGTGTTACTAAAACAATTTTTCTCTCTAAAATAACCCTCATTTCCAGAGATAGCCAAATCAGGACTAATTCACTTGTGAAACAAGTCCAATTTTAACAAACTTGGCCTAATTATTTACATAAGCTCAGCAAGAACAGTTGAGTGTGATCATATAGATCTTTTAGCATCTGCTTTGCTGGAACTTTGTATAAGGAATCTCTAGGTTGAACTTTTGGTAGCCTCTCCGGGCCAGAAGCCAAGCCCTGTACTTGCCATCAGGCATGCCTGCAATACCTGTTAATTTGGGCGAATGCCTCTTCTGAGTCTCCGCACCTACCAAAGAGTGACATTCTTTACTCACCTGGTGAGGCTGCTGGGAACTCTGTAAGCAAGGTATCAGGCCAACAGTCCCAAGGGGCTTTATGGCTCCAGGTTTCATAAAGTCAACCTTAGTTCCTTAAAGCTGTCTGGTCATATCTGAGTCTTTTCAAATATGACATCCCAGTCAAAGCCTTGGTAAAATAACCAGTTTCCAATGGTGTCCTGTTACAAGGAGAACAGATTCTTATTGAACTTATGCAAATGACTGATTGCCATGGAAGAATGAATACTTACTGAGACCTTTTGGTTTCAGAGGGTTCAGATAGAGAGAAAAGGTGAATGCTTTGAGCACTTTTACATCTCTATAAGTTACAAATAACTTAAGAAAAAGTATCCCTAGTCTGGAAGAGCAAACATTTGAGAGAACCGGCAATGTTTAAAGTAAGATAAAACATTAAGAGACATAACACTATAATCTTTTAGTTCATTTAGTCCCATATTACTAATTCTGGTGAATGCGGCTTTAGTCAGTTTTGGAAATCCTTACCCATTTCAGTTTTAGGACTTTCAAGTATATCAAGTATCTGTATTTGTCCTGAAAGTCCTTTATATGAATCTCCTTGAAGATAAAACTCATTAAAATAAGAGAATTAAAACAATTATAAATGACAAAAACTCAGAATGGATATGGTTAGAGCTAAAGAGACACGGGAGTTTACAATTTAGCTGCAAGGAAATCAGGTTATTTCTGTGATACATAACATTTCCATAATTACAGTATCAAGTGATGATCTCTCAAAACGTTAAAACTTTAGGAAGTGCGTAGAATCTCTAGAGTTAAAACTTTAGGAAGTGCGTAGAATCTCTAGAATAGTTATAGCATTTTCCCAAATGTAACCCAAGGTTTATCATTGGTTTAAATCTTGTCAACAATTGCTAAAACCTTAGAAAGTTTAAAAACACATGCCTAAATATAATTAGGGATGTTAAACACCTGATAAAACAAAACATAGGAACTGAATTTTTCAGGCAGGCAAAGAGAAAACCATTTACACTTTTAAACAGATCAATTAGCTAAGAAAACTTTGCCCCTTTTAAACAGAAAGAAAACCAGCTTTTTATACCAGTGTCTTTCCCTTTTTTATTTTACTTCTAAGTGTGCAGTCTTAAGATAGGAGTTTTCTGGGTTTCCCTCCTATCATGAATGATGTCACAGACAAGGGGGGGGGGATCTTTCCCCTTCTGGGTATCTCTGGCTAATGGGAGGTGATCAGTCTCCCCTTTCATTCTTTACAGATTAGAGTGAGTTTCTATGGTTACAGGCAATGGAGGATGGTAACAGGGTGTTTTCGCAGTGCCTCAAGGTTGGGCTGCTTCCTTAATCTCTCAAGGCCAAATGGCCCTTATACTTGGAAGTATAATCTGTGTGGAGGCAGGTCAGGAGAGTGCTAAATTACCTTGGAGGCTGTTTTTCTTTCTTTCTTTTTTTTTTTTTTTTTAGTCTGTCCTGACCATATCTAAAATTTCTTTTCTGAAGATTTCCGTTCACAAACCTTCTACAACTTTCCTTTGCATTCAGGTTTTGTCCCAAGCCATTTCCTTCCAAACAACCATCTCATTTAGGACAAAATTACCTTCCCTTACCTTCAACAAAATGTATTCCCATTCCTTAAATCTTTCTTACATATCTCCTACTTTCCTACATACAGTTTCCCTTTATTTCCATCAGTCTTAGTTACACTAAGCAGAACTTTGTATTCTTAGAAACACCTTTAGTTATTAACCAATTGTGAACTGTTACAACAGAATTCTTCAGGTGGCAAATTTATCAATCAGTTAAGTGGCAAACAAGTTTACCAACAGATTTAAATACTCTTAGTTTCTTTGCAGTAAGAAGTCAAAAGCACAAACCTACGTCCAGTAATTAACGATTTAGCATTTTATCCTGTTTGGTTAAGACCTAGATGTCCACAATTCAATTCCATTTGTCATCCAAGCAAAACTTTAAAACTTTCAGGTTACCAAAGACTTTGAAAGCTACTTCAGCAATTACCCATTAGAACTTTGAGATAGACAATTAACCATCAGTTTAGTCATTTCTTTGCTAACAAATTTTAATAAGTAACACAAGCTTATCTGACCTTCAGTAAACTGATAGAATAAAAGTTTCACATTTACTGCTGTAACTTCAAAGACACGTCTTAATTAAACCAACAAACTTAACTTAGTTCCAATACTGATTTACGTTCCACCTGGACCCACTCCACTTTGAATGTAAGATCTGGAGTGGGGGTGTTCTTCTTGCTCCTTGACAGTGAAGAGAGAAGGAGCTGTGGTGCATGATCTAGAGGCCAGTCATGCAGGCTGCACACACGTTGGTACAGAAACACGTAAGGGGGAAACAGAAGAAACAAAGCGCCGCCAGGAGGCAGAGAAAGGATTCCCAGTTTTGGAGCTCCTAAGCCCCAACAGAGGAGCAGACGCCATGCTTTCCCACCAGCAAGGGGGGAGGGGTTAGGCAGTCCAAGTCAGGCCAGAGAACACAGGGAAACTTCCCCGAAACAAAGAGAGTTTCGGCAGCTGCTTGGGAATATTCCTTATGGTCTCTGTCTTGAGTTAGACTAACCCCAGTTGGCTCCAGTTAACCTTAATCAAGGGAAACACAAAGGGCAACGAGAAAAGCACACAAGACACACAAGACAATTAACAAAAAGGTCGCTGCGCGGTTTCGGTATACTACCGAAAGCAAGGTTTCCACCGGCCCAGAGGAGCCTCGAGATCTCCCTGCGGTGGACAAATTCCGTCCAGGGCCGAGGGGTTCCTCTGGAACGGACAAACGGATATAACCCTCGGACAAATGAGGGGCCCCGAAAAATCGGGCCCCTTGACACCCTGGAGCGTCCTCCAGGGTCAGCAGGGGAGAAGTCCGAGCTCGTCAGCTCCTTCTCAAGCTGCCTACAAATACAATCCAACAACGCACGCTGTTGTACAAACACTATACCGCTACCCGCAGTATAGGTCAAACAGAGGCCTCACAAGACTAGAGACAAACAAGAACACGAGACTGGATACAAATGAGAACATGAGACAGGAGACAAGAATGCTGGCCACCTTACCTCCCGGTGGGAGTCAGTTGGATCCGTGGGCAGGAGTCCGATGATCTCGGTGGGACCTCCAAATGAAAGACCCGCGGATCCCCTTACCCAAGAATCCAACCCTGCCACTGGATGCAATCAGCAAGAGGTTCTTTATTGTTACGCAGGCGCCTGCGGGTGGTCAGCGCGCGCCTGCGGGTGGTCAGCAGCTCCTGCTAGCTGAGCACACCCGGCTGGGGTGGTGCCGGGTTTTTATAGACAGGTACAAACAAGTTTTGGGTGGGGCACAACTGATTGGTGGACAGTTTGAACTTTTGAAAAAGGCATACTTGGTGTTAGTGGATTGGCCCTGGAAGACCCCCCTCGCGCGAAGAGAAAGGCGGGAAGGGGAAACAAAGAGGGGAAGTTTGACCTTATTACTCAGCAGAAAGACATCCTATCTATGTGACCATGCAGCCCCCTTGCCTACGAGACCATGCCCTGGCTATTAGGAGAGTGTATCTTGTTCAAACAGGAGTCAAGTGTCATGCCCTAAAAGCCAAGCGAGTTACAGAAAGGCAAAAGAGCAGTTACATTGAATTCAACCCTGGGGGAAGGGTCTTTTCATTGCAAGGGGAGGAGGGGTACTTTTACACAACAAAAGAGCAGTTAATTACTTAACGATGAGGGGGGGTCTTTCACTAACTGGTGTAAGGTAGTATCCCAATGTGGTTCTGACTTGAATCTCCCTGATGGCTAATGATGATGAACACTTTTTCATGTGTCTGTTACAGGTGGGCAACTCTCTGTGATATAAACTGTGAATCTCTGGTATCCATGTAGGAAAGAACATTAGGGTTTGAAGCCGATGGCAAGGAAAGATTTCTTGAGATGTGATGTCTCTGGTGCAAAAGGTGATTTTATGAAAGCATTGGGACAGGACTTGGGGGCAGAAAGAGCTGCACTCTGTCATGAGGCATGGCCTATTATATACTTTCAAGTTGGAGGGAGTTTGAGATAGCCAAAGTCTATAAGGGATTTTGGAAGCAAGGTTTATAGGACATTGAGGGGCTAGTGGTATTTGGGAAAAGGTCATTTATTACCATCTAAAAAACCTTAGTCATCGGCCCCTTCTCGGTGGGCCATCTGCTTCGGGGATGATTGCCAATAGGGAGGAAGGGGGGGTGAGAGAAGAAGGAAATTCCAAAAGAAATGTTATATGTTAAAATAGACTTACAGAATCCTGCAGGGGATTGGGGGGTTCAGGTCAAGATTGTCTTTTCCTGTTAGCAACATATTAACATCAAGGCAGTTGAGTCCTTGGAGGAATGCCACTCTGCCTGTTTCAAGCACATGTCAATGAACTGTAGATATAAGGATATTAGTAAGTTTTCTTCTGCCTTTGTTTCCCACATGATCAGCTCTCTTCCTAATAAAGGCCCTCAATCTAATTGATTCTAAATGACATTATTTCCTTCTGCTGTGATGATGAGTATATACACATATATGCATATATATGAATATATATGTATATATAATATATACACATATACATATATATTATATGTGTATATATGTATGTATATATTATATATATGCATAAGTATACATATATACATATGCATATATACACATACATATGCATATATATGCATATATATTATACATGTGTATATGTGTATGCATAATATATATATGTGTGTGTGTATGTATATGTGTATGTATACATATGTATATATGTGTGTATATATATAATTTATATATATATATGTATTATTTCCTTCGGCTATGATGCTGAGTATATATATATATATATATATATATACTCAAATGCCATTTGTGTATATACAAATGGCATTATATATATATGTATATATATATACATAAATACATACACTCAGCATCACAGCGGAACGAATAATGCCATTTGTTTCACAGGACAAACCTAGAAGACAGGCTTTTTTCTTTTTTTAAGATTTTATTTATGGGTGCCTGGGTGGCTCAGTGGGTTAAGCTGCTGCCTTCGGCTCGGGTCATGATCTCAGGGTCCTGGGATCAAGTGCCACATCGGGCTCTCAGCTCAGCAGGAAGCCTGCTTCTCTCTCCTTCTCTCTCTCTGCCTGCCTTTCTAACTACTTGTGATCTCTGTCAAATAAATAAATAAAACCTTTAAAAATTTTTAAAAATGATTATATTTATTTATTTGACAGAGAGAGATATCACAAGTAGGCAGAGAGGCAGACAGAGAGAGAGAAGCAGGCTCCCTGCTGAGCAGCGAGCCTGATGTGGGCTCAATCCCAGGACCCGGAGATCATGACCTGAACCAAAGGCAGAGGCTTAACCCACTGAGCCACCCAGGTGCCCCTAGAAGACAGGTTTCTAACTTAAATTGAAACCCTGCCTTGGCCTCTTGGGCCAACTTAATAGTCTAAATTTCTGCATGCACCTTTCCATGAAGGATGGATGAAACTCTTCTTTGTACATGTGTACAATACAAATTGTTTCCAAGACTGGTAATCCCACCTTCTGGCACAACCACGCATGGGGACACATACACAACATCCAGGCACCTCTGTGAGGTCCTTAGGACGCACAGTGAGTGCACAGGCCATCAAGAACTGTGTCAGACTGCCCTGGTCCCCTCATACTGATTCACTGTCCTCAAATTCTTTTAAAACTCTGAAGACCTGGCAAAATCCTTGGAATTGATTTTGAACATAAGTCCTTCCTCTTTCCAAGTGGCTCACCTTCTGAATAATGCTGATATTCCATTCCAATCGAAACTCATGCCCTATGCATTGGCTTTTCAAAGGAATGGCAACCAGCTTGGGTTTTTGGATAACAAAATTGTAGGATCCTTCAGCACAGTGATCAGGAAGAACTGTGATGATTTGTGGTGCAACTTAGTAAATTCATTGAAGTGGCATATGGTTGGGACTTGTGCTCAGAAAGAACCACACTTTTTTCTTATTTTTATATATTTTATTTGAGAGGGTGCCTGGGTGGCTCAGTGGGTTAAAGCCTCTGGCTTCAGCTCAGGTCATGGTCTCAGGGTCCTGGGATTGAGCCCTGCATTGGGCTCTCTGCTCAGCAGGGAGCCTGCTTCCTCCTCTCTCTCTGCCTGCCTCTCTGCCTACTTGTGATTTCTGTCTGTCAAATAAATAAATAAATTCTTAAAAAGAAACAAAACAAAAACAAGAAACAGATCTATAAATATCTATTTTATTTTGAATAAAGTTCATGGATAATCCTAAGAAATATAAAAATTCCAAGATGACACACATTCCACACTCTAATCTGTTGGTCTGTAACAATCTCCCATTACAGGCAGAAGAAAAGAGGTTCCCAGGTGAAAGTCCAAGTGTCTTATGCCTCATGTCATAACAAACACCATAAACTTCTTCATCACACTAATTCCACTTCTCAACAACCCACCCCCAACTGATACAGGGAGACGCTGCACATGCTGTGGGTTTGTGTTGGACACTCTGAGCATAGGACATGCCAGTGTCTTCAAGGAACATCTAGCATAGCTTCCTGATCCTTGGCCATAGAAGGAGACATCTGTTTTCCTGTACAATGAACTTATTTGTCCTCTACCCAAGAGTCAGATGCGTTCATTATATTCCCAAGCTTTTTTATACACAAACATGAGTGGAATGACAAGTACAACTAAAATATCAATCAAGGAAATGCTTGTGCAGATCACAACATCACCACATGACTTCAAGGAATAGTGATAAGTCTGCAGAAGGCACATATATGAATGTATGATTTGGGGCAGATATCCACAACAGCAATCAATATGTTTTCCTTCATGATCTTTTGCTGATCACCTGGCAGAGATATACAGTCACATGCAGTGTAGATCACAAAGTCAATGTACCTGGAAGATTTGACTTTAGGATGCTTCTGACCATCAGCCATAGGACCACTTGTGAGGGTCTGGAAGACCCCCAAGATGCACACTGTGCCACCAGGGACACATCCCTGGCCACTCTGTCAACCTAACAAAGAAGTGTGCATCCAACGTCATGGCAGAAATCTTTCACCCAAAAGCTGTCAGTGTCAGTTGGACTCCATTACAGACGATGTCCAATGTTCCCCTGTTTGGCAGTAAAAGCTGTAGAACCTATCCTACCTCCAGTGAAGTAAAGACCAACAGTGGTACAACATCTATCAGGTTGCCATGGTTGCAGGGACAGTCTGCAACACAAAGCTTATGGCAAGTGCCCATGGCAAGTGCCCAACTCCTGGAGGCATGTCTGCTGTGGGAAAACAGGAATAATCATTCATCTGAGCACAGAGGCCCATGCATGATCTATGACACCAAACTGAAATTGGGTGTCTGGTCCTGAGAGGCTGCTAACACCACTAGAGGAAGAATACATAGAGAGTAAGTCAACAAAGAAGTCAGCATCTAAGATCTTGCCTGTGTGAATCTATATCAAGACATGACTTGTGTAGGGAAGCCTGGGTGGCTCAGTCAATTAAACTTCTGCCTAAAAACTGGATCCTGATGCAGGAGGTTCCTGGAATAGAGCCTTGCCTGGGGCTCCCTGCTCAGTGGGGAGTCTGCTTGTCTCTCTGTCTCTGGCCCTCCCCTGAACTTGTGTTCATTCTCTCTCTCAAAGAATAAAATCTTTAGAAAAAAATGATTTGTGTAAGGAAATGGGACGAAAACATAGTTTAACTTCTCCAGAATACATTTCAATCTGTTAGACATGTTGGGGGAAAAAATAGAGAACGTCAGACACTAAGGAAACCACAGAGGACAGTAATTTATAATCCATTTCTGACTTAAATTTTACACAAAATGATGTGTTTATAGAGAAACACAAAGGATTCAGTCTCTGTGGTAGGGTAGAAGAAACAATTTCTAAGATGAAGGGTGAAATGAAGAATGAGATTACAATAAAATTCAACTTTTCTGCATCACAAGCTCAAAAGATAGCAATAGAGGTAGACTGAGACAGGGGGACAAAAGACTCATTCTCACAATATATAGCCCTACAAAGATTGAAGAAAAAAGTGTAATAAAAAAATGACCACAGGAACTCATTAGACACCTTGTAGAAGAGATTATCCCATGGTTCACGTCCAACTCTAAAATAACAGAGAAAGACAACACCAGCAACAAAGCAAATAAAACCCAGACTTAGTATCATCATGTGTGAACCAGGAAACCAACATCAAAATCACATAACCTACCAAAATGTGGACAAACCAGAATCCCCATGCGCTGCTGGTGGATGTGAAAATGGGCACAAGTGTTAGAGAAAGAACATGGTAGCATCTATTAAAGCTGAACATATCTAACCTATTTACCAACAATCCGGTCCCATATAAACAGCCAGGAGATATGCATGCACGTTCTAGTAAAAAACAAATTACATATTTTACATACCAGTACCATTTATGACAGTCTGCACTGAGAACCCTTTCCCCCCATTAACAGTACAATGATGCAATCACTTGGTATTCATACAATGGAATTGGAGCAATGCATTTTTCTTCTCCTTTTCCTTCTCCTTCTTAAGGTTTTATTTGTTTACATGAGAAAGTGCTACACATCACTTGGAATCAGGGAAATACAAATCAAAACCACAATGAGATATCACCTCACAGCAGTCAGAATGACTAAAATTAACAAGTCAGGAAATGACTAATGCTGGCAAGGATACAGGGAAGGGGGAATCTTCCCACACTGTTGCTGGGAATGCAAGCTGGTGCAGCCACTCTGGAAAACAGTATGGAAGTTCCTCAAAAAGTTGAAAATAGAGCTACCCTACTACTGAACAATTGCACTAGTGGGTATTTACCCTAAAGATACAAGTGTGGTGATCCGAAGGGGTACGTGCACCTGAATGCTTTAGCAGCAATATCCACAATAACCAAACTATGGGAAGAACCTAGATGTCCATCATCAGATGAATGGATAAACAAGATATGGAATATGTATATAATGGCATACTATGTAGCCATCAAAGCAATGAAATCTTGCCATTTGCAATGATGTGGATGGAAGTAGAGGGTATTATGCTGAGCTAAGTTAGTCAACCAGAGAGGGACAATTATCATATGATCTCTCTGATATGAGGAACATGAGAGGCAGGGTGGGGGGTCATGGGGGTTGGGAAGGAAAAACTGAACCAAGATGGGATGAAGAGGGAGACAAAGCATAGGAGACTCATAATCTCACAAAACAAACTGAGGGTTGTGGCGGGGTGGGAGGGTAGGGCAAGGGTGGCTAGGTGATGGGCACTGGGGAGGGTATGTGCCATGGTGAGTGCTGTGAAATGTATAAGCCTGATGATTTACAGACCTGTGTACCTGGACAAATAATACATTATATGTTAATTTAAAATAAGTGTGTGTGTGTGTGTATATATGTATATATATTTTATATATGTATATGAATACTTCATTTGTTTATTTGTCAGAGAGAGAGCACACAGTGAGGGGTGTGCAGGCAGAGCAGGCAGAGGGAGAAGCAGACTCCCTGATGAGCAAGGAGACCCATTCAGGACTGAATCTCAGCACCCTGGGATTATGACCTGAGCTGAAGGCAGATGCGTCACTGATTGCGACAACCAGCCTTCCAGGGACCCGTCCATTCTAATGAATGATGCACAGTAATACATGGGAATACACATCAACTCACAAATAGACAGAAACAAACCCAAATACAAGAGTCCCCACTGCCTGACTCCATTTATGTAAAGTACAAAATGAGCACAGCAACCTCTTGCCTTACAGGTAAAAAGAGTGCCAAGTCTGGGGGAGGGTTACTGAGGAGCTCAGAGGGAATGTTACAGGACAGTACTCTATATTCTGATCTCACTGGCTTGGAGAGATGTGAACAGTTTGTGAAATTCCACTGAGTGGTTCACTTCTCTTATGCACATGTGACTTTACTTTAAAAACAAAAACGTACTCATGAAAACCAGATGTACAAAAATACATAAGCATCACCATGTCCATGTACTGACAGACTGAAATCACAGGTATGATGTAATGTCCTACCATGACTAGATTCGAAAAGCATGTTTAAGAAAATAAAAGTATGCCTTCATTTCTAGCTAAAGTAACGTTACTGAATGCATAATGGTCACAGAGAAGGACTGAAAGAAAGTTTATATTTTCTTAATCTGAACACACTAAAACACAAAACAGAAGTAGTAAAACAAAACAATAGGTAAGGTATGAAGTAAAACATTAAAATACATAGTCAATCCAAATCCCAACATCTCCACTGTAATATTAAACATGAATGAAACAAACGTTCCAGGTAACACTAAATGATGCTTCAATATATTTCACTGGCATTTTTCCTGTATCTATAACTCAAAAGAAAGGACTATCAAATTAAAAAGAAAGAAAGAAAGAAAGAAAGATGGAAAGAAAGAAAGAAACAATAATTCAGGTAGTGATAAGCAATCAATTAAGCAGCATGGCAACATAAACATCTCACAGAATAATCATTAACACGAAAGGCATTAGTCTCTGTTAACGTTATGGTTCAATATTTAAAAAATTCATGATTTAAACATTGTACCTCTTGGATGTCAAACATGCATATGTGCAAATGTATACACACATATATACAAATACATACCCACAAACACATGCATTCAGGGAAACATCTCTTTAGCCCAGGGAAGAGAAAACTGTTCCTCACAGAGGGAGGACCTCATCCAGATAGTGACAAAGCAGTTCCACCTTCGCTCAATGAGCAACTGTTCACATGAGACACACGTGCGTGATTCTCAATACAAAAGCGTGAGGCTGAAGCATCCCGGGACCCCAGAGACCAAGAAGGACAACCACAGAAGGGTAAGGAGCAATTTCACGTGGATCCCAGCGCGCGTTCCCCAGGCCAACACAGTGCGCCACTAGCAGGGACCAGAAGGAACTACAATGGCTTCAGGATAAAAGACAGCCCAGAGTGGACATCCAGCATTCCCCAAATGGCAAACCACTCCCTGGGTGGCCTAGTGAGAGCTCACCTCTCTGCCTCTCCACATCTGCCTTCAGCTTCCCGGGGGCGTCTGTACTGCGGGACCACTGGGGACCCTATGGACACGGAGAAGGTGGGCAGGGCTTACAGCAACCAGTGCTCAGATCATAGAGCTGCCAGACCAGACAGTGCTCCAACTTCTAATGGCAACGAATTAGAGATCCACGGGAATCTGCCTACTTGCAGAGAGGAAATGAACCTACCTGGCTAAGGAAATTTGTCAGCATCTATGACTGACTTAAGTATCCAGCCAACGCTTTGAACTAGAACATTCTCTGTTCTATGGGTAGCTTTGCAAGATCTAAGGCACTTCCCATGGCTGATCCTAGCCTCCAATACTGCCCCACTGGAAGCCTGAACAGAGACCCTAGACAACCTCAGAGCCTCTCTAACAGGCCTCTGGGGAGAAAACCAAGCCAGCAGCATGGACCAAGCACTGAGCATAACCTCTTGCTTTGCATGAGCAGGGAGCTTCCTCAGTGAACCTGAGCAGCCTCAGAGTGCAGCCTCTGGTCCTGCCAAGCAACAGAGAATGGCCTTTGGTCCTGCCACATGTGCAGCATCACCTCTGGCCCCAGCTGATCACAGAGTTGCCAGCATAGGTTTGGAAGGCACTCAGGAGTCCACACATACCCATGGACAGATGTCTAGCCCTCTGTGCTCATAGAGAATAATTTTATATCCAAAATGATCGCACATGTTTTACACCAGAAGCTGCCGAGTTCCATGGGATACCTCTAGAAGGAATGCCAAACAGTTGGCTATATTCAGATGATGGTGAATAGAACCACTCAAATTTGCCTTCTTGCCATTTCACTAAAGGAGAAGGCACAGATACAAGAGTGAGCAATTCCACAGTATTCCAATGAAAATTGGCATCAGATTACTTCCACGTTTCAAATGCACACGGGCTATTATTTTTAACAAGGTGCAGTATTCTCATTCAAACAGAGAGGATTCAGCATGAAACATGACTTGTGGGTGACTTTTTATCATTAAAAACAAAATCCAAAATATTCACTAGTGTCTGACACATTCCTCTGCATACAGCATACACTGTATGTCCCACAGGTTACTGATGAATTATCTACTATTAATGTGTTCAATGTTCGAGATTCCATGGATTAGGGCTAATACTACTGTCCTTTTACTGAAAGAAATGATTTAGATAAAGGAAGGTACAGGGAGCCTCTCACTATTGGTAGAGTCAGGGTTTGAATCTGGGTGTCCTACACAGGAACAGGAGGCACACAGAACATATACCGTTCTAGAAGGTGCCCGTGTTTGGGTTCTCTTTCCTCTTTGATACTCAATGGTTCACCCAGCCATCCACACACAAACAGCTTCCATGAATGGACACTTCAAAGTGAACATTCTAGCCCACACCACTAATATACAGGCTGAGTGGTTTTCTGGTTGAATCCTCGGAACTAGACACAAAAGATCAGACATCCAAGGTACAATACAGGAAAGGCCCAACACACAGGAGTCCACATTCTCTCCTGGAGAACCAAGTCGACACAACTGAGTATCTCACTACCTTATCCATGGGCTACTACCTTCCCTGAAGAACACAACTATGAATGTGTCCCCAGATGTAGGTTCTCAAGGTCTAGTCCCTAGACAGCCACCTGAGACTGGGTAAGAAAGGAAAGGTGGGGGGCTGTACCCCAGAGCCACCGACATGGTAATGCAAGGCTAGGCACAGCGACCCAAGATTTACAAGTGTCCTCGGTGATTCTGACCCAGGGCAGTTTGGACAACCTCTGCAGGAACTAAGTCCCAAGTCAACCCTGAGCTATTCCCACAGAAGTCACTCTCAGAAACCCTCTGTGCTTGTGGTCATGTTAGTGTTGGGACACACAGACACAACATACACAACACACATTTCCTTTATTCATTACTAAATCTGACTCTAACAGAGTCTGTCTTGGCTTCCTCCACTTCCAAGTCTCTCTTCTCTTCCAAATAATACCCATCTGAGGACAGAAACAGAAATAAGAACCACCAGGATTCTGCATCCCAATGGAGAAAATAATGGACCAAATAACCTTTTAGAATGCTCCAGAAACCAGTTAGGAGAACACAGCATGCCCACACAAGTACAAATGAAGTAGAGACATTGAAGAGACAAGGAAAAAATGGGACAGTTTCCCACAAGGCTGTTCACCCTAACTTCCATGGCAACACTATGAGAAAACTCCTTCCTCTCCTCAGTGCAGAGACAAATGAGTGACCTGAAGGTTCAATAATCTGAGTTTTCACCTGCCTGACATGGAAGACACAGAGAATGAGAGCACCTCTGGAGGCAGTGTGGTGGCTACTCAGGCAGAAGGCTAGCTTTTGCTCAAATAAGGAAGAGATGACAGAGCTGAAGGCAAAGGGAGAGGAGGGGAATCACTCGTTCTAAAGTAGTAACTCCCCTTCCTGAAACCAGGAAATTACTGTAACGCAGACTTGATAAAATGCCCAGGACATGTGTGATAGAACCCAAAACTGCATTATTAGTGTTTGCCTGAAGAAAGCAAGTTTGTCATTCTGGATCCACAGGCTATTTTCTTAAATTCCAAAATACCACTCAAAGATCACAAGGCATAAAAAGAAACAGAAGAATATGCTCCAATTAGAGGAACAAAATAAATCACCAAAACTAGCCCTAAGTTAATAAAGACTCATATATTGCCCCCCCCCAAAAAAAATTCACTGGGAAGAATTCAAATTACCATCATAAAGATCCTCATGGAGGAAGAAGAGAACATACACAGGTGATGAAACATAATTGGGAAAATGAAGCATAACCAAAATATAAACCCCAAAAGACAGAAAGTATAATATCTATGAACCAGAAATTGGGAGCCGATGATCTTTTTTTTTTTTAAAGATTTTATTTATTTATTTGACAGAGAGAAATCACAAGTAGATGGAGAGGCAGGCAGAGAGAGAGAGAGGGAAGCAGGCTCCCTGCTGAGCAGAGAGCCCGATGCGGGACTCGATCCCAGGACCCTGAGATCATGACCTGAGCCGAAGGCAGTGGCTTAACCCACTGAGCCACCCAGGCGCCCTCCTATAACAAGTCTTACATTAACTACAAACAAATCTTGTGATGCCAGGTAATCACAGCTAATGCCATTAGCTACTATTGATACAAGAAGTTACAATCAACCAGGGAGTGGGTTATGGAAGTACTGGAACAACAAGGACCAACTAAGAATTTATGACCCTGATCACATTGTTCCCTTCTGTAGAGAGAACATGTGGGAAGTTACGTAGGTGAGCGCATGACACATAGCACAGACCCTTTCTCAGTGCTACTCGACTTTATCGACCTAAGCCTTTTGTTTGGCTCTTCAGCCTTTAAAGGAGGCATAAGTCAGGGCCTGGTTTGATCCACGACCCCAACCATGCCGTGGCTTCCAACAAGGGGTCCCCATAAGGACAGGAGTGTGACCTCTGTGGACACAAGAGACAATTCAAGCTTGCTAAATTGTAATAGGATAAAGGGCAACACATGAACCCAGTGACAGATTGTAATTAACCCATCAAACACCACAGATGAAAAGAGACTTTTGAAACAGCATGGCAAATGTACTTCACCTTGTGCAAGAGCTCCTAGAAGGACATAGTGGGATTCCCAGCAGTCCCAACAAGAATGGGGCTGGTATAATGTATTCAGATACTGAAAGATAAAAAAATACTACCAAGAATACTTTACTGGGTAGAACACTTTTCCACAGATGTAGAAATGAAGACATTCCCAAGTAAAGACCCCTCTACATTTACCAGTAGATCTGTCCTAGAAGAACCATTAAAGGAACGCTCTCAATGAAATAAAAGGATTCTACTGAGAAACCGAAACCACACGAGAACACAGAGCTCTCCGCTGAGCATAAATATGTAGAGAATTACACAAACCTGCAGTGTTGTAATGAGATATCAATCAGTTTATTTCTGCTACAGTATTTTTTTAAGATTTCTGTATTTATTTATTTGACAGACAGAGATCACAAGTAGGCAGAGAGGCAGGAAGAGAGAGAGAAAGAGAAAGAGAGAGAGAGGAGAAAGCGGGCTCCCTGCTGAGCAGAGGGCCCAAGGCAGGGTTCAATCCCAGGACCTTGAGATCTGACCTGAGGCGAATGCAGAGGCTTAACCCACTGAGCCACCCAGGCCCCCACAGTTTTGTTAAAAAAAAAAAAAAGTGTAAAAATCATCAATGTAGGTCATATAGTACACAACAAAAAGAATCTGTGACATCAGTAGCAAAGTGGGTGCAGGGGTGGGGACAGGAAGAATTCCATATCTATGGAATTGACACTATGAGTTTTAAATGGTTCAATTTACAGCTAAGCTGTTTTAAGGAATCTCTAAGGAAACCACAATGAAAATACTCACAGAACACACAAAAGCCAATGAGAAAGTACCAGGGCCTACCATGGGTATTAATGCCACAATTAAAGATAAAATGTATGTTTTGAATTTCATACAGAAACATGATACAGAGGTATAAAATGCTTCAGAATTACTATGAATTCTAAAAGTCTTTCTCTCATGCAGAGAGAATAAAATTCACCAACAAATACATGGTAAAATTAAGTCTATCTTTCTTTTTTGAAGTTTTTATTTATTTATTTGACACAGGCAGAGAGAGATCACAAGTAGGCAGAGAGGCAGGCAGAGAGGGGGGAAGCAGGCTCCCCGCTGAGCAGAGAGCCTGGTGCGGGGCTTGATCACAGGACCCTGAGATCATAACCCAAGCCAAGGCAGACACTCAACTTACTGAGCCACCCAGGCACTCCAAAATTAACTCTACCTTGATGACAACTCATCAAGACATAGTACAACATTCACTGACCACTCCGCAAGGAAAGAAAAAGTAGGGGTCACATGGTAAATATGTGTGACATACAAACACAAGACAAAGACACACATAATTTACTGGCAAAAAGCATAAAGCCCATTCATTTTGAGTTATACTCATATAGTCCTGAAATATACTGAGCTGAAAATTCTCTTCCTGTAACAAATAAATTAATATTTGGGGTTAAATTCTAATACATTCTGAGCAAAGTAGAAGAAAAAGCTCATGATTAGTTTCCAATGAAGCAACATTGCATTACTGAACACAAGGATATTTCAAAATGGAGGTCTGGGGTACATGGGGGCTCAATCAGTCAAGCAGGTTCCTTCAGTTCGGGACATGAGCTCAAGGTTATGGGATCCAGCTCCACAATGAGCTCCCTGCTCAGCAGGAAGTCTGCTTCACCCTCTTCTTTTACCTTTTCCCCACTCATTCTCTCTCTCTGTGCGACTCAAAGAAATATTTTTTTTAAGATTTTATTTATTTAATAAATAAAGAGATCATCAGTAGGCAGAGGCAGGCAGAGAGAGAAGAGGAAGCAGGCTCCCCGCAGAGTAGAGAGCCGACGCGGGGCTCGATCCCAGAACCTTGGGATCATTATCTGAGCAAAAGGCAGAGGATTTAACTCACTGAGTCACCCAGGTTCCCCAAGAAATAAAATTTTTAAACAAACTATATGGAAATATTACTAACTGTCTAATTCACTTCTTATAAACACATGTCCATGTTATATCAGGACATTTGATGTAAAAAATTCAGAGATATATCTCATGTAAAACTAATGAAAAAGTGAAAACACACATGATGAAGTCACAAGAAGTTCACACAAGAGAGAATCAAATGATGATGCAATTATTAAAAAAACAAAGTAATAAATGAGACTTTATTAAAGTCTACAAGTTCAAGTTCTAAATGTGCTAGTTCCCCAGTAGCATTTGTTATGTAGGAATTCTAGGAAACAAATAGAGACATTACATTACTTCCCCACTGAGGAATGGAACTCATAGAGTAGAAATTTCTATATGTAAAAAAAGAAAGAAAGAAAAAGAAAAAGGAAAAGGACTTTTGAAGGGAAATAAAGCAGTACATTTTCTCATTTTAGGGTGGTGCTTTGTTATCTGAAGTTACTGAAACTCAATTTTGTAAGACTAAGATTAAACCCTCCATAATATTAGAAAGCAAAAGCCAGAAAACATTAAAAATCTGTCTCCAGTGTTCCAGGAATTTCCCCACCAAACCCCAGTGTGCATACAACTACGCTGATCTACTTGTCCCATGATGAAAACCAGAATTGACAAAGTCTGTAGCGTACAGGTCCTCAGAAATAGGATGACTTCCCCAGGGCCCTCACAGCAATGGAGGAGGATTATGGAGGCCCTCCCACTCCAAGGAGAGTCTACTGGCCCTCCCTGTGGATGTGACAGACCATCACTGAAGCTGAAGGAGAATCCCTAAAGAACGCAAGAACTTGATAATATTAGAGAGCAGACGTTCCTCTGGGAAAGAGAGAGACATAAAACTGGGCAAGTCTCCAACTGACATTCCTTCAAAGAGAACTAATCAAACCACTGGTTAAGGTCTACCTTCCTCCCTCAGACTTGGATCTCCCCTCTGTCATCTGCCTCAATCATTCCCACATACCTGGATGGAAGCCTCCAGTCTCCTTTCTCTTCACATCCCAGAGCTGCTTCTCTTGCTCCAAAAACATGATCAAGACTGGCTTTGACAGAAGGAGACCTGTTTATGAGAAAAAAGGAAAATGACTATTGCTGTCAATTCTAACTTTCCATCAGGCTTGGGTTCAGCGAAGAGGGGACACTGTAGAATTCTAGAAAATGGTTTCCCAAAAGCTATGACCCAACAGTCCCTTTAGAACATATTGGAGGCATTTACAATGTTCACATCCTGACCTCCACTTCCAAGTAGTAGACATGGTAATAAGAAGAGGAAATTTCAGTTTAAGATGTGAGAAGCACCATTCTATGCCACTAAGTGTTTAGAATTGCCACTCAACTATATCAGGGTTGATGTTACCTTGAGGAAGGAGAAGCCAAGGCTGAAAAGGAAGCATCATGAAGATTTTTCTCTCCATCTACAAGCCCCTACTTATTTCCCTTTCTGCCTGGATCTGATTTCACCTCATTCAAAGTGAAATCTCCCAAGAGACAGTCTTCACAAGAAGAACAAAACCCTCAGTGAGGGTTGGGAAATCTGGAAAGAGTCTTCCTAACCCAAGAAGAGGAGGTGTCCATAGTTCTCCAGCTTCATATCCCTGTACAGTTCCTGCTGAGAGTGGGCCAGGCATCCCCACTCCTCCTCAGAGAATTCTATGGCCACATCCCTGAAGGACAGCTGTCCCTGTAATAAAAAAACACAGTCACCAAGTGGCCATTGACACAGTTCACGATGGTCCCTAAAATGAAACAGAAAGTGTCACCACCTAGAACCAGATTGGACCTTTCCTTCTCTCTGACATGGGTGTGGAGTTAAAGAAAAACCTATGTGGCAAGGAGCTGCCTGGTTGAGAACTTTCACTCCCAGAATTCAACTCTATCGACTACACAGAGATGACAACCCTCCTTGTCCAGTGCAAAGTATTGGGATGTGGGAGAAGAGCCAATGGTCAAGAAATTCCTGACAAGTTTCTGATGTGAAATACTGGGCTTCTGGAGTGAATAATGAAGGAATTGTTGAGATACCTGTGGTACAAACACTGTGGTCCTAATGCAAGGGGAGAGGAACGGGAGCAGTGACTGGTTCAATGCTTTCAGGTGGGGAGGAGGTGAGGGATAGCAGGAGGCTCTAAGGAATTTGGAAGCAAGTTTCCAGGACCCTCAGGGCCTCCCAGCTGGAGTTTTGAAAAGGCCACTCACTATTTAGCAACACTTTAGTCAGGAGACCCTCCAGATATCTATCAGTGGGCCACAACCCTGAAGGATGATGGCCAAGCTACATTTGGGAAATAGAGTTCAAGAAGTTTCCAAAGCAATTTTCATATGTTAAAGAGGAATTACAAGGTCCTAGAGGTCTGGCTAGTGTCAAGTTAAGGCTGCTTTTTGCATCCAACAAAATATTAACCTTGAGGCAGTTGTGGGTTCCCTGAGGAATGTCCTACTCTGCCTTTCTCAGGTATTTATCAACAGACTGGAGGGGTGCATGGGTGGCTCAGTAGGTTAAGCCTCTGCCTTCAGCTCAGACATGATCCTTGGGATCTGGGATCAGGAGATGCACATTGGACTCTGCTCATCAGGGAGCCTGCTTCCCCTCTCTGTCTGCTGCTCTGCCTAATTGTGATCTCTCTGTCAAAAAAATAAATAAATAAATAAATAAATATTAAAAAAAAAAAAAACAGACTTGAAGTTGATGGAAATTTAATTTTATCCACACATCTTTTGACTTTGTTCTCCTCATCAGAAAGCCTAAGCAAGGGGTCCCTGGATAGTTCAGTTGTTTAAGGGTCTGCCTTCAGCTCAGGTCATGATCCCAGAATCCTGGGATGGAGGCCTGAGTTAGGCTCCCCACTCAGTGGGGAATCTGCTTCTCCCTCTTCCCCTTTCCTCAGTCATGTGCTCTCTCTCTCTCAACTGAGAAAATGTTTAATCCAAAAAAAAAAAAAAAAAAAGAGAGAGAGAAAGAGAGAGAGAGAGAGTCAGAGACAGAGAGAAACCTACAAGTAAGAGAAACTGAGATGAATGAAGTTTATACCTGAAATGGGATAGTTCCTGCATATTCCTCAGTATCCTAAGTTCCTTACAAATGACAGGAGAGAAAATAGGAATATTATAGGGGAGGATCTGGCAGACAGCACCAAGCCAATAAAAGAAGTTTACATCAGCTCAATGGAAACAAACTGCTTTCAGTACCTAAGGACACACCACTGCTGGTGCTTTTCTGTAGACTGTAGACTGGAAACAGGAAGTCAGAATATAAACCTAATTTTGGAAATACACTGGATATACATACTCAATTCAATCACTATAGGATCTGTAGAGGCTGCTTTTAGGTAAGCAGGCTTGAGCAAAGGAGTGGAGCGAGGGCCCCCAGTGACCACTTGGCTGAGTCCAGACAGGCCCAGCGGGGGACCCACCTTAACATTCCCAAGGCTGTAATGAACCAATGGGCTTCTGAAACCAAGTATGATGACCAAAACTGGGAAGGTTCCACATGTTCCCCATACCTCCCCTTTAAGAAACACCCCTACTCACTGTTCCTTGCAGACAAGCTCTCTTGTGCCCTTCTGCCTGCTGGTCTTTTAGGTATTCAATTAACTTCTCCAGCCTTTGTCCTGCCTCGGGGGAATTCTGACAGTGCTGCGGGATGGGCTTCCAGCCAATCACGGACCCTCGTCTTGGGGCCCCAGGCAACTGACAGAGACACTACACTGAGACAGCACAGTGTCCCTGTGCTAGAAATAGCCAGTTTAGTCTTTTTAAAATTTTAAATCCTAAAGATTTATGTAATTTTTTTTTCTTTTTAAGATTTTATTTATTTATTTGACAGACAGAGATCACAAGTAGGCAGAGAGGCAGCAGAGAGAGAGGAGGAAGCAGGCTCCATGCCAAGCAGAGAGCCCGATGTGGGTCTTGATCCCAGGACCCCGAGATCATTACCTGAGCCCAAGGCAGAGGCTCAACCCACTGAGCCACCCAGGTGCCCCTATATAACCTTCTTTTTAAAGATTTTATTTATTGGAATGCCTGGGTGGCTCAGTAAGTTGGGCATCAGCCTTTGGCTCAAGAATGTCTCTCACACCGGTGGGGGGTTTCCTTGCTCAGCAGGGAGCCTTCTCCCTCTGCCCACTGTTCACCCTACTTGTGCTCTTACTCTTTTCTTACAAATAAATACAATTGTTTAAAAAGATTGTATGTCTTTCAAAGAGAGTGAGAGAGAGAGCACAAACAGGTAGAGGAGCAGCAGGAGAGGAGGGTGCTGGCCGATTTTGGAGCTTGCTGTGGGGCTGGATCCCAGGGCCTCAAGTTCAGGACCTGAGCTGGAGGCAGAAAGCAGACTCTTAGCCAACAGAACCACCCTGGTCCCCAAGATTTATTTATACTTTAGAAAAGATGGAGGCTGGCAGAAGAGGGAGAAGAGAATGTCAAGTAGACTCCCCTTTGGGCACAGAGCCAGAAGTGAGGATACCAGCCCAGGACCCTGAGATCCCAACCTGAACTACGACCAACAGTCCAAGCTTAGTCGACTGAGATTTTCAGGTACCCTCCTCTAGTGGACTTTCACATGCTAAAGGTGGAGAGATGTACACACTCATATTTTTTTTTTAATTTTTTAAAGATTTTTATTTATTTATTTGATAGACAGAGAGAGATCACAAGTAGGCAGAGAGGCAGGCAGAGAGAGAGGGGGAAGCAGGCTCCCTGCCGAGCAGAGAGCCCGATGCGGGGCTCGATCCCAGGACTCTGAGATCATGACCCAAGCTGAAGGCAGAGGCTTAAACCACTGAGCCACCCAGGCGCCCCCACACTCATATTTTAGAATGAGAACTTTCCACATTTTTCTGGACTCATGCCCACCACGTTCATATCTACATTTCCTTTCTCCCCGGCTGCACACAGCTGATTGAAAATCCAGATGAGCCCAAATGAGAAATGATTTCCCTCTCTGATATCCCAGGACCAGACCTCATTAGCCACAGGAATCCCGAACTTGACACCTTCCCCTCCGGATCTGCCACCAATGGAATATTGTCACTCCTCATGGGACTTTAATTCAAAGTGACAACAGCTGATGCCCTATCAAAGCCAGGTTTGGGACAGGACAAAATGCTCTGGGACATAGAGAAGCATTCTAAAGAACTAACCATGAGTATCACTTCTGGAAAACAGGTGAACACAGAAGCCAGAAGCACCCAGACTCAAGGCATCCCCATCTGCAGCTTCTAAACGCGAGGGTCTGCGGAGAAACAGAGGACACGGCTCCGCGGGGACACCAGGCTCACCTGAGAACCGGCCATTTCTGCCTTCACCTCCACCTCTAGATTCCGTCCTCATGAGGGATCTGTGGGAAATCACAGCTGCATCAGGAGAAAATGCCCTGAAATCCAGCACAAGAGCTCCTTCTCCTCACACTGCTTGCCCGCGGGCAGGACTTGGAGATGCAGAAAAGGCCCAACTTCCCAGTCCTTTGTGTCAGGAGCAGCTCAGAAACTGTGAGCTCCCGTGAGGACACCCATCCCTGCATTTTCCTCACCTGCTTTGTGGGGAGGGAGGGGTCCCCTCCCACCGCCACTCACAACTTCAGCATCAGCATCAGAACTGTGGGCTGCAGGGACCCGACTCTCCCAGACTCACGGAGCAGAGACCCTGTCACCTCTCCTGGACCAAAGCAGCAAATCCACTCTCAGAAACCCACCAAAAGCCCTCAGACTCCCCCCTGGCCTCCCTGAGAATCTCCTGGAGCCCTTAATTAACACAACAGTGTAGACAGAATCTGAGGGGGAGCCCAGTAGAGAAGATCCTTTCTGAAACTCCACAGGTGACCCTGCTGGGAAGGAACTGGGGAGGTGACCAGGTCAAGCAGGGGAACCAAGGCTGGGGCTGGGAGCAGAGTTTGAGCCCAGCCTTCTCCAACATCAGAGTTTTGGGAGACTGACACCCTCTCCCTCTTTCTGCTACACAAAGGGAAATACCTGACAGACTGAAATTTCCTGTATAAATGCAAATGTCTCTTTCAAAGTAACACAGGATTTCAGAGCTTTTCCTTTATCTGCCTTTGATTCAAAATACCCAGCCAAAAATAATGCTCAGGCCAAGAAGACATATTTTTGGGTAACAAAGAGCCCTTCAGTAGGTTTTTCTGTTCATAAGGACCTGCCACACAGTTGTCCACAGTCCATCTACTTTTTACCCTCCCATCAGCGATATACGAGAATTCTAATTCTCAGCATTCTCAGGAAAATTGGATGTTATCCTTTTTCTTTATTTTAGCCATTCCAGAAAACACTGAGTGCTTTCTCACTGTAAAGTATGCAGTTTTCTTACAACCTTTGTCTTGCTGACTGAATGAAAACCACTTGGAAAACATCAGGTTGAACAAAGAAAAAAGAAATTAATGCTTCAGTGAGACTCCATTTCCAAATAAGTAACCTTTCTCTTCTCCACAAACCTCTTCTCCTCACTTCTCAGCCCTTTGTTTCAGGAACCTGGTTCCACCCCAACAACATGATTAACAGCACTGGCAACACAGATAAAATTCTTCTGGAATTCGGACATAATCCAGTATTTTCCTACAAACCACAGCCCCTTCCTCTGCAGGTTTCATGCCCTGACCTGCTGAGGCCTCCTTGGCTGGCAAAGCAATGAAGCTCCCGCTGCCCTTGATCCCGAGTTCTGTCTGTACGTTCTGTTCCGGGTCTGAAGCATGGAGGTCAGTTCACACAACAGAATGAATGTGAGGAGAGGAATATTTGTTTTTCCTGCGCTGTTCTCAATGACATCAGACAGTTTCACTAGAAAAAACAAGTTCTTAAGTATGGGCATGAGAAAGACATGAGGCTCAAAGAGAAGGTGAGACTTCTGTGTCACTGTGACTTGAGGAGGAGGAAGTAGGACTTAGAATTCCCAAGGAGGGGATTGTATTCAGAGAAAGACTAAATATTTATGAAACAATGTTTGTCCCTCCAGGTGGACCACTTTTTTTTTTTTAATTCACTTTTTCACTTTTCAAAGATTGTTTATGCACCACACCCAGTGCTCCATGCAATACGTGCCCTCCTTAATACCCAACTTCAGGCTCACCCAACTTCCCACCCACCCCCTCCAAAACCCTCAGTTTGTCTCTCATGCTTCATCTCCCCTTCTTATGCCCCCCGACTAACTTGTCTGCATCATGCAATGTCCTCCATGTTATTCCTTATGCTCCACAAATAAGTGAAATCGTATG
Organism: Mustela nivalis; assembly: GCF_964662115.1. NCBI lineage: Eukaryota > Metazoa > Chordata > Mammalia > Carnivora > Mustelidae > Mustela > Mustela nivalis. Next base: position 51,386,102 of record NC_139037.1, on the reverse strand, counting down.
ATAATTGACTCTCTCTGCTTGACTTAGTTCACTCAGCATAATCTCCTCCAGTCCTGACCATGTTGATACAAAAGTTGGGTATTCGTCTTTTCTGATGGAGGCATAATACACCATTGTATATATGGACCATTGTAGATATGGACCATATATACACCACCATACACACACACACACACACACACACACACATATGTGTGTGTGTGTGTGTGTGTGTGTGTGTGTATACATATATATGTATATATATATATATATATATGTATATATGGACCACATCCTCTTTGTCCATTCATGAGTTGAAGGTCATCTTGGCTTGTTGCTCACTTTGGTGACTGTAGCCATGGCTGCTATGAACATTGGAGTACAGATGGCCCTTCATTTCCCTATGTCTGTATCTTTGGGGTAAAGACCCAGGAGTGCAATTGCAAGGTCATAGGAAAGCTCTATTTCTAATTTCTCAAGGAATTTCCACACTGTTTTCCTACATGGCTGCACCAACTTGCATTACCACAAACAGTGTAAGAGGGTTCCCCTTTCTCCACATCCTCTGAAATACTTGGTGTTTCCTGTCTTGTTAATTTTGGCCATTCTAACTGGTGTAAGGTGGTATCCCAATGTGGTTTTGATTTGAATCTCCCTGATGGTTAATGATGACGAACATTTTTCATGTGTCTGTTCTAGGTAAGTCTTTTTTGTTTTTTTTAAGATTTTGTTTAATTATATGACAGAGAGAGAGAAATCACAAGTATGCAGAGCAGTAGGCACAAGAGGCAGAGGCGGGGGTTGGGGGGAGCAGGCTCCCTGATGAGCAGAGAGCCCCATGCTGGGCTTAATCTCAGGACCCTGGGATCATGACCTGAGTCAAAGGCAAAGGCTTTAACCCACTGAGCCACCCAGGTGCCCCTAGGCAACTCTATCAGTATCAACTGCTGTGGTGTCTGTGAGACTCAGAGGGTTGGGCTTCTGCCTTTGGCTCATGATCTCAGGGTCCTGGGATGGATCCCCATGTCAGGCTCCCTGCTCAACAGGGAACAAGCTTTCCCTTCTCACTCTGCCTACTAGAGAACTCCCTCTCTCTGTCAAATAAATAAATAAAATCTCTAAGAAATATATTTTATTTGAGATAATGAGAGAGGCATTTGTGGTGCTGGGTGGTGATGGGCAGAGGAGAGACAAAAACCAACTCACCACTGAGCAGGGAGCCTAATGCAGGGCTCATGACCTGAGCCTAAGGCAGATCCTTAATGACTGAGCCACCCAGACACCCCTAGTACTACATTCATGATGGCACTGAAGAAGGGAGGAAGGTTTGGCACAGAAGGGAAATAGCTTTCCTGAAGGATCTCCCAACCACACTGGATCTGACCTTGACTGGGGTTACCTACCTGGGAAACGAGGGAGCAACCGCAGCACATACCCAGCTGATCCAGCCTTTCCACTGTCCAGGTGGCTTCTTCATCTCAAACATATATTCTACCAGGTGACATCTTAAAGCTGCCCACATGACTGCATCATCAAACACCCTCCTCCATAACTTGTCATGGATCTAGGCAGGGAAGTACAGTCATCACTGACATCCAACAGCATTAGTCCTCAGGAAGACGCAGGAGGTCCATCAAATCATTAGGATAAGGCAGAACTTACCCACTCTTGAGAAAACCACATTAGCCATCTCTTCTCCCCATGACAAGTATTCATCAACTGACACAAGCAAGAGCTGCCTGTGCCTCTGCAGTGACTAAAGGTCCCTACCCACATGGGAAAAATTTACTCACATTTCCTTTTTATAAGTCTTGTCCTTCTCTCAAAGGATGGTGCCTTCCTCAAATTTCACTTAGATTGAATTCCCACATCCCTGTTCTAAATGCCTTAATACCCATTGGCTGTCCATCGGTCTAATCTCAATTAAGCATCTTCTGAAGACATGCTTTCCACAACACAGGTAAAAGAGAACAGTTGTGGTTCTGATGGAGCTAGAAAGAAAAGTGAGGGTTAACACAACTAGAGATCTGTAGATAGGTAGGTCATAAAACAAGTAGTAGTTATTTTTTTACATCTAGGAAGTCACGTGGGAAACTCAGCACAGTTGTCCTCCTTTACATGCTAACTCCTTCTCTTAAATATTTTTTTGTCTCTTCCTGGGCTACCACATCACTCCAATTGGGAAATATTTCTCTTTCTTATGGGGTATCTATGACATACATAACGTGGTCATATGCGCATGTGTACCTCACAGACACATGAAAACAACCCTCAATGCAGGATGTGGGGCACCTGCTTTCATTTGGGGCCAAGGGACAGTACTATAGAGTCACAAGTCTATGTCCAGAATATGTTATTCTGACTAAAACACACTTAGGGAAGCTCTGGTGGAGGGGGAGTCTTCTCTATGGGACATGGGAAGGAAGTCATTGGAAGAAAGGAGTGATGGTGGCTCACTAGGATAGAGTACAGATGTCATATGAGATGTTCCACTAATTTGTCACCCCATAGCATGCTGAGTTGGGAATGCACTAGTGAGAAAGGCTCCTGTCAGTACAAGGCCCTGACAACACTACTGGCTACACAAAATCAATGCCAAATAGCAGTATCATGGAGTACATGAGCTAAAACACCAATAATACCTCTATGTCACAAAGCTTGGTAATACACATAATACACAGTAATATCATCCTATTCACAAAGAGGAGAAAATCATAGCATAGACTGGGGAAAAATAATCACATATCCCTTAAACCTTCAGAGCACTGGGAAAATGGTGTCCTAGGTATATTGTTTTACTCCAGTACCAAAGAGGTGATTGATTTGATCAGATCCTACAACCCTCAATGAAATAGATGAACGCTAGACGTAGAATAGCACATCATTCATGACATACTCATATCCATATGTTAAACACCAGTGTTTTATTGAAGCACATAGGTGGCTCAGTGGGTTAAAGCCTCTGCCTTTGGCTCTGGTCATGATCCCAGGATCTTTGGGATCCAGCCCCACATTGAGCTCGCTGCTCCACCAGAGCCTGCTTCCTCCTCTCACTCTGCCTGGCTCTCTGCCTACTTGTGATCTCTTTCTGTCAACAAAATAATTAAAATCTTTTAAAGAAAAAACAGTTTTATTAATGAAAATACATTAATTTCATACATACACTGAGTAAGTAATACATATCAAATCCACTCTATTGTCTCCTTTTGAAATACAGAACACACCTATGCAAAAGTATTCAAGTGTTCTCATAAGGATGTGGGAGTACTTATTTCCAAAATTTCAGGATTGAGATACATTGCTCAAAAATGTGTATGTGCAGTCGTAGGGCATTGTATGGAATAGTTAGCTACCCTCCTGCAGTCATCTGTCAGGATTTTCTCATTTAACCACATCAAGTCATACTCTTTAACGATTGCACTTAGGAAGATACATTCAGAGTCCACTGCATGGCTACCTCTTTTTTCTTAAAGAACAATAAGGAAAATGTCCTATTTCTAATATTGAGGAAGTTCTTTAGTGTCAATACATGCAGAAGTGTGTGCTCTGAACACCTATCCCATGGAATCTTACATCAGTGTTATAACCGTAAGCACCATCTCCACTGAGATGTACTTCATATGTTGTAAATCATACAGTCCTCTTCCATGGAAAATTAGGTACAAATGAGTCCCACTTAATGGAGCAGGACATCTAATATCTTTGATGTAGCAACAATCAGCCCCATATTCTTATACACATGAGGAACAGAGAAATTTTCGAGAGTGATTTCAGAGGAAATACATTAATATTGTTAATCACAAATCTCAAATAGGGTTAATGTAAACATTTAAAAAGACTGAAATCCTTATATATATGAAAAAGTCCATCCCCTAAATCTGTTCAACAGACTACTATATACATTTTCTAAGTGTTCAAGTCTGATTTCTCCTTATAATCACTATTTTCATGCAGGGTAATGTCTGAGTAGGGTGAATAATATATTCCATTGGCTTGATTCCTGTAACATTCTTTGGCATCTGATGTTCAATAGTTCTCTAAACATTGCTAACTTTCGATTGACTTTCCTTAATGCACTCTCTGGTGTGTGCTCCAATGTATACTAAAATGAAGGCCTCTCCACATTCACGATGCTCCAAGGGTATGAGTCTAGTATGCATTATGACATATGGAGTAAAAACTGAATTCCAGTTACAGGCTTGACCATGTTATTTACATCTCATACTTTCACTCCTGTATGAAAACAATGATGTGAAGAAAGTTGGGAGTCCCACTGAGAGGTCAGACACATTCTTAGTATTTGTACACTAACTCTCCTATTTAAAATCTCTCATATGGAGTGAGGAGGGAGCAGTCCTTAGGCAATCTCACTTTCATTACATCCATAATCTTCTCTGCAGGATGAATTCTGTGATGTGCATTAAGAGTTGTGTACCTACTAGAGGTTTGGCCACATTATTCATCTGGTGTCTTTCCAGTATGAATTCTCTGTTTAGAAGGCATGCATGCTGGACAAAGGCCTTGCTACACTGGTTTTATTTGTGAGGTTATTATCTAATATGAATTCTCTCGTAGGCATGAATCCATGACCGGTCTTTAATCAACTTTGCTCACATTCTCTTTTTCTTTTGTTTTTTAAGATTTTATTTATGTATTTGACAGAGAGATGGAGAGAGAACACAAGTAGAGAGGAGGATCAGTCACAGGGAGAGAGAGAAGCACGCTGGCCACTGAGCAGAGAGCCCGATGCAGAGCTCAACCCCGGGACCCTGGGATCATGACCTGAGCTGAAGGCAGCCCCATAACCGCCTGAGCCACCCAGGTGCCCCTGTTCTTACATTCTATACACTGGCAAACCTTCTATCTAGTATGAATATTATGATGTTTAGTGAGGACTGAGTGCATGTAAAGGCCTAACAATATTCTTTTTTTTTTTTTAATTTTAAGGATTTTTTAAAAATTTATTTATTTGAGAGAGAATGAGTGAGAGAGAGCATGAGAGAGAAGGTCAGAGGGAGAGGCAGACTCCCCAAGGAGCTGGGAGCCGGATGTGGTACTCAATCCAGGAAGTCTGGGATCATGACCTGTGCTAAAGAAGTCACTCAACCAACTGAACCACCCAGGAGCCCCGCCTAACATTCTTGACTTTGGTAAGGTTTCTCTCCAGTATAAATCCTGTGATGTCGAGTAAGTGTTGAGCTGTTTATAAAGGCTTTGCCACACACTTGACATTGGTAAGTTTTCTCTCCAATATGAATTCTGTAATGTTGAGTAAGGCCTGAGTTGTGGTTAAAGGCCTTGCCACAGTCTTGATATTGGTAAGATGTCTTCCCATTATGAATTCTTTGAAGCTGACTAAGCCTTGAGCACCAGTTAGAGGCCTTGCCACATTTTTGGAATTTATAGGGTTACGCTCTAGTAGGAGTTCTGTTATGTTGACTGAGGTGTGAGTTCACCTTAAAGGCCTTGCCACATCCCTGACACTGGTAAGGTTTCTCTCCAGTATAAATTCTGTGATGTTGTATAAGGTTTGAATTGTGAATAAAGGCCTTGCCACATTCTTGACATTGGTAAGGTTTCTCTCCATTATAAATTTTGTGATGTTTAGTAAGTTGTGAAGGGATGGCATAGGCCTTACCACATTTTTGACATTGGTAAGGTTTCTCTCCAGTATGAGTTCTGTGATGTTGAATAAGGGATGACCTCCAGTTAAAGCTCCTGCCACTTTAACTGGTAAGGTTTCTCTCCATTATGACTTCTGTAATGTTCAATAAGAGTAGTGCTGTCCTTAAAGGGCTTGTCACATTCTTCACATTGGTAAGATTTTTCTCCACAATGAACTCTCTTGTGGTTAGCAAGACCTGACCTCCAGTTAAAGGCATTGCCACATTAGTGACATTGCTAAGGTTTCTCGGCACTATGAGTTTTCTGATGCCGAGAAAGATTTGAACTCCTGGTAAAGGCATTGCCACATTCCTGACATTGGTAAGGTTTCTGTCCAGTATGAATTTTGTGATGTTGTATAAGGTTTGAGTTGTGGATAAAGGCCTTGCCACATTCTTGACATTGGTAAGGTTTCTCTCCGTTATGAATTTTTTGATGTCTAGTAAGTAGCGAACAGACGGCATAGGCCTTACCACATTCATGACATTTGTAAGGTTTCTCTCCAGTATGAATTCTGTGATGTCGAAGAAGGTCTGAGCTCCGGTTAAAGCTCTTGTCACATTTGTGACATTGGTAAGGTTTCTCTCCAGTATGACTTCTGTGATGTTCAATAAGAGTTGGGCTGTCCTTAAAGGACTTGCCACATTCTTCACATTGGTAAGATTTTTCTCCACAATGAACTCTCTTATGGTTAGCAAGACCTGACCTCCAGTTAAAGGCATTGCCACATTCCTGACATTGGTAAGGTTTCTCTTCACTATGAGTTTTCTGATGCCTAGAAAGACTTGCCCTTCTGGTAAAGGCATTGCCACATTCCTGACATTGGTAAGGTTTCTGTCCAGTATGAATTTTGTGATGCTGAGAAAGATCTGACCTCCTAGTAAAGGCCTTGCCACATTCCTGACATTGGAAAGGTTTCTGTCCAGTATGAATTTTGTGATGCTGAGAAAGATCTGACCTCCTGGTAAAGGCCTTGCCACATTCCTGACATTGGTAAGGTTTCTGTCCTGTATGAATTCTGTGATGTTGTATAAGGTTTGAGTTGCGAATAAAGGCCTTGCCACATTCTTGACATTGGTAAGGTTTCTCTCCAGTATGAATTCTGTGATGTCGAGTAAGGGTTGAGCTGTGGTTAAACCTCTTGCCACATTGTTGACACTGGTAAGGTTTATCTCCACTATGAATTCGCTGATGTTGAATAAGTTTTGAGCATGATGTAAAGGCTTTGGCACATTCATTACAGTTGTAATTTTTCCCTTCAATATCAATTTGGTGCTGTCTATTAAGACTTGAGTGATTGTTAAAAGTCTTGCCACATTCTTGACATTTGCAGGGTTTTTCTCCAGAATAGATCTGCGAATGTCCATTTAGAGATGAACAGTCCTTAGCGCTTTGACCACCTTCTTCGCATTTGTATACTTTTTCTCCAGTATGCATTCGCTGATGTTGAGATAGTGTTGAGTGGCAGTCAAAGGATTTACCACATTCCTTAAAGATGTAAGTTTCCTCTCCCTGAGGAATTATCTCATTGATGTTTAGGCTGGATGACTGACTAAACATGGTCCCTGGTTTATTAGATGTGAATGGGCTTTTTCCCTCATGAATTTTCTGATGATCAGCAACACTGGAGGACTGGTTATGAGCTTTCCCACATTCATTATTTTTATGAAGACTGTCTCCCAAATGGTGACCATTATGTATACTGAAGTTAGAGCATGGTTTAAAGCCTTCCCCACATTTATCACATTCATAATGGTTCTCTGCAAACCTAGCAATGACACATCTATGAACACAGGAGCCCTGTTTCAGTATTTCCTCAGATTCAGTGCATTGAGTAATTCTGTCTCCAATGAAAAGCCTCTGGTCATACTGTAGGGTCGACTCCTCAGTGAAGTTCCTCTCATATGCATCCCACTGAGGATTTTGTTCTTCATTTCTAAATCTCTGATTTAAAGTCAGACAAATCCTATTTTCCAAATGGCTCAAATCATTACTCTCAGCATGGACTAGGTTACTTTCCAGATGTTCCAAGTGGTCTGTTGACAAATCGCTATGGTTGACTATCTGATTGGAGGTTGTGCTGACAGAAACACACTGCTCTGTAGAAATAGTTGACTTAAAAAGGGAGGTTTTCTGCAGCGGTTTATATCCTTCACCATTTAGGGCAGTGACATTCTCATTAAGGGCCATTTCCTTGGTTTGGGTGTATTGTCCAGGATTTCTTTGAGGCACTTCCCTCTCCCCATCATTGTCCCAGTCTGTGCATAAGTATAAAATCTCAACAGCACTATCTTTGTATCTGTGCGTTGACCCATTCTGGAAAAAACGTTCTATGCTACACTCCAGCAGGAAACTCTGGGTCTCATGTGAAGATACAGCTGAAAGATACCAAATAAAAGTAAAACTATTGCACTTACTACATTCTGAAGAATATACTGAAGACTTCTAATAGAGAAGCATCAAGTCACTCAGACAAAGTTAGAAAGATGGCTGACAAGGAGTCATCAGGACCACATTTCCTCATAAAAACGTAATATGGTACACAACATATTGACCATATATCCTAAGAGATAATTCTGTGATATGGTCTCAGTGTAGCAGAAATCTCTTTCCTGTATCTCTAACAATTACAAAAAGGATATGAGCTCAAACTTAGCAGATGAATGGAGGATATGGAAACAGAAAACTGAACTGAATCAAACAAGAGTACAGTAAAAAAGGAACGTATCGGGGCACCTGGGTGGCTCAGTGGGTTAAGCCGCTGCTTTCGGCTTGGGTCATGATCCCAGGGTCCTGGGATCGAGCCCCACATTGGGCTCTCTGCTCAGCAGGGAGCCTGCTTCCTTCTCTTTCTCTCTCTGCCTGCCTCTCTGCCTGCTTCTGATCTCTCTCTGTCAAATAAATAAATAAAATCTTAAAAAAAAAAAAAAAAAAAAAAAGGAACGTATCAAGAACAGGAAGAGTTGTTTGGCAGAAAAGATCAACAACACTGACAGTCCATGAATTAAATAAAGAATAACAGAAAAAAGACTGACTATAATGACAAGTAAAGAAGTGAAAGCTGACAAAGTATAACTGACTGTAGGAATAAAATTGTAAGAGGCAACAATATTTGAGGGGGGAATCACATGATTTTGGGTGGGAGCTACAGAGAGAGGGAATCACATGCAGGCATCACACTGAATACACAGTGACTTGAACCTGTATCCCAGGACCCTGAGATCAAGATCTGAGCAGAAATCAAGAGTCAGTACTTCTCCATGTGAGGCACCAAGCACCCAATTATTTTTTAACTCTTATCTCTGTGGTAACATTCTCACTGTTGTTTTTTTACTCCTCCAGTATCCTTATGATTGCAATCTTAAATTCTCCATCAAGCTTCTTACTACTGTTTCCATTTTATCTCTGACCTTGCTCTTATCTGCTGGTTTTCCTTGGGATAAATTCTTTCATCTTGGCATTTCTCTAAGTCTCTACTTGCCTCTGTCCATTAGAAAAGTCAGTGATGTGTCCTGTTGTATCCTTCAGACCAGTGGTCTGCAGAGTCTCTCCTTGCCTGCTATGGGCAGTGTTTGGTCCCTGGCCTGAATGTTGCCAGTTTGAACTAGGTGAGCTCTGCTCCAATTGTGAAAGGAGACCTGACATCAACTCTACTAGGACTGCAGCCCTGCAGAATCCCTGCTCAGGAGACTGAGATGTGGACAGGGGATGACCTTGCTTAGCCTGAGGCAAGCCTCACTGAGAAGCTTAGTCTCCTCAGATCACAGGGGGTGAGGGCTGGTGCAAGCAAGACAGACAGCCAGCGTCCTCACTGAGTGGGGCTCAGTCTTCATACTACAGGACAGGAGAGGGCGCTCATGTTTTGGAAGCCACATGTCACTGAATGTTTCCTCTCAGGAATGTGCTCCTAGACTACTGAATACTCTCCCCACTGTGAACCCCAGGTGTTCTTCAGATGACTGTTTCCACAACTGGTGCCCCCAGGTTGTTTGCCAGCCTTCTCTCCAGGATCACCCAGGTGTCTTCTTGATTCTATCCCATCCAAACTTGCTGACCATTAAACCTCCAGGTTTTAAGATGTGCTGGTTCCAAGAACTCATAAAATTCAGCCCTTCTCCCTCTCCAAGCCAATGGCTTTGGGAAACCTCCTTAGGCATCCCCTGAGTGCTCCTCTGTCATGACACTGACCACACAACGGGGGCTCCCTGCCCTCTACAATGCTATACTCCTTTCCTCCCTAAACCATGTCTCCACACTATCTCCATCTTCATGTGGCCTCTTTTCTATTATTACTTGAGGAGTTTCTCCTGTCACTCTTCAGCCCAATGTCTGGGGAACTTAGGATGACTTGACTTTTCCCTAGTGGTGCTCATCACAGGACAAATGAGTCTAGGACCCTCCTACGCCACTGCCATTTCTTCTCCTAGAAATTAGGAGAATTAATTATTTTAATTCTGTTAAAACTCATATGGATTTTATAAAGCTGGTACACAAACCAACACATTAAAAATTAGTTTTGTTTCTACACAACAAAGAACAATTCCCAAAACAGAGACATCATACATTTATAGCAAACCCCCCAATAAATGCTTCCAATTTAACATAAGGGTAGAGGTCAAACCAGAAACAATGAAAAGTGCAATATACTCTGCAGGAATCCTAGTTACCTAACCTATAGTTAGGTTTCCTAGGAAACCTTATCTGCTGGTTTTCCTTGGGATAAATTCTTTCATCTTGGCATTTCCTAGGAAACCTAACTATATTCTTTCACTGGAATAATTGAAACACAATAAATCTTGAAATGGTCTACACAAAATGCAATCTCTACCAAAACTCCAATGCTATTTTTGCACAAAGCTCAAAATCCATCCTAAATTTACGTGGATGTCATGGGATAACCCATACCCAACATAATCTGTAAAGTGAAGAGAATATATCCTTATTTATGGCATACAAGGCACAGATATCAAACTAATGTCCTACAGACATGATGTCCAGAGTAGAATAATGGAGGAGTCTGGCTGAGCTAGATTTGCATGTTACCAATGTTAATGTAAATGACAATGAACTCAAAAAGATCCTGTTATAATTTATAGTCTGATTTGGATGTTTGGGTGGCGTCTGAGCTTCTACTTTTTGCACATGTGCCACTGATCAACAATGCATGCTCCGCTCAAAATTCCAGTACTGAATCACAATAGTTTCAAAGGTTCCTAAAAAGGGGTGCAGAGCATACAGGTGAGTATGGAGTCCTTCGCTTCCCTTCACTCTTTATTCAAGCCAACCCAATCCTGCATAACAAACTTAACCCAATCACACTTCTCTGGACCTCCTCTTATTTTTCTTTCTTCAATTTCCCCTACCACCATATTTATGGAAATAGCTCGCTCCTTCACAAGAAATGCAGGTGCAAATTGCTTCTGTGTGCAACACTGGGTTTTGTACCTTGGACCTCACTGCATCCATGGCCTTTATCAATTTCAAGTTTCCCCTGCATTTTTACTAATACCCATGGTCAGGCTACAGGAACACTTCTTTGAACCTAGGCTTCCCTCTGAAAACCGAATTTGCCTAAAATAAGCAGCTTTACAACCTGGTTGCACTTTATGGTCTTCCCCAAAAAATCCACTTTCAAAGAAAAGCCTTCCTGATGCTCCTCAGTGGTGAGAGGAGAGAGACCAAATTCAAGGAAATGGAGTTAAGAAGCTCTCACAGAAATGATTGTTCTTCCATGGACAGACTGACCTGCTCTTCCTGGGCTGCTTGTGAGGACCACAGGCTCTTCTTGGTCTTCTAGTTCCCTTCTTTGCTCTGCTGGGCACATGCTTCTCTTTCCCTGTCCCTTCTCTTCTACATTAAGGAACGTTTATCTCCACTGTGATACAGATCAGTTTGTTTTCCTAGGACTTTATCCTATTGTGAGTACTTAGAATTAGCCTCTTTGGAAGAGTAGGTTTAGTTTCTTTACCTGCAACTTCCTAAGACAATACAGTAATCTACACATGTATATGCTTCTTGATATCCATCTTGATTTCCTTTCTATTAATATAAACATTAAAATGTCCCATTATAGTAGGTGTACAACATGGGGATTCAACAACACTATAGGTGATACTATACTCACCAATAGTAGCTAACTACAATCTAGCACCATCAAATGCTATGGGAAAACCATTGGAGGAGGTCCCTGCATTCTTTTCACCCCACGGAAGCCTGTACTTCCCAATCCCACTTCCTCGTGTTGCCCATCATCCTTCTCCATTCCACACTGGTAACATTCAGGCTATACATTGTATTTGTGTCTCTTTCAGAAGGTGTTATGTGATGTGAACTAAGTGACATACAAATACTGTACGTATTCACTTATGTGTACAACCAAAACAACAACTTAAATGAACAAGAAACAGACCTATGAATGTCTATTTTGTTTTGAATAAAGTACACGGATAATATTAATAAATATAAAAATTCCAAGATGATGGAGTGCCTGGGTGGCTCAGTGGGTTAAAGCCTCTGCCTTCGTCTCAGGTCATGATCCCAGGGTCCTGGGATCGAACCCAACTTCGGGATCTCTGCTCTGCAGGGATCCTGCTTCCTCCTTTCTCTCTCTGCCTGTTTCTCTGCCTACTTGTGACCTGTCTGTCAAATAAATAAATAAAATCTTTAAAAATAAATAAATAAATCCATCTAAAAAAAAATTCCAAGATGACACACATTCTATACTGTAACCCATTGGTCTGTAACAGTGTTCCAATACTGGCAGAAGACCAGAGGTTCCCAGGTTGAAATTCAAGTGTCTTATGGCTCATGACACAGCAAACATCATAAACATCGGGACGCCTGAGTGGCTCAGTTGGTTAAGCAGCTGCCTTCAGCTCAGGTCATGATCCCAGCGTCCTGGGATCGAGTCCCACATCGGGCTCCTTGCTCCGCAGGGAGCCTGCTTCTCCCTCTGACTCTGCCTTCCACTCTGTCTGCCTATGCTCGCTCTCGCTCGCTCTCTCTCTGACAAATAAATAAATTAAAAAAATCTTAAAAAAAAAAAAAAAAACATCATAAACATCTTCATCACACTAATTCCACTGGCCAACCGCCCACCCCCAACTCATACAGGGACACACTGTACATGCAGTGGGTTTGTGTTAAAGACTCTGAGCATAGGAAACCCCAGTATCTTCAAGGAACATCTAGCATATATGCCCGATCCTTGGCCATGAAAATAGCCCATCTGTTTTCCTGTACAATAAACTCACCTGTCCTCGACCCAAGATCAAGATGCTATCATATACTACCAAGCTTTCTTATTAACAAATACGAGTGGAATGACAATTATAACTAAAACGTTAATCAAGGAAACGCTCATGCAGATCACAGGTCACCACATGACTTCAAGGAAGAGTGACAATACTGTATAAAGCACATGTGTGATTTGTCTCAGATAGCCACCACAGTACAGATACATTTTCCATTATGATCTCTTGCTGCTCACATGGTGCTGCTGCACAGTCACATGCAGGGTAAATCCCAAAGTCAATGTACCTGGAAGGTCTGACTTTAAAAATATTCCAACCATTGGCCATAGGGCCAACTGTGAAGGTCTGGAAGATACCCAAGATGCACACTGTAACACCAAAGGCACATCCCTGGAAACTCTGTGAACTTAACAAAGTAGCATTCATCCAATGTCATGGTAGAAATCTTTCAACCAAAAGCTGTCAGTGTGGGTGGGAGTCCATTACAGACCAATGTCCACTGATTGCCTATTCCCCTGTTTAGATGAACCTACCTGGCTAAGGGGAATTGTCAGCACCTGTGACTGACTTGGGTGTCCAGCCAATGCTCTGAACTAGGGCATTCTCTGTTCTTTGTCTGGGTAGCTATGCATGTTCTAAGTCACTTCACATGGCTGACCCTATCCTCCATTCCTGCACCATTAGACACCTGAACAGAGACCCTAGACAACCTCAGAGCCTCTCTTACAGGCTTCTTGGGAGAAAACCAAGCCAGCAGCACTGACCAAGCATTTAACATAACCTCTTGCTCTGCATGAGCAGGAAGCCTCATCAGTGAATCTGGCCAGCCTCAGAGCCCAGTCTGCAGTCCTTGCCCTGCAACAGAGAATGGCCTTCAGTCCTGCCACATGTTCAGCATCACCTGTGTATCTCACTACATTAACCATGGGCTACTACCTTTCCTGAAGAAACCATCTATGAATGTTTCCCCAGATATAGGGTTGCAAGGTCTAGTCCCCAGATAGTCACCTGAGACTGGGTAAGAAAGGAAAAGTGGTGGGTTGCACCCCAGAGCAACTGACATGGTAATAGAAGGCTGGGCAAGGGCTCCACATTTAAAGTGTTCCCAGTGATTCTGACCAGACAAAATTTGACAACCTCTGCAGGAACTAAGTCAGAACACACACCTGGCTGGTTCTCACTGGTATTGTTTGGCAACCTTCTTCATATTCAACATCTACTCTGTCATGTGACATCTTTAAGATATGCCCACCATGTTTAAATCAACTAATACCCCCTCTCCACACACTCCATGCATCTGGGCCTCAAAGAGTACAGTTATCTCTGTCATCCAATAGCAACTGGTCCTCGGGACATCAGGGAATACATTACATCATGAGAAAAGCATCGGATGTCCTAGACAGCTGCATTTCCCAGAAAGGCATCTCTGTCCCACTTGTTCATCCTGACTAATTTCCTTAGGCCTTGCAGTGACCAAAGGGACCTCTCTACCATATTTCAAGACTTTGCCATATTTCATTTCTACAGCACTTACCTTCCTCTCAAATTGTCGCAACATCATGTTTTATCTGTCCTCACAACTTCCAGTGCCAAGTGCCTGAACTAATTCTGTGGCCCAGTGATGGATTTTTGCTTCTCTTCTAGTGCAGTGGTGACAAAATTGTATTTAAAACATACATAGGCCTCACATGATCCTGTTATCAACCATTTACAGTGGCATTAGAAAACTTCAAGCTACCCCTAAGGCTAAGCAAGGGCCTGCCTGGCTTAGGTGGGAGGGGGAGTGGAATGACAATGAGGTTTCCAGAACACAGGGGGGAAAGTCAGCTGTGATGCCTCCATCACTGAAATAGAGATGGGACAGAAGAACTGGACAGGATTTGGGAATAAAGAAAACACAATTTTTCTTTCTAAACTCAGAGTCAGTAGTGTAGTCTTGGATGGGGTCCTCTCCACAGATGAAGAATGTAGGCCAACGTTTCAGCCTAGATCTGTTTCATCTCTTCCATTGGGCTGCTCCATCACTCCTAACAAAACACTGTCTTCTGTTTAAGTTAGAACATCTACTCAGCACCCAGCCCTATCCCATCTTTGTTTCCTTCAAGTAAGTGTTAAAAACAAAACAAAACAAAACAGGACTTGTGAAATCTCCATGTTTTCACCTAATCAAATGCTGACACTGAAGTGACCAACATGGATGACATCACTTCCTAGAAGGGAAAAGAAGAGTAACTAAGGAACTCTTACTTTTCCAACTGCAAAGGCAAGAATGAAGTCTATCAATTTAACTACATGGAATTTATAATGCTCCCTGGAGAATTACTCTCACATTTAAATTAAATTTAGAATACCATGTCACTCCATGGAAACTCTTGTTAAAATCTCTATTGAGGTAGCTAAGTAACAGGTTGACACAGGAATAAGGAAAACAGAGTAGATCCTACAGGAATAAACCCAGTTATGTAAGAGACAATTTGCATGAGGAGATTCTCAAACTAAGATACACCAGATGAAGGAAGCATAAATTCAATACAATACAGAGAAGAAAACTATTTCTATTATAAATCTAGAACCTCTTTGCTTGCTAGGAAATCATCACTTTTCAAACTTGAAAATGACCTGGTTTGATCCAAGATTCCTTTTCCTTCTGAAGAGATAGGTACACACACATATGCATGTACATGTGCTTCTTCCTACTTAGTTCTGGGACTTCAAAATCTGTCTTTAGCTTAATATGGCACATTGAAGGGACGCCTGGGTGGCTCAGTGGGTTAAAGCCTCTGCTTTCAGCTCAGGTCATGATCCCAGGGTCCTGGGATTGAGCCCCACATCGGGCTCTCTGCTCAGCAGGGAGCCTGCTTCCTCCTCTCTCTCAGCCTCTCTGCCTACTTGTGATCTCTGTCTGTCAAGTAAATAGGTAAAATCTTAAATATATATATATATATGACACATTGCATTCTGTGCAGATCAAAACCCTAAATCTCTGCTTGTGTTCTCTATCCTCACAAAACAACAGGAGAAATATATAGGGTAACATTTGATCGATAGTCCTTGAGAATTGTGTAGCTATGGCTTATCATTATATTTGTAGTGACTTTGTTCAATTAGTGATCATTGGGGAGAACCCGTGGGTCTTAGATGGTGAGCCATGGTTCAGGACAAGAGAAAGAAACTAACATTTACAAAAATCATTCCCAACAATCCTTATCAAAATCTTAGCAATAAAAAGAAATCTTATAATTTTGAAATAGAGAAATACACTCAAAACCATTCTGTGAGATCAGCAGTACCCTGTATCAAAGCAGTATAAACAAAAGATAAAAGGCTAGTTTATCTGATGAAATTTCTGCTACTCTGGCTTTCTTTGGACATCCATATACAAGTACAAAAGAGAGTCAAGAGGAAAAATGAATCACACTGAAAATAATTTTCCCTCTCTAAAGATTCATCTGCCCCTGAATCCTTTCAGGTCTGCTAACAAATACAGTTAACCATTGAATAATATGCTTTTCATCAACAGTGGTCCACTTAGACACAGAGAAGTTTGCTTGATAAATCAAGTGCACAACGGTAAATGTATTTTCACTATGATTGCCTTCATATTTTATTTCTTCAAATTACTTCCTTATAAAACTATGGTATATACAGCAGACCACATACAAAGAATGGGACGACTCATGACATTTGTAATTAACCCACCCAACACCACAGATGAAGAGAAACTTTTGAAACACAATGGCAGGGGCACCTAGATGGCTCAGTGGGTTAAGCCTCTGCCTTTGGCTCAGGTCATGTTCTCAGGGTCCTGGGATTGAGCCCCCCACATCCAGCTCTCTGCTCAGCAAGGAGCCTGCTTCTCCCTCTCTACCTGCCTCTTTGCCTACTTATAACCTCTCTCTGTCAAATAAATAAATAAACAAACAAACAAACAAATGAATCTAAAAAGAAACACAATGGCAAATCCACTTCATCTTGTGCAAGAGCTCCTAGAATATCACTAGGAGGACTCTCAGCAGTCCGAAGAGCAATGGGGCCTGGCATAACGTACTCAGGTACTCAAAGATTGAAAAATAGCCACCAACAATACGTTACCGAGCAAAATTATTTCCCACGGAGGCAGAAACGAGGACACTCCCACGTAAAAACCCCTCTAATCTTACCAGTAGATCTATCCCACCAGAACTATTAAGGAAGTCTTTCTAGATGAAATAAAAGGATTCTACCCAGAAACTGCAACCACACGAGAACACAGAGCTCTCGGCTGAACGTAAATACGTAGACAATTACACAAACGTGCTGTGTTCAAATGAGATAACAGTCACATTTATTTCTGCTACAGAGTTTGCTTTTGGGGAAAAAAAAAAAGAATAAAAATCACAAATGTGGGTAATAAAGGATCCAACATAAAAGGATCTGTGATGTCGGTAACAAAGTCAGGAGGGTGTGCAGGTGTGGAGACAGGAAGAAGAATTTTCTATTTCTATTTAGAAATAGAAATTTTCTATTTCTATTTCTGTTATAGGGGTGCCTGGGTGGCTCAGTCAGTTGAGCCTCTGCCTTCAGTTCAGTTCAGGATCTCAGGGTCCTGGGATCAAGACCCACCCCGGGCTCTCTGCTCAGCGGGGAGCCTGCTTTCCTCTCTCTCCCTGCCTACTTGTGATCTATCTGTCAAATAAATAAATAAAATATTTTTAAAATAAAAAAAATATATAAAAGGTTCATTTTACAGCTAAGTTGTTTTAATGAATCTCTAAGGTTACCACAATGAAAGTACTCATAGAAAATGCATAACTCAATGACAAAGGTACCAATACATATCATGGGTATTAATCTTACAATTAATTAGATAAAGTATATCTTTTGTATTTCATACCAAAACAGAAGTATATACAGAAGTATTAAATGTTGAAAATTACTCTGAATTCAATAAAAGTATTTCTCTCATGCAGAGAATAAAAATTCACCCACAAATACATGATGAAATCAATTCCATGTGGATGACAACTCACCTAGATATGGAACAACATTCACTGACCACTCACCAAGGAGACAGAAAGTAGGGGTGACACAGTATATATGTGTAAGATACAAACACAAGACAAAAACACACAGAATTTTCTAGCAAAAAGCATAAAGCTCATTCTTTTTTGAGTCATACTCACATGGTCTTGAAATATGCTGAAATATACTGAGCTGAAAATTCTCTTCCTCTAACAACCTGCACAGATAAAACCCAAGCACACCTAGCTACTGTCGCGAATGAGCCAGACAAGGAAACACATTCTTAGGAAATTACCAAGAGTAAGAGAGTAAAAGAGTAAGAGAAAACTCAACCCATGAAATTCTAAATAAAACACTGATGTATAACAGAGAAGGAAAACTTCTATATTACCATAATTTTGAACTGTGTCCACGTACCCATGAAAATCAAGCAATTGAGTAGCATGTCTTCATGGACTATAATATTGTGAAGAATCCTCATTAAAGTAAATCATAAAGAGGTGTAAATGAGAATTTTATGAACACTTAAAAAGCTTGAAAGACGTGCAATATGGTTTTAATATATTCGTCCTCCTCTGCAGAATGTAACGCTATAGTCCATTCCGTTACGACAGAGGAAACAAACAGCATCTTCATTTCTGAATAAATAAACATCATAGATGGTGAAAATATGCTGAGACACACTGTATATTATATTAATATTTGGAGCTAAATTCTGATGCATTCTGAGGAAAGAAGAAGAAAAAGCTCATGATTAATTTCCCATAAAGCAACACTGAATTACTGAACACAAGGATTTTTCCACACATGGAGGTTTAGGGTACCTGGGGGCTCAGTCAGTAAAGCATCTTCCTTCCATTCAGGTCATGATCTCAGGGTTCTGGGAGCCCAGTGGGCTCCCAGCTTAGCAGGGACTTTGCATCTCCCTCTCCTTTTTGCTTTTCCCCTCCATACTCATTCTCTCTCTCTGTCTCGAAGAAATAAAAATTTTAATCAAACTATATGGGAGTGGGGCGCCTGGGTGGCTCAGTGGGTTAAAGCCTCTGCCTTCAGCTCAGGTCATGATCCCAGGGTCCTGGGATTGAGCCCCGCATCTGGGCTCTCTGCTCAGCAGGGAGCCTGCTTCCCTTCCTCTCTCTGCCTACCTCTCTGCCTACTTGTGATCTCTCTCTCTGCCAAATAAATAAATAAAAATCTTAAAAAATATATATGGGAGTATTACTAATTGTCTAACTCACTTCTTTTTTTTATGATTTTATTTATTTATTTGCAAAGACAGAGGGAGAGAGAGCGAGTGAGCACAGGCAGACAGAGTGGCAGGCAAAGGCAGAGGGAGAAGCAGGCTCCCTGCCGAGCAAGGAGCCCAATGTGGGACTCGATCCCAGGATGCTGGGACCATGACCCAAGCCGAATGCAGCTGCTCAACCAACTGAGCCACCCAGGCGTCCCTCTAACTCACTTCTTATAAAGCACATGTCCATGTTGTATGAGGACATTTGATGTAAAAAATTCAAAGATAAATCTCATATAGAACTAAATAGAAAGTGAAAACATACAGGACAAAGTTACAAGAAGTTCATGGAAGAATCATACAATGATGCAATTTTTAAAAAATAAGGTAATAGATGAGAATTTCTTAAAGGCTACAAGTTCAAGTTCTAATGTGCTAGTTCCCCAATATCATTTGTTATGTCAGAATTCTAGTACACAAATAGAGACATTACAGTGTTTCACCACTTAGGAATGGAACTCATAGAGCAGAAATTTCTATACGAGGGAAAAAAAGGAAGGAAAGAAAAAGAAAAAAAGACCATTCGAAGGGAAATAAAGCAATACATTTTCTCACTTTAGGGCATTGCTTTGTTATCTGATGAAGTTATTGAAACTGAATTTTGTAAGACTAAGATTATAGCCTCCATACCTTAGAAAGCATAAGCCAGAACACGTTAAAAATCTGTCTCCAGTGTTCCGGGAATTTCCCCACCAAACCCCAGTGTGCATACAACTACCCTGACCTACTTGTCCCATAATGAAAACCGGAATGTACAAAGGCCATAGTGTACAGGTTCTCAGAAATAGGATGCCTTCCTCAGGGACCTCAAAACAATAAAAAGCTCTCAGATTTCTTTTGAAGGAGAGTCTCCTGGCTCTCCCTATGGATGTGATGGACCATCACTGGAGCTGAAGGAGAATCCCTAGAGAAATCTAAGAACTTGATCATGTTGGAGAGCAGATGTTCCTCTGGGAGAGAGAAAAAAAAAGTAACTGGGCATGTCTCCAACTAATCTTCATTCAAAGAGAGCTACTCAAACCACTGCATAAGGTCTACCTTCCTCCTTCAGACTTGGACCTCCCCTCTGTCATCTGCCTCATTCATTCCCACCTACCTGGATGGAAGCCTCCGGTCTCCTTTCTCTTCACATCCCAGAGCCGGTTGTCTTGCTCCAAAAACATGATCAGGTCTGGCTTTGACACAGTGAGACCTGTTTATGAGGAAAAAGGAAAACGACTATTGCTGCCGATTCTAACTTTCCATCAGGCTTGTGTTCAGGAGAGAAGAGATGATATTGTACAATCCTAGAAAGTGGTTTCCCAAAAACTGTTCCCCAACAGTCCCTTCAGAACACACAGGAGGTGGGGCACCTGGATGGCTCAGGGGTAAGCCTCTTCCTTCACCTTAGGTTATGATCTTAGGGTCCTGGGATTGAGCCCCACATCAGGCTCTCTGCTTGGCAGGGAGCCTGCTTTCCCCCCTTTCCCTGCCTAACTCTCTGCCTACTTGTCATCTTTCTCTGTCAAATATGTAAACAAAGTCTTAAAAAAAAAAAAAAAAAAGAACTCACAGGAGGAATTTGCAATGATCACATGATAATCAGCAGGGGAAACTTCAGTTTAAGATGTGAGCAGCAGGGGTGCCTGAGTGGCTCAGTGGTTGGGGCCTCTGCCTTCGGCTCAAGTCATGATTCCAGAGTCCTGGGATCAAGCCTCACGTCAGGCTCTCTGCTCAGCCTGCTTCCTCCTCATCTCTCTCTGCCTGCCACTCTGCCTAATTGTGATCTGTCTGTCAAATTAAAAAAAAAAAATCTTAAAAAAAAAAAGATGTGAGCACCACCATTCTATGTCACTAAAGGTTGAGAACTGCCACTCATCTACACAAGCAATGATGTTTCCTTGAGGAAGGAGAAGCTAAGGCTGAGAAAAAAAAAACATTATGAAAATTTTTCTCTCCATCTACTTATTTCCCTTTCTGCCTGAATCTGAATTCTAGTTATTACAAGAGAAATTCCCCAAAATACAGTCTTCACAGGAAGTAATAAAACCCTGAATGTGGGGCACCTGGGTGGCTCAGTGGGTTAAAGCCTCTGCCTTCAGCTCAGGTCATGATCCCAGGATCCTGGGATCGAGTCCCACATCGGGCTCTCAGCTCAGCAGGGAGCCTGCTTCCTCCTCTCTCTCTGCCTGACTCTGCCTACTTGTGATCTCTGTCAAATAAATAAATAAAATCTTAAAAAAAAAAAAAAACCCTGAGTGTGGTTAGGGAAATCTGGAAGGAGCCTTCCTCACCCAAGAAGAGGAGGTGTCCGTAGTTCTCCAACATCACATCCCTGTACAGTTGCTGCTGAGAGTGGGTCAGATGTCCCCACTCCTCCTCAGAGAATTGTATGGCCACATCCCTGAAGGTCAGCTGTCCCTGCAATAAATACCACAGTCACCAAGTGTCCACTGACACAGTTCATGTTTCCTAAGATAAAATTTGGTCAGCGGGGAGCCTGCTTCTCCTCTCTTTCTCTCTGCCTACTTGTGATCTCTGTTGTCAAATAAATAATAATAATAATAATCTTAAAAAAAAAAATAAGCACCTATGGGGCAGGGGGCTGCCTGGTTGAGAACTTTTACTCCTTTCACTCCCAGAAATCAACTCTATCCACAACAAAGCGGTGACAGCCCTCCTTATCCAGCGCAAAGTGTTGGGATGTGGGAGAAGAACCAATGGTGAAGATATTCTAGACATGTTTCTGATGTGAAATATTGGGGTTCTGTAGTAAATTATGAAGAAAGGATTGTTGAGATACCCGTGGTACAACAACTGTGGTCCTAACACAAGGAGAGGAACGTGAGCAGTGACTTTGCCCAAATTGACAGGTATTGCAGGCATGCCTGATGGCAACTATGTGGCTTGGCTTCTGGCCTGAAGAGGCCACTAAAAATTCAACCTAGAGATTCCTTATAAGAAGTTCCAGCAAAGCAGATTCTAAAAGATTTATATAATCACTCAGTTCTTACTGAGCTTGTGTAAATAATTAGGCCAAGTTTGTTAAAACTGGACTAGTTTTTCAAAATAAATTAGTCCCAATATGTCTATCTCTGGAAATGAGGGTTATTTTAGAGAATTTTTTTTTAATAACACACCTTTATGGATGTTAAATTCTAGATTTGATTGTCTTTAAAATGTTTGTTTACCTAAGGTAGACAACTCGAGGTAAACTTCAGAGAAGTTACACAATAGCTCGATTACATGATCTTGCCTAATATTCTGAAGAAATAATAACAGAACCCATTGGGAACATAGCTTAAATATTTAAACAAATGGAAAAATGAAATTGATTCCCCCAGAATTATATAACTTAACTTTCACCTTGTGTGTGGATGGAATAATGAAATTGCCTAAAAGCCAGCATACTGCACTCAATAGCATCAACTATGGACTTGTGGAGATAATGCATGACCCCATTTTATGACTGGATTGGATGATGCTTGGGGGACTCCCCTTATCTCGTGACAAGTTTTCTCCCACTTGCCAATGATCATCTGTAATCAGGATATCGTTAAGGCTGAAACACTCAAAGGGCTTCTTAATGGTTTCATTCCTTAGTCATATTTATCCTAGAAGCCACCTGAGGTGCAGTTGCAAACAGATGCTTTTAGCTAAGCATAGAACAGCCCTCCTCATAAAAAGAGCCTCAAAGCTCACTATGGCACAGTCCCTGACTGTAATGACTTCACATCAGGTCCAGATTTGTCTTAGAAGCCAAAGGCACCAATGGATGATGGGGTCTGACTTATTAAATACTGGGCTACACTTACAGATATGCCAGAAATAATACTTAAAACTTGTCCAACTTTAAACCTAGTTACCCATATGCCTGAACCTGATCACTGTACTTCTTTCTCTTTAGAGCAAAAATGTTCAGACGTTATTGATCTTGCTTACTCTGTTTGGCCCAATTTAAGATGTCCCTGTTAAAAATACAAATGACAGCTGATTTACGGATGACAATACTTTTCATAAAAAGAATAAGAAAAGCTAACTGTGCCATAGTGCTCACTAGCACTTTGCAATTGCCAAAGCCTTACAAATAAACATTAATATTGACTCCAAATATGCCTTCCTGGTACTACATGCCCATGGAGCTATTTGGAAGGAAAGGGGATTGCTGTCAAGCCATAACTCCCCAATCAAATATGGGCCTAAGTTACAAAACCCTCCTTATCGCTATACTGAGGATGGCATATATCAAATCTGGGATACATATCTGTGGCTCACACCCACTATTGCACAGCTCAATCAAAAGGCACTTTAATGCCAGGAACAAAGAAATCATACATATGATACTTGGGTAAATAACACACAACATCTGGGATGGCTATCATTAGAAATGTGTTCCCAGTGGGACGCCTGGGTGGCTCAGTTGGTTAAGCGGCTGCCTTTGGCTCAGGTCATGATCCCAGCGTCCTGGAATTGAGTCCCACATTGGTCTCCTTGATCGGCAGGGAGCCTGCTTCTCCCTCTGCCTCTGGCTGCCACTCTGTCTGCTTGTGCTTGCTCTCTCCCTCTCTCTGACAAATAAATAAAATCTTAAAAAAAAAAAAAAGAAAGAAATGTGTCCCCAAATAATACTACTCCAAGCTACTGACTGGTTTGCTACTGATTGGGTAAGGCGACCTGGCATTAGATGGCCAGCTCCAAACGGAACCCACTGGATCTGTGGAACTAACCTGTGGCCCTGCCTTCCTCCAGAATTTACAGGTCCCTGTACCTTAGGATTTGCCTGGATTCATGGGCACATTACTAAAACCATAGCCACTCCAGCTAATCTCCCCCATTTAAAGCAAAGATGGACACAATCTGTTTTTAAATGGTTCGGTCACTTAACATCCATTTTGGCTCCGTCTGTGGGACTAGAGGGTGTCATTTGGCATGTAGAAGCCCTTAATACATATACTACAAAGGCACTCAGTGATTCACTAAATAGCATCTCTTTACTTAGTATCAAAGTCTCACAGATACACAAGGCAGTCCTACAAAATAGAATGGCCTTAGATGTCCTGGCAGCAGCACAGGGTGGCACATGAGCAATTATCAAAACAGAATGTTGCATGTTCATCCCAGACTATCACAAAAATGTCACAGGACTAATACAAGATATAAATACCCAGAATAAGGCTCTACAAGATCCTTCTCTCCCCCTCAGTGATTGGTTAAGTTCCTGGTTTAAAGGAGGATTATGGCCAAAAATTAAAAATCTCCTTTTCTGGCTTCTTATTCTATAGCCTTATTAATATTTATGTGTTGCCTTGTTCATTGTTCCTCTACTTGGTGCCAAGACTCCATTGCTGCAATGACTTCACGATGATCCTTACCATGCACAGAGACACTTCATCACTGTCAGCCCTGGATCCAGCTGCCTCCATCTTCTGTAACTCCCCTCCACCTTCCTCAACTGATCAGTGTTGACCCAAGTACGTAGGGATAGTTCTACACCCCTATTCAGCAGGATGAAGTTACAGAAGATGAAATTTTCCATGTTCAACTACCTTAAAGAATTAAGGGTCAAAATTGTTCAGGGGGGAATGATGAGGGAGCAGGAGGCTGGCTGAAGACAAAGCAAAAGCTGGCACCTTGCAGCCCCTCTGCACCCGCTCCCCTCTGTAGTGTGTGTAACTTTCCTCAGGCACCCCTGGCTGCCCTAAAAGGAAAACAAAGAGTTAACTTGCAGAGATCACAATCCTGCAAGACAGCAGTCTCCCTCCATCTACAAATGTCCTAGTGATTTATAACAGAGAAGCTATCTTACCAATAGCCCAATTTCCAGGGGCAAATAACTCAGTTCCTCAAGCCCTAATGTCACCCTCCCCTCCATAAAAACTGAAGAAGGCTGAGGTAGAAGGTAATGTAAATAAAGCTAAATTTCTTCTAAACCTAAATCTCACTAAGGAAGGATGTTTGATAGGAGGAATGTGACACTCCCCAGGAAACTCCCAATTGTCTTGTTAGTGCCTCATTAGAGGGGAAAATGGCCTTGGCTTGACAATAACCAGACTTTCCATACCCTGACAGTCTTCTTTACCCTGATACCCCTTCTGAACAGCCCCTTTGTCCTCACTTACCCAACTCCTGAGTATATAATCAGCTACTCCTCAGGATAGTGGGGCATCAGCTCTTCCTGCCCACGGTCCGGTCCCTGTGCTTTAATAAACCACCATTTTGCACCAAAGATGTCTCAAGAATTCTTTCTTGGTCATCGGCTCAGGACCTCACCCCACCGAACCTCATTTATATTCTACAACTTCATCACCTGGGAAACTGGGAGCCTGATTTGGGGCTGGATCTCAGGTCCCTGGGATCATGACCTGAGCTGGAGGCAGAAAGCAGACTCTTAGCCAACGGAACCACCCTTGGTCCCCAAGATTGATTTATATTTTAGAGGAGGTGGGGAAGTGCAGAAGAGGGAGAAAGAGACTGTCAAGTGGACTCCCCTCAGGGCACAGAACCACAATAGGGATTCCAGTCCTGAACCCTCAGATCCCAACCTGAGCTGCAACCAAAAGTTCAACCTTAGCTGACTGAGTCCCCAGGCACCCTCTTCCAGTGGATTTTCAGCAGAATATCTCTTTCACGTGTTAAAGATGGAGACACACACAAACCCTTTCTTAGAATGAGAAATTTCCAAGTTTTTCTGGACTCATACCCACCGAGCTTCTGTCCGCATTTCCTTTGTGCCTGGCTGCACACAGCTGATCGAGAATCCAGATGAGGCCAAACGAGAAATGCTTTCACTCCCTGACATACCAGGACCAGACCTCATCAGCCACAGGAATTTCAAAATCGACACCTTCCCCTCTGGATCTGCCATCACCAGAATATTGTCACTCCTTGGGGAACTTTAAGCCAAAGTGACAACGGCTGATGCACTATGGAAGTCAGGTTGGGGACAGGACAGAAGGCTCTGGGAAATAGAGAAGCATTCTAAAGACCTAACCCTGAGTATCACTTCTGATCAGGTCTTTTTTTTTTTTTTTTAAGATTTTATTTATTTATTTGACAGACAGAGATCACAAGTAGGCAGAGAGGTATGCAGAGAGAGAGAGAGAGAGAGAGAGGAGGAAGCAGGCTCCCTGCCGAACAGAGAGCCTGATGCAGGACTCGATCCCAGGACCTCGAGATCATGACCTGAGCCCAAGGCAGCGACTTAACCCACCAAGCCACCCAGGTGCCCCTGACCAGGTCTTAAAAAGAGGTGAACGTTGAGTCGAGAAGCATCCGAACTTGAAGCATCCGCATCTGCAGCTTCCAAACGTGAGGGTCTGCGAAGAAACAGAGGACACGGCTCTGCGGGGACACCAGGCTCACCTGAAAACCAGCCATTTCTGCCTTTGCCTGCACCTCTAGATTCCGTCCTCACGAGGGATCTGTGGGAAATCACAGCTGCATCAGGAGAAAACGCCCTGAAATCCAGCACAAGAGCTCCTTCTCCTCACACCACTAGCCCGCGGGCAGGACTTGGAGATGCAGAAAAGGCCCAACTTCCCAGTCCTTTGTGTCCGGAGCAGCTCAGAAACTGTAAGCTCCCGTGAGGACACCCATCCCTGCATTTTCCTCACCTGCTTTGTGGGGGGGGAGGGGTCCCCTGCCACTGCCACTCACAACTTCAGCGTCAGCATCGGAACCGCGGCTGCAGGGACCCGACCCTCCCAGACTCACGGAGCAGAGACCCGGTCACCTCTCCAGGACCAAAGCATCAAATCCACTCTCAGAAACCCACCAAAAGCCCTCAGGCTCCTCCCTGGCTCCTGGAGCCTTTAATTAACACAACAGTGTTGTTTTCGCCCAAACCAACTGACAGAATCTGAGGGGGAGGCCTGCAGAGAAGATCCTTCCTGAAACTCCACCGGTGACCCTGCTGGGAAGGAACTGGGGAGGTGACCAGGCCAAGCAGGGGAACCAAGGCTGGGGCTGGGAGCAGACTTCAAGCCCTGCCTTCTCCACCATCAGAGTTTCAGGACACTGACACTTTCTCCCTCTTTCTGCTACAAGAGGGAGACCACTGACAGACTGAACTTTCCAGTATAAATGCAAATGTCTCTTTCAAAGTAAACACAGGATTTCAGAGCTCTTTCTTTATCTGCCTTTGATTCAAAATAACCAGCTGAAAATAATGCTCAGGCCAAAAATACATATTTTAGGGTGACAAAATATTCCCTTTCAATGTTTCTGTTCATAAGGACCTGCCACACAGTTTTCCACACTGCATGTTTTTTTGTTTGTTTGTTTTTTGTTTGTTTGTTTGTTTGTTTTTTTACCCTCCCGTCAGCAATATACGAGAAATCTAATTCTCAGCCTTCTCAGGAAAATTGGATATTATTCTTTTTCTTTTTTTAGCCATTTCAAAAAACACTGAGTGGTTTCTCAGTGTAAAGTATGCAGTCTTCTGACAACAACTATCTTGGTGACTGTAAATGAAAACCACTTGAAAGACATCAAGTTGAACAAAGAAAAAAGCAATCAATGCTTCAGTGGGACTCCATTTCCAAAAAAAATAACCTTTCTCTTCCCCACAGACCTCTTCTTACTTCTCAGCCCTTTGTTTCAGGAAGCTGGTTCCATCTTGACAGCATGATGAACAGGGCTGGTGGCACAGACAAATTCCTCTGGAAATTGGCCATTATCCAGCATCTCCCAGCAAACCCTTGGTCTCTTTCCCCAGGTGGGCTGCAGGTTTGAAGGCCCCAACCCGCTGAGGCCTCCTTGGCTGGCAAAGCAATGAAGCTCCGGCTGCCCTTGATCCCCAGCTCTGTGTGCACGTTCTGTTCCGGGTCTGAAGCATGGAGGTCAGTTCACACAACAGAATGAATGTGAGGAGAGGAAAGTTTGTTTTTCCTGTGCTGTTCTCAATTCTTCGGCTGGTCTAAGACTTAAAATGATGTAAGACATTTTCAGTAGAGAAAATAATGAAGTTCTTAATTATGGAAACAAAAAAGACATGAGGCTCAAAGAGAGAATAGTTATGCCCTAATAATGGGTCCAAGATTAAAGGAGTGAGACTGATATAAAGCGAAGGTCAAGCAAAGACTTATTTCATGCCAAGCATCAAGAATCTAACTGAACATTCAGGGTTGCACCTCTTACAATAGAAGACGACACTTTTTCTTTCACAGACTAGCTTTTAAGGGCAAAGGCCATAGGGTTGGGCCTGGCCACGCACAGGTGGCCAATGAGATTGTCACACACACAGGGAACTCCACAGTGATGCTAAGACCTATTTAATTACAGTTTACCCTAGTAGACATTTGAAGCAACCTATCACCTTGGTCAGAATTTGCCCAAAGGGTGGGGCCAGACTCCTTGGTAGCTAGGGAAACAGTATGCAACCCCGCTCTGATTCTATGTCTCCACCTGGCCAGACCCACCCTTGATCTGGGCTTTGTTATAGTGGAGCTGGTTTCCAGGACTTGTTTTTAAGTAAATCCCATTGGGGAAGGGGAGCAGGGACAGGTTAAATTTATTGAAAGCCTCTTACTAAATAGGTCCTTACAGATGAGTAAAGCTTCTGTGTCATGGTGACTTAAGAAGGAGGAGGTAGGATTTTTAATTTCCGAAGAGGGTATTATATTCAGAAGAGAAAGGAAAGATGAAATATTTATTAAACAATGGTTTGTCCTCCAGGTAGGCAACTCTCCTCCTCCTCTTCTTCTTTTAGCAGTTTTATCTTTTTCCAATGTTCCAATATTGTTTATGCACCACACCCAGTACTCCATGCAATATATGCCCTCCTTAATACCCACCACCAAGCTCACCCAACCCCCGACCCCATTCTCTCCATAACCCTCAGTTTCTTTCTCAAAGTCAACAGTCTCTCATGCTTTATCTCCCACTCTTATTTTTCCCAACTCACTTCTCCTCTTCTCCTCCATGCTATTGTCCTCCATGCTATTGTCCTCCATGCTATTCCTTATGCTCCACAAGTAAGTGAAACCATATGATGATTGATTCTCTCTGCTTGATTTATTTCACTCAGCATAATCTCCTCTAGTCCCATCCATGTTGATACAAAAGTTGGGTATTCATCCTTTCTGAAGAGGGCATAATATTCCATTGTGTATATGGACCAGAGCTTCTTTATCCATTTGGGTGTTGAAGGTCATCTTGGCTCTTTGCACACTTTGGTGACTGTGGCCATTACTGCTATGAACATTGGTGTACCAATGGCCCTTCTTTTCACTACATCTGTATCTTTGGGGTAAATACCCAGGAATGCAATTGCAGGGTCATAGGGAAGCTCTATTTTTAATTTCTCAAGGAATCTGCACACTGTTTTTCAATGTGACTGCACCAACTTGCATTCCCACCAATAGTGTTAGAGGGTACCCCTTTCTCCACATCCTCTCCAACACTTGCTTGCTGTCTTGTAATTTTGGCCATTCTAACTGGTGTAAGGTGGTATCTCAATGTGGTTTTGAGTTGGATCTCCCTGATGGCTAATGATGTTGAACATTTTTTCATGTATCTGTTATAGGTAGGCAACTGTTTGTGGTATAAACTGTGAATCTCTGGTATCCATGTAGGAAAGAATGTTATGGTTTGATAACCATGGCAAGGAAAGAATTCCCAAGATGTCTATGGTGCAAAAGGTGATTTTATGAAAGCATGGGGACAGGACCCAGGGGAAGAAAGACCACACTCTGTCATGAGGTATGGTCCATTATAAACTTTCAAGTTGAAGGGGGTTTGATATAGCACAAGTATCTAAGGAATTTTGGAAGCAAGCTATCCAGGACCTTGAGGGGGCTATCAGTTCTTGGGAAAAGGTCATTTATTACCAACCAAAAATCCTTAGTCATGCGATCCTTCTGATGTTTATCCGTGGGCCATCTGCTTGGAGGATGTTTACC
Organism: Mustela nivalis; assembly: GCF_964662115.1. NCBI lineage: Eukaryota > Metazoa > Chordata > Mammalia > Carnivora > Mustelidae > Mustela > Mustela nivalis. The sequence continues at coordinate 51,356,034 of NC_139037.1, read as the reverse complement.
AATAGGAAACTAGGGTGTTTGAGAGAAAAGGGAAGTATTCAAAGAAAATGTTTTATATTAAAGTAGACTTACAGGATCCTGCTGGGGGTTGGAGAGTTCAGGTAAGGGTTGTCTTTTCCAATTAGCAACCTATTAAAATCATGGCAGTTGAGTCCTTGGAGGAATGTCATTCTGCCTGTTTCAAAGATATGTCAATGACCTGTAGGTATAAGCATATTAGTATGTTTTCTTCTGACTTTGTTTCCAACATCATGACCAGCTCTCTTCCTAATAAAGGTCCTCCATCTAATTGATTCTTGAACACACACACACACATCAGCAGTGTAGCAGAAGGCAATAATGCCATTTATATCACAGGAGAAACCTTGAAGACAGTTTTCTAACTTTTTATTTTTAAGATTTTATTTATTTATTTGACAGAGATCACAAATAGGCAGAGAGGCAGGCAGAGAGAGGAAGGGAATTAGGCTCCCCGCTGGGCAGAGAGCCTGACGTGGAGCTTAATCCCAGGACCCTGAGATCATGACCTGAGCCAAAGGCAGTTGCTTTAACCCACTGAGCCACCCAGGTGCCCCAAGACAGGTTTTTAACTTAAGTTGAAACCCTCCCTTGGCCTCTTGGGCCAACTTAAAAGCCTTTAAATTTCTGCGTGCACCTTTCCATGAATAATAGAGTAAACCCTTCTCTGTACAACTATATATCACACATTGTCTCCAAGAAGGACTAGTAATCCCACCCCCTGGCACAACCACACCTGGGGACACATACACATACTGCAAGCACCTCTGTAATGTCCATAGGAGGCACAGTGAGCACGCAGGCCATCAAGAACTGTGTCAGACTGTCCTGCTTCCCTCCTCCTGATTCACTGTCCTCAAGCTCCTTCTAAACTCTGAAGGCCTGGTAAATTCCTTGGAGTTGATTTTTGATCATGAGTCTTCTTTCCAAGTGGCTCACCTCCTGAATAATGCTGATATTCCATTCCAATCAAAAATCATGCTTTATGCATTGGCTTTTCAATGGAATGGCAGCCAGCTTGGGTTTCTGGATAATAAAATTATCAGATCCTTCAGCAAAGTGGTCAGGAAGAACTTCTGTGATGCATTATGGTCCAACTTAGTAAGTATATTGAAGTAGCATGTGGGTGGGACTTGTGCTCAGAAAGATCTACACTTTTTTTTTTTTCTTTGAGAGAGATGCCCTCCTGGTGGTGGATGGTGATGGGCAGAGGAGGAGAGACAAACCAACTGACCACTGGGCAGGGAGCCCACTGCAGGGCTATGTGCTGGGAACCTCACATCATGACCTGATCCAAAGTGAGACCCTTAACTGACTCACCCCCAGAGCCCCTAAGACCTATACTTTTAATGTCTGAAGGAGGTGGTTGTATGCTTAGTGCTTAAGGGGGTGGGATCTTGCAGACAGAAGTAGATTATAAATGATTCCACCAGTTTCTTTATATCTTTAAAAATATTATTTTTTTCTCCCCCTTTTTAAAAATTTTAGTTCTTTAATTTTTTTTTAATTAACAGATAATGTATTATTAGCCCCAGAGGTACAGGTCTGTGAATCACCAGGTTTACACACTTCATAGCACATACGTTCCCCAATGTCCTTAACCACACCACCCTCTCCCTACCCTCATTCCCCCGGCAACCCTCAGTTTGTTTTGTGAGATTAAGAATTTCTTATGGTTTGTCGCCCTCCTGATCCCATCTTGTTTCATTTATTCTTCTCCTACCCCCTAATAAACATTTTATACTTAAGATTTTATTTATTTGACAGAGACAGACACAGTGAGAAAGGGAACACAAGCAGCAGCAGGAGGATAGAGAGAAGTAGGCTTCCCTCTAAACAGGAAGCCAGATACAGGGCTCATGACCTGAGCCCAAGGCAGACACTTAATAACTGAGACACCCAGGTGCCATAGAATGACACTCACTATGGCATTGAGGAAAGGGTAGAAGGTCCCGCACAGAAGGAAGGAGCTTCGCTCAAGGATCATCCAACCACAGTGGATCTTATTACCTACACTGGGGTTATGTACCTGGGAAACAGGCCTTGGAATCAACCATAGCATATGCCTTGCCGATCTTGCATATTCCACTGCCCAAAAGGCTTCTTCATCTCAAACATATATTCTACTGTGTGACATCTTAAAGCTGCCCACATGATTGCATCCTCCAACACCTCCTCCATTTCTTGTCATGGATCTAGCCAGGGGAACTACAGTAATCACCGACATCCAACAGCATTAGTCCTCAGGAAGACACAGGAGGTCAATCAAATCATCAAGATAAAACAGGACTTCCCTAGCCAGAGAAATCTACATTTGGCAAAAATGGCTTTTGTTTCCCCATTACATGTATTCATCAGATGACACCAGCAAGAGCTGCCTGTGCCTTTACAGTGACTAAAGGGAGCCACCTCCTATTCCCTCCCCACACTATAAAGAGTTCCTCACATTTCCTATTAATAGGTCTTGTCATTCTTTTTAAGGGTGGTGCCTTCCTCAAATTTTACTGAGATTCACATCCCACATCATCTTGCTAAATGTCTGAATTCATACCCATTGGCTTTCCATCTATGTAATCTCAATGAAGCATTATCTGAGGAAACTGTCTCTGTAGCACAGGCAAAAAAGAATGGCTTTGGTGTACATGGAAAGAAAAATAAGGGGGAATACAACCAGAGATCTAGGGATAAGTAGGACCTAAAACAAGTAGAAATTATTGTTCTACATCTAAGGAGTCACTTGGGTAACTTGGGACACTTCTCCTCCTCTACATGCTAATTCGTCATCTTAAATACATTCTATCTCGTCCCTGACCTACAACATCACTTCTATCAGGATAGATTTCTCTTTCTTAAGGGGTATCTATGACACACATAGCATGGTCATAGGCGTATGTGTACTTCATAGACACATCAAAACAACACTCAGTGTAGAACAGGGGACACATTATTTCATTTGGGGCCATGGTGCAGAACTATAGAGTCCCAAATCTAAGTGCAGAATATGCCATTCTGACTAAAACAGACTTAGGGAATACCTGGGGGAGGGGGAAGGTTCTCTGAGGGACATGGGAGGAAAAGCATTATAAGATAGGAGAGATGGGGGCACCTGGGTGGCTCAGTGGGTTAAGCCACTCCCTTCAGCTCAGGTCATGATCTCAGAGTCCTGGGATCGAGTCCCACATGGGCTCTCTGCTCAGCAGGGAGTCTGCTTCATCCTCTCTCTCTCTCTGCCTGCCTCTCTGCCTACTTTTGATTTCTCTCTGTCAAATAAATAAATAAAATCATAAAAAAAAAAAAAAAGAAAGGAGAGATGGTGGGTCATAAGGACAGGGTACAAATGTCCTATCAGATCTTCCACTAACTTGTGACCCTGCAGTATGAATGCACTACTGAGAAGGGCTCATGTCAGTGTAAGGCCCCGACAAAGCTACTAGCTACACAAAATCAATGCCAAGTAGCAGCATCATGGAGTATGTGAGCTAAAACACCAACAATATCTCTATGTTACATACCTTGGTAATACACCCATGTTAATATCATCGTATTCACAAAGAGGAGAGAATCATAGCATAGACTAGGGGTAAAACAGTCACATACCTCTGAAACCTTCAGACTACTGGGAAAATGGATTACTAGGTATATTATTTTACTCCAGTACCAAACAGGTGATTTATTCATCATTAACCTGCAACCTTCAATGAGAAAGATTAATAGTGGAGGCAGGATAACACATCATTCATGACACACCCATATCCATATGTTAAAACACACTAGGTTTTATTAATGAGAATATATTAAGTTCACACATACACTAAGTTATGCATTTCAAATCCAGTCTATCGTCACAATTCAAAATACAGAATACACATGTGCAGAAGCATTCACATATTGTCAGAAGGATGTGGGATTCCCTATTTCCAAAATTTAAGGACTGAGGCACATTCCTAAGAAATGTGCATGCTCAATGGTATGGCATTGTAGGGAAGGCTTAGCTACCCTGCTTCTCATCTGTCAGGATTTCCTCATTTAACCACATCAAGTCATACTACGAATCGATGGTGCTTACAAAGATGCCTCGGTAGTGTACTGCCTGCCACCTCCTTTTCTTAAAGAACAATTAGTAAAACCTTCTATTTCTAATATTGAGGAAGTTCTTTAGTTTAAAACATGGAGTAGTAGGTGTTCTACTTCATGGTAGCTTACATCATGTAGCTTACATCTACCTACTTCATGGTAGCTTACATCAATGTTTTAATCATAGGCATCTCCATAGAGATTTTCCTCGTACGTTGTATATTATATGGTCCTACATCTTCCATAGAAAATTAAGCACCCATGCATCCACTTAATGTAGCAGGGCATCTGGTATCTTTGATGGAGCAACAATCTGCCACATGCTCTTCCATATTCAGCAGGAGTAAAGGGATTCTCAGGAGAGATTTCAGAGTAAAATACATGAATATTGTTAGTCACAAAAGTCACGTAGGATCAATGTAAAACATAAAAATATTGAAATCCCTTATACATATGTAAACGTCCATTCAATAAATTTGTTGAAGCAGAATACCATATACACGTTCTAAATGTTTGAATTTTCCTTATAATCACTATTTTCATACAGAGTAATGTCTGAATAGAGTGAATAAAGTATTCCATTTACTTGATTTATGTTACATTTATTGGAATTTAAGGTGAAATTAAATAGTCTTCTAAATATTTATGCCATTCAAGTTACATTCCTGAATGCACTCTCTGGTGCATAATAGCCAGTGTCTATTAAAATGAACATCTACCCACATTATGTTACAAGGGTTTGAAACTCATATGCACTTTGTAGGACAAAAAAGGCTTGTCCATTTTCTTTACATCTTACAGTTTTACTCCTATATGGTTACTAGGATGTTAAGTAAGTTGGGAGTTTCTCTGAGAGGTCAGACACATGCTCTCTCTGTGTACAGTTATTCTCCTATATAAAATCGGATATGAAGTAAGGGAGGAGCAGTCCTTGGGTGTTTTCTCATATAGATTACCTTTGTAGGTTTCTCTCCAGTATGAATTTTCTCACATCCACTGAGGGTTGTTTGCGTGTTAAAAGCTCTGCCACATTAAATTCATTTGTCAGGTTTCTTTCCAGTATGAATTCTATGTTTAGTAAGGTGTGCCTGCGGGACAAAGGCCTTGGCACATAAGGTTTCTCTCCAGTGTGAATTTGGTGATGTTTAGTAAGTGATGAGAGCCATGTAAAGGCCTTCCCACAGTCTTTACATTGCTAAGGTTTCTCTCCAATATGAATTATTTGATGTTTAATAAGTTCTGAGGGTGACTTAAAGGCCTTGGCATATTCTTGACATTTGTAAGGTTTTTCTCCAGTATAGATTATGTGATGTTGGTTAAGCACTGAGATCTGTTTAAAGGACCTGCCACATTCTTGACATTGGTAAGATTGCCCTCCACTATGAATTCTATGATGATGAGTAAGGGCTGAAGCCCAGCTAAAGGCCATACCACATTCTTGACTTTGGTAAGGTTTCTCTCCACTATGAGTTTGGTGATGTTGAGTAAGGTCTGAAGACCAGTTAAAGGTCTTGCTATATTCTGGACATTTGTAAGGTTTTTCTCCAGGATGAATTAGATGTCGAGTAAGGTTTGAGGGCCACCTAAAGGCCTTGCCACATTCTTGACATTTGTAAGGTTTCTCTCCAGTATGAATTTTCTGATGTTGGGTCAGCCCTGAGCTCTGTTTAAAGGCCTTCCCACATTCTTCACATTGGTAAGGTTTCTCTCCAGTATGAATACTACAACGTTGCATAAGCTTTGAGCTGTGGTTAAGTGACTTTCCAAATTCTTGACATTAGTAAAGTTTCCCTCCAGTACAGATTTGCTTATGTCCATTTACTGATAAACAGTCCTTAAAGGTTTAACCACCTTCATATTTCATTTTTTCTCCAGTATGCATTTGCTAATGTTGAGGTAGTATTGAGTGGCAGTCCAAAGATTTACCACATTTCTTAAAAATGTAAGTGTCATTTACTCTAAGAATTATCTTATTGATATTAGGCTTGATGACTGACTAATCATGGTCCCTGGTTTATTACATCTGAATGGGTTTTTTCCCTCGTGAATTCTCTGATGATCACCAACACTGGAGGACTCCCACATTCATTATAGTTATGAGGCATGTCTCGAACAGTGACCATTATGTAAACTGAGGTTACAGCTCGGATGAAAGCCTTCTCCACATTTATCACATTCATAATGGTTCTCTGCAAATCTAGCCCTGACTGTGAACACTGGAGCTCTGGTTCAATGTTATTTTCAGATTCAGTGCACTGAGCAAGTCTGTCTCCAGTGAGAAGCCTCTGGTCATCCTGGAGGGTCGACTCCTCAGTGAAGCCCCTCTTGAATGGATCCCATTGAACACTTTGTTCCTTATTTCTAAATCTCTGATGATCAGAAACATCTGGCTGAAAGGTCAGGCCAATCCTATCTTCCATTATTCTCAGCCTGGACTAGGTTACTTTTCAGATGTTCCAAATGGTCTGTCCACAAATAGGTATGTTTGACTATCTGATTGGAGCTTGGGCTGACAGAGACCCACTGCTCTGTGGAACAGTTGACTTAAAAAGCAAGGTTTTCGGGTGCCTGGGTGGCTCAGTGGGTTGGGCCGCTGCCTTCGCCTCAGATCATGATCTCGGGGTCCTGGGATCGAGTCCCATGTCGGGCTCTCTACTCAATAGGGAGCCTGCTTCTCTCTCGCTCTGCCGGCATCTCTGTCTACTTGTGATCTCTCTGTCAAATAAATAAATAAATCTTAAAAAAAAAAAAAAAAGCGAGGTTTTCCACAGCAGTTTATATCCTTCACCATTTGGGGCAGTGAGATTCTCATTAAGGGCAATTGCCTTGGTTTGGGTGTATCGTCCAGGATTTCTTTGATGCCCTTCACTGTCCCCATCATTGCCCCAGTCTGTGCATAAGTGTAAAATCTCAACAGCACTATGTTTGTGTCTGTGCATTGGTCCGTTCTGGAAAGAACCTTTTATGCTGCACTTTAGGGGAAAACTCTGCATGTCAGATGAAGATATAGCTGAAAGATTTCAAATAAAATAAAATCATTGCACTTACTACATTCAGAAGAATATACCCTTGAATGCTAATATAGAAGCATCAAGTCAATCAGACCATGTCAGAAAGATGGCTGAGAATGAGTCATCAGGACTTCATTTCTCCATGGAAATGTAACATGGCACACAACATACTGACCATATATCCTAATATATAATTCTGTGGTATGATCACACATATTTGCTGTCTCAAAAATCAATTTCCTTTATCTGTAACCATCAGGAAAAGGGTTGCATGAGTGTAAAATTAGGAGAATGATGGAAAACAAAAAACTCGAATGAACCAAACAGAGTACAAAAAAATAGGAATATATCAACCATAGGAAGAGTCATTTGTCAGAAAAGATCAACATCATTGACAACCCGTGAACTAAATGAAGAATAATAGAGAAAAGACTGACTAAACTGAGAGGTGAATAAGTAAAAGTTGATACAGTATTAAAGACTGCAGGAATAAAAGTACTTATAAAGAAAACAATGGGGGGGGGGCGCCTGGGTGGCTCAGTGTGTTAAGCCACTGCCTTCGGCTCAGGTCATAATCTCAGGGTCCTGGGATCGAGTCCCACATCTGGCTCTCTGCTCAGCAGGGAGCCTGCTTCCCTTCCTCTCTCTCTGCCTGCCTCTCTGCCTACTTGTGATCTCTCTCTGTCAAATTAATAAATAAAATCTTTTAAAAAAAGAAAAGAAAAGAAAAGAAAACAATGGGTAATCAGTGCCCACAAATTCATACCAAAAGATGAATTTCAAAAAAAAAAAATGTATAACCAATTTAGACTCCATCATTCAAAAAAAATTAATAAATAACTGATGTATAAGCACAAAACAGAATGAAGGATGAATAAAAGAAAAATATTCCCAATAAACAAAAATTGTGCGCTGGATGAATTCGGTTTATACACAGAAAGACACTAAAGAAGAAAGGCCTGCAAATCTCCTCAAATATTTCCAAGGAGTGATGATCAGGGAAACTAGCAGAACACTCTGTCTGTGGCACCAGCATTACCAGCTCATGCAAGCTAGACAAAGACACTACCAATGACAATGTTTGCAAAACTTTACCTGTGAGGAATAGTCACTCAAAGTCCACAATAAATAGCAATCTGAATCAACAGCACATTTTCCCTTTTTACAAGATCATCAAGTAGGAAACAATCCAGAAATTAAGAGCACTCCAACATATAGAGAACCATAACTTGAAGACCCCACATTAGCAGAATGAAGATCAAAAATGACATGATCATATTAAGGGAGACAGAATACAAATATGGGCACATGTTACATTAAAACATGTAACATGTTACATGTAACAACATGTTACATTAGAAACACTCAACGGAGAGAGAGAAGGAAACCCCTCAACCCAATGAATACCATAGATGTGTGAAAAGTTGAAATCGAACCTATTCCACAGGGAAAGACTGCAAGCTTCTCCTCTATGATTCTCAGAGGGTACCACAGGACTGGGGCTGGCATCGAGTGCTCAGGTACTGCAAGATAAATAATGGCCACTAGGCATACTTTATTGGGCAAAACTCTTTTCCACAGATGTAGAAATGAAGACATTCCCAAGTAAAAATGCTCTACGTTTACCAGTAGACCTGTCCTCTGAGACACGTAAAAGGAACATGCTCTCGAGGAAATGAAAAGGATTCTACACAGAAACTGCAAACTGCAACCACACGAGGACACAAAGCTGTCTTCTAAACATAAATATTTAGATAATTACACAAACCTGTAGTGTTGTAAGTGTTGTAATTAGGTATCCCTGACGCTTATTTCTGCTACAGAATTTTATTTTTAAGAGAGGATAAAAATATTTGATGTAGGTAGTAAGGCACACGACCTAAAGACAGAATCTGTGATATTGGTAACAAAGTGGGTGCAGGGGTGGAGACGGTATGAAGAGTTTTCTGTGCAATTGATGATATGAGATTTAAAATCTTTTTTTTTTTTTTAACCTCTAAGTTGTTTTAAGCAATCTGTAAGGTAACCACAATGAAAATACTCACAGAAGACACAAAAGTTAATGAGGAAGGTACCAAGGCATATTATGGTATATAATACTACAATTAAAGATAAAATAGGGGTGCCTTGGTGGCTCAGTGGGTTAAAGCCTCTGCCTTCAGCTCAGGTATGATCCCAGGGTCCTGGGATCAGGCCCCACATTGGACTCTCTGCTCTGTAGGAAGCCTGCTTCCTCCTCTCTCTCTGCCTGCCTCTTTGCCTACTTGTGATCTCTGTCAAATAAATAAATAAAATAAAATAAATAGATGAATTATCTAAAAGGAAAATCACTATGTAACTGTATTTTCAAACACAGACTGTGACCCCATGAAAAACAAACATTGGAATTGTTGGCATGCCTTCACTGATAGTAAAATTGTAATGAATATTCATTAATATCAACCATAAGAAAGTCTAATGAAAGATTTTACTAGTAAGCACTTCAAAAACATTAAAAAAATGTATCATGTTAATATACACCTCCTTTTATGTAGAATATAAAGCTATAATTCATTCTGTAGAACCAAGCAACCAAAATCCTTTCTTTTCTTTTTTTTTTTAAATTTTATTTATTTATCAGAGAGAGAGAGGGAGAGTGAGCGAGCACAGGCAGACAGAGAGGCAAGCAGAGGCAGAGGGAGAAGCAGGCTCCCCGCCGAGCAAGGAGCACGATGTGGGACTCGATCCCAGGACGCTGGGATCATGACCTGAGCCAAAGACAGCTGTTCAACCAACTGAGCCACCCAGGCGTCCCAAAATCCTTTATTTTCTAAATAAACACCAACTTTGGAAAATATATGGACAATTGTTGCTCTCGGCCCGCAAGAACGACCCGCAGACGAGGTGAGTGGCAAACTTCTTTATTGACAATCTTCAGCCCCGGAACCCCGTACACCGATTATAGCCCCAAGTTATAGAACACAGTGGATAGAAAGCAACCAATCACCACATAACACAACTACTATAACATCCAATCAGAAGGGATACAGATGACTTCAATCCAGATCATGCGGGGAGCTCGTGCCTACTGACGTGAGCCCCCGAAACTTATTGTTCACTCTGTTTTTGTGCCGTTCCCATGGTCCCTGGTTAATCTTATACTAGTCCCGATACTTCAGTACAGGTTGTGCGTTCCCTGGAGCGCTCCCACATAAACATTCACCTGCCCTTCTCCTCAAGCCTCGCCTAGTACGTGACTCCCAGCTTCTGCTGCATGGCTCTCCACAGCTCCCCCTTTTTTATTTATTACATGGCAGGGGTCGTGCCTGTCTTAGGTTGCCAATCCTCAACACACATGCTTACCCGTCATCGGGTACTCCCCTTCACCGAGGAGCCCCTGTCTTAGGTTGCTATGGCGAGGGATCAGTCTTACCCGTCTTTGGCTACCGACCCAGCATACAGAGCCATATTCAGGGGGAGGCATCAATTACCAGCTCCTTTTAGGCAGCAAAGCCAGTTTTGAGACGCTTGAGGCAGCAGGGTACTAGCTATGGTGGGAGCACCCCATAATCAGGGTTGCCGTGTAGTTTTGTCACGAGCAGCCCGTTGCTGATTCCGCACAATGGCTCGCACTTTATATAATTCTGTAAGCATGAATTTCACCACACAGGGAAAGAGGCACATGAATAAAAGCATAAGTATTAACACTCCCACAATAGAGCCTATAGCATACCAAGTACGTGATAGCGAAGGAATATGAGAAAATAGCGAATTTACAAAATTGTCAGCAAGCTGAGCCACGGGCAGTTTGGCATGCGGAGCTTCTGCAATATTTAAAATCTCTTGATGTAACTGCAGCAAGTCAAGGGACACATTAGAGTTAGACCATACCCCTTCAAGGTGGTACAACACTCGACCCCAGGAAGTTTCTGTGACATTATAGCGCTTGGGGGTGACACAGATCCAGTGGTAGTCACTATGGCATTGGATCCTAGTTCGCAATTTCAAACTTTGAAGTTCGTCCCCCAGAAACTTCACAGCATCATATAAGACATTTAGTCTGGTTTCAACCCTTTTGTCTATATCCTCTTGTGTTCCCAAGGCCAGAGAAGTATTATGTGCCATATGATCTACAGTATCTGCAGCTTGCACTGCTTGAGTTAAAGAAATAGATGCAGTAACAGTTGTAGCAATTATTGTTATAAGAGAAACTATACCTAAGATCAACAAACCTAATTCTCGTCTAGGCCGACTAAGGGCATTTTGTACCCGATCCCACAATTCTAACCCAGGGTTAGAGTACCATGGCTTAGATATATTAACAGGAAGCATGATAAAGGGGGGTTGTCGAACTACTAATACACCATCATCTACCGAGACACCCTGAATGCAGTTAGTTAAAGTACAATTCGGACAGAGCAGGTGATATGTAGCTTTATCTTTTTTAATGGTGAGATTCCCTACTAGCAGCATAAAAGGTCTAGGCACACACGCTTGAGGGTATCTATCCTCTGGATCCTGGAACCCCTTGTTCCAATGGACTGCTTTACCAAAAGCGGCTAAAAGTTTCCATATTTCCGTTTGTACTGGATACCCCCTTGGTGGAGCAAGTATAGGAGGTACTTTTGGCTTAAAAACCCGGGTAGGTGCCCTAGGTCCCCAATCCAAAAGTGTAAATCCCTCCTCAAGGGTGTAAGCAGTGGCCTTCTTTTCCACACATAGCCTCCAGGGAACGTCTATTCCTTTAGATATTCCCAACTGAGCTGCACATAATGGGATATCCCGGGGAATCTTACCTATTGATGTTACGCGGCCAGCAGTTACCCCTGCTATAGTTACATCATCATATTGAACTAGTGTAAACACCCACAAGCAATGTGATCGTCTACCATTCATGGAGAAACACATAGGATACATGTCAGAATAGCCCTTATAAGAAATGTTTGCCTGCTGCGGCTGAAGATGTACCAAGGAAGGCGGTCCTAACAGGGCAGTGTCATTAACATAAACAGGGACAGAGCTCATATCCCAACTCACAGGTTGTAACAAAGGCGGATCAGGCACGTATGCCCAATATACAGAACCTTGAGCTGACAATATTTGCATACAAACAAGCAGTAGTGACAGATATGAGTCCGGAAGAGAAAAATGCACTCTATGCTGAGTCATTTGAAGAAGGACTTGAAGCTGGGTAGTCTCTTGTCTCGGCCACAGTTGGATTGGTTCCGGATTCACGGGGGCAGGCTGCAGGACGATCGTCGTCACTGTCCTCCGCAGTAGCAGCATCTTCCACAGGTTCCACGGCCACCAGCCTGGTGAGACGTTCTGGTACCCAGAGTGGAGTGGGCGCATCCTGTGGGAAAACACAAAGGGAACCTCGGTGCCACCGGAGCACCGGGTTGGGCCCTTTCCATAAGCCAGTAAGGACATCTTTCCACTTCACCATTAACTGCTGTGTTTTCTGTTGGCCCCAATGGCGCTCCGCGGCCGAAACGCCGTCCTTGTCAAGCGTAAGAAAATTTAAAATAAAAGTGGTCAAGTTGGCAAGGTCTGTAGGCGTGTGATGCTCCTCTACAATTCCCCCTTTTTGTATTTTTTGCAAGGTAGTTTTAAAGGTCAGGTGAGTGCGCTCTATGACACCCTGGCCTCGAGGGTTATAAGGAATGCCTGTAACATGGTGAATATTATAACAGGCTAGAAAGTTTGAAAAGCTTTTAGAAGTATAAGCAGGAGCATTGTCTGTTTTTAACTGTTTAGGCACTCCCCAGCAGGCAAAGCTGCGCAGGCAATGAGATATCATGTTTTTAACATTTTTTCCTCGCAGGGGGGTTGCACTAACGACCCCTGAGCAAGTATCCACACTCACATGAACGTATTTTTGTTGCCCAAAGGAAGGTACATGTGTCACATCCATCTGCCACAAATGGTTAGGCAATAGCCCTTTAGGGTTTACCCCTAAGGAAGGCATGGGCAAGTGCACCACACAATTGCCATAAGACTTTACGATATCTCGTGCGTCAGCCCTGGAGATATGAAAGTGTGCCTTTAGTGTTTGGGCATTCACATGCCATTTTTCATGATATCTCTTAGCATCTTCTAGAGCATTACAAACATAAAAGTGCGCAGCTGCATCAGCCATTCGGTTTCCCTCAGCCATATGTCCTGGAAGGTCTGAATGTGCTCTAAGATGTCCAATATAAAAAGGGGCACCACGGGAGAGTATAAGGTGTTGCAATTCAGCCAGCAGGGAGGAAATTTCTGACTGGCTGGCTGAGATAATAGCAGTTTCTATAGACCTGGTGGCTGCAACTGCATATTTGCTATCTGAGATAATATTAATAGGTTGATCTAGAAACCTTTGTAAAACACATATAATCACTAACAATTCTGTTCTCTGAGCTGAAGTCGAGGGCACAACAACAGGAATTATTTTTCCTTCTACCACATAAGTGCCAGTTCCCGATTTATTGCCATCTGTAAATACTGTGAGGACATCAATCAATGGCTCTAATTGGCAGGATTTAGGCCATATAAGGGGTGTATTCTTATAAAACTCAATGAGAGGGTGTGAGGGATAATGATTATCAAACGTAACAGGATAAGCAACTGTTAGAATGGCCCAATCGTCATTTTCATGCGTTAAAATGCTCATTTGGGTTTTATCATAAGGGATTATACAAACATCGGGCAGTTTCCCGAGGACCTGTATGCTGGCTTTAAAAGCTTTATTTGCCACTGTAGCTACAGCCGTAGCATACGGGGTGATGACACGGCTAAGATTATGGGGTAGATAAATCCATAGTAGGGGTCCTCCTTGCCATAAGGCCCCCGTGGGTGATCCCGGGGATGGGATAATTATGACACTTATAGGCTTTTCCGGGTTATATCTATCTGCTGCTGTTAAAGCTAGCCTGTTTTCAACTAACTGTAATGATTTAATAGCAGCTGGAGTGAGTACTCTCGGGGAGTCCAATGCAGGGTCCCCAGGCAGAATATCGAATAAAGGTTTCAGCTCTGCAGTAGTAATTTTTATGTATGGTCGAATCCAGTTAATGTCCCCTAAAAGTTTTTGGAAATCATTCAGCGTATGCAAATGATCTCTACGGATTTGAATCAGTTGAGGCTTTACTGACATTTTAGAGAGCTGCATACCAAGGTAATTTTGTAGGTCTCCTGCTTGGATTTTTTCAGGGGATATAGTTAGACCCCACTTTGCTAACTGTTTCTGTAGGAAGGTTAGAGCTGAAGGAAGAGACCTCTCATTTGGCCCACAAATCAAGATATCATCCATATAATGATAACAAATCAAGTCTGGAAATGCTTTCCGGAAAGGCTCTAGTGCTCGACTTACATACAACTGACACAAGGTGGGGCTATTGGCTATCCCCTGAGGGAGTACTTTCCATTCATACCTTTGATCTGGCTCAGCATGATTAATTGATGGCAGAGTAAATGCAAAGCGCTCTATGTCTGCAGGGTGTAGTGGGATGGAAAAGAAACAGTCTTTGATGTCAATTACAATAGAAGGCCAGTTTTTTGGCAGCGCCGTCACGACTGGGAGCCCTAACTGAATGGGCCCCATGACCTGCATTTGATCATTAATCTGTCGTAGGTCATGCAGCAAGCGCTAGTTGCCTGATTTCTTTCTTATTACAAATATGGGTGTATTCCACGGGGGGACGTGGATTTTTGAATATGTCCTGCCTTGAGCTGTTCTTGAACTAGCTCTTTTGCCGCTTGTAATTTCTCTTTTGTTAAAGGCCACTGAGGCACCCAGCGTGGCTCTTGTGTTTTCCAAGTTATGCGAATTGCCTCAGTGGCCGCTAGGAAAAAACCTGACCTCCCATAGAAGGCGGATTGGGATCTCCTTGACCCTTGGTTCCAAGTCCTTGGCCAGGCTTATATCCCATGTTTCTCATCATGGTTTGAGAGGCCTCATTGTATAGTTTTTCTGTAGTAAGTTTGATATTCATTTGCTCCAGCATATTGTGCCCCCACAAAGAAACAGGGGTGGAACAGACATATGGTTGGAAAATGCCTTTATGTCCTTCCTTATCCTCCCAGTCCAAAGATGCAGCACTGATATCAGGGCTGGTAGCTATCCCTAGTCCTCGGAGGGTCTGGCTGGCCTTGACTAGAGCCCAGGCTTTAGGCCAATCTAGACAATTTATAATGCTTTTGTCTGCTCCTGTATCTAGGAGCCCCCAGAATAGTTTACCACTAATCTTTAACTTAAGCATAGGTCTCTCTTTCATGTTCATAGTAAGGCATGCGAGGGAGGATCCTGTGGATCCTAGACCCCCTTTTTTAGTCTGGCCTGTAGAGGGATATTTTTCATGATTACTAGGCAAAATCAAAAGCTGTGCAATTCTGTCCCCTGGATTTATAATATTAATTCCCTTGGGAGATAATATCAGAATTTTAACTTCCCCTTCAAAATCAGGATCAATTACTCCCGGATGGACCTGAAGCCCTCGTAAAGTACAAGAACTTCTACCAAGAAGGAGTCCCACCGTTCTTTTTGGAGGCCCTCCAGACAGGTCAGATGGCACAGCCTGTACCCCCATTTCAGGTGTTAAGACCATTCGGGTGGTGGCACAGACGTCAAGTCCGGCGGAGCCTGTTGTGGCTCTCCGGGGCCCTGCAGGAACTGACTCCCCTGATCGGAGGGTGGGTAAAGCCATCGTGGCTTGACTGGCAGGGACATTGCCACCCCGTACATTTGATTTGGGCCCCGGGGGCTGGGGCTTTGCCCCCCGTTTTTTGGACTCCCTCAATTATTAGGTGGTAACGGATTTCCTTGTATATCCACCACAGATCGGCATTCTTGTGCCCAATGATTTCCCTTTCTACACCGTGGACACAGTTGGGGTTTTTTCCCTGCCGGCTTAGTTGGGGAGGCCTTTCCAAATTGAACTCCTCTCTGGGGGCAGTCTCTTTTTATGTGGCCCTCTTGCCCGCACTGGAAACATTTCCGGGGGTGGACTCCTTGCTGTCCTTGCATAGCCTGAGCGAAGGCCGCAGCCATAACTTGCCCCTGAATTACTGGCCCTGTGATGTCTCTGCACACCTTGATATAGGCAGAAAGATCCTTAGCCTTCCATGGCCTAATGGCCTCATGGCACCATTTATTAGCATTCTCATAGGCTAATTGTTTAATTAAAGGCATAGCAGAGTCAGCATCTCCAAACATCCTGCCCGCAACCTGCATAAGCCTGTCCACAAAATCAGCATAGGGCTCACTTGGCCCCTGTACTACTCTAGACAGTTGCCCTTGCAAATCATTTATATCCCTCAATGTTTTCTAGGCCCTAACGGCCGCTGTGGCAATCTGTTGAAATACGGCAGGGGGGTAGGTGGCCTGTACCTGAGCCCCGAGATATGGTCCAGTGCCTGTTAGCATTTCTAAGTTCCACTGGGGATTTCCTGCAGCTGCATTTCTCCGCGCTGTATCCTGACAATTATCCTGATTTTGAATTTTCCATTCCAGATATTGCCCTCCGCTCAAAACTGCTCTGGCTAAATTGCTCCAATCCTCAGGAGTGAGGGTGAGCGCTCCCAGCGACTCCACAAGGGAGACAGTAAAGGCTGCCTGGGGTCCATAGGCACTAACTGCTTCCTTAAGTTGTTTCACCAGTTTAAAATCTAGTGGCTGATGATACCTCTGCTGATTTTGATCTTCTAGTACTGGGAAAAACCCTTTTCCTGGGCCTAAGACCTCTCTCCAGTTTGCCGCGGTGCAGTCTGAGCAATGGCAAACTTTCGCACAGCCTGACCGATATGGTGGGGGCCATTCATAAGGTGGCGCCGTGGGGCTGGAATGAGGAGTCGGCGCACGATCTATTTCTGCTTCCAACTGTGTCACGGCTATAGGTTTTGCCCCTGTGGGTGAGCCCAGAGCATCTGCCTTCTTTTCCTCGCCTCTTTTTGCATGTGGGGTTATCTCGTCCGAGAGCTCCTTTGAACTCTTGCTGTCCGCGTCAGAACCCCGGGAGGACCCCTTTTGCGATTCTCCCTTTAACTGTTCTAAAATCTCCCCTCCTTGCTGCATCACCTGTTTCAGTCGCTCCCGAGATGACTGCAGACATACCTTCACAAGGGACCACACAGCAAGAGTTCCGGCATTAACGGTGGGGTTCTGCCTCAGATCCTCCCCTAGATGTTCCCACTGAGGCACATTCAGAAGTCCCTCTTCTATAAACCAAGGGGCAATCTCCACTACCTCTTTCAAGAAGGCACGAGCTGTTTTTGATTTTAAAGGCGTGCCATTTGCTTTGAGAATATCTTTTAAAGGACCTTCCATCCTATATCTAGCAAGCTCGTTTCCCATCCTGGAAATCTTTTTATTACTCTAGTCTCTGCGGAGCCTAAATTGCTTCGTCTATACTCGTCCCCAGAGAACCTCCCCTGCCCTAAGACAGAAATGGTTGCAAGCTTTCCCTTTCGTTGCTCTTACCCCAATCCTCGCTCTGCGCTCGGCGTCGAATCCCGGGTTTCGGCACCAGATGTTGCTCTCGGCCCGCAAGAACGACCCGCAGACGAGGTGAGTGGCAAACTTCTTTATTGACAATCTTCAGCCCCGGAACCCCGTACACCGATTATAGCCCCAAGTTATAGAACACAGTGGATAGAAAGCAACCAATCACCACATAACACAACTACTATAACATCCAATCAGAAGGGATACAGATGACTTCAATCCAGATCATGCGGGGAGCTCGTGCCTACTGACGTGAGCCCCCGAAACTTATTGTTCACTCTGTTTTTGTGCCGTTCCCATGGTCCCTGGTTAATCTTATACTAGTCCCGATACTTCAGTACAGGTTGTGCGTTCCCTGGAGCGCTCCCACATAAACATTCACCTGCCCTTCTCCTCAAGCCTCGCCTAGTACGTGACTCCCAGCTTCTGCTGCATGGCTCTCCACAGACAATGACTTTATTTTTAAAAAAGTATTTGGATGAATTCAGGTATATTCTGAGGAAATCAGAAGAAAAATCCAATGACTAAATTTTCCCTGAAGTAAAATTATATTTATAAGCAAGTTTTTCTTAAATATGGGGATTGTACTAATTAGCTCCCTCACTTCTTGTAAAGTACATGTCCATGTCCCGTCAGAACTTTGGATCTAAAAAATAAAAACTGAATCTCATATACAGCTAATTAAAATGGAAAAATATACAAGAACTTCATATAAGATAAAATTATTAAATGATACAATTATTAATAAATAAGGTAACAACTGAGACTACATTAGAGGCTATAAATTGAGTTCTAAATGTCCTAGCTCCCGTATGGCATTATTTAGGTAGGAATTCTAGGAAACAAATAGATACATTATTTCACCATTTAAGAATGGAACACACAGACTGTGAACTTCTAAAGGGAAATACAGGATGTGAATTTTCTCATTTTAGGGAGGTACTTTGTGATCTGATGAAGTTACAGAGTCTCAGTTTTGTATAGTTCATATTAAATCCCCCATAACACTTAAAAGCATATACCTGAAAGTATGAGATGTCTGTCTCCAGTGTTTCTGGAATTTCCACACATACTCCAACATGCTCAGCACTACCCTGACACATATTTCACAGGAGGCAAAACAGAACTTACAAAGGGCTTAACACGAAAGTCCTCAGAAGTAGGGTGATTACCCCAGGGCCCTCACAGCAATGGAGAAACTCTCAGATTAGGGGGGCCCTCCCCATCCAAGGAGAGTCTCCAGGCCCTCTCTGTGGATATGATGGACCATCTCTGGAGCTGAAGAAGAATTCTTCAAGAATGTAAGAGTTTTATCATCTTGGATAGCAGATGTCCCTCACTGAGAGGGAGACCAACAACACTGGGCTTTCTGAAATTATTTCCATTCAATAAAATACATGGAAGCTACACAGTTTAAGGTCAACCATCCTCTTTCACATTTGGATCTCACCTCTGTCATCTGCTTCATTATTTCCCACCTACCTGGATGGAAGGCTACTGTCTCCTTTCTTATCACATCCCAGAACTTATTCTGTTCCAAAAAGGACACCAAGTCTGGCTTGGACCCAATGAGACCTGTTCATTAGAAAAAAGGAAAACAAGTATTGCTGGAAATTCTAGCTTCTAATAACAGGTGTGCTCAGTAGAGAAGAGAGAACATTGTAGAATTTAGAAAATGCAAAATGGAAATCTAGGAAATCTGAGAAATGGTTTCCCAAATGCTATTGCTCAAAATCCCCTTTACAATAGGAAGGAGGGATTTCCAATGTTCACATCCTGACCTCCACTTCCAAGTAGTAGACACAATAATGAGTGAAAGTTGGTGTAGAAGATGTGGGCAGTACCACGTAAGCCACTCAATGTTTAGAACTGCCAGGAATCTACAGAAGTGATGATGTTACCTTGAGGAAGGGGAAGCTAAAGCTGAGAAGGAAACATCATGAAGATGTTTCTCTCCATCTACAAAACCCTACTTATTGCCCTCTCTGCCTGGATCTGAAATCCAGTCATTCAAACAGGAATCTCCCAAAAAACAGTCTCCACAGGAAGGAGCAAAACCCAGAGTGGGTTTTGGAAAATCTGGAAGGAGTGTTCCTCATCCAGGAAGTGGAAGTGTCTGTAGTTCTCCAACATCACATCCCTGTACAGTTCTCGCTGAGTGTGGGTCAGGCATCCCCACTCCTCTTCAGAGAATTCTATGGCCACATCCATGAATGTCAGTTGTCCCTGCAATAAATACCACAGTCACCAAGTGGCCATTGACACAGTTCACGATGGTCCTGAAGATGAGAGAGGGAATTAGTGTTCACCTCTAAACCCAAGATCCAAACTTACTTGGTCCTGCTTATACCCTCTGAACTTTCTGCCACATTTTACTTACCCTCTTGTTTCCACCTTATCTTTATTTTATTCAAAACACCCATGGACAGAGTCTGCTCCCAGGAAAACAGAAACTATCCAGCTAATGGCACTTACAGCCCTGAGGAAGAGCTTGGGCTGGCCCAATTTGAACTTCACCCCATGACACCTAAGCAGATGGGCCAAGTAGTAACCGTTAGAGTGATCTAAAGTTCCCTTTATCTCATGATAATATGAAAATCTCCACTGAAGAAGGTACACAAAGCCCATTTACATAAATACAAAGTATGTAGACAAGGTTTTCTTGAGGTTTTTGTGCCACCTAATGCTCAGCTCTACAGAAGATAAGGCTCCAGTTTCTGAATATGCACCCTAACCCCAAATAATAGGAAATCCTTCTTCCTTGTTCTAGGAGTCTCTATGTTGCAAGTTATTCCCTGTGATTTTTTTTTGTTTTTTGAGGCAAATCAAGTTTGCATTCTGTGATAACACCATCTATTGTAGTTTCTATCTGTGACTCACCAAGCAGTGAACTCATGTTAGTCCAGTTTTATTAGGACAACTGGTTCTGCCTTAAGAGAACATCATCCTTTGTACAGGAAGATCAATTTTAACCCAGTAATAGGTTCTAATGTATTCTGTGACTTTGAGGTAAGAGGATGGCATAGGATACACAAAACCAGTATAAATACTGTGTGTTTATCCAAAATAATTTGTCAAATGAAGTCCTCAACAAAGGAACACACAGTTTTGAGTACTGTGTTACTATCATAGAGTATAAGCTGTGGCTAATTCTTAGGTGGGATGTTTTACTGGGTTACAAATGTACTTATCAAATTCTATTGTGAATTCGAATTTTAAGTCAGTGCATTGGAGATCTTGTAAAAATGTAGATTCTGTTCAGAAATACTGGGGTGGGATGGGAGTCTGCATTTCTAAGGAGAAAATAGCCCATGACCCAAGAGCTCTATTTTTAATGAGAGCTAAAACTTCAAGGCATGAATTATTGGAGGACTTGGAATTGAAATGGTTGGTTTTTGTTTTGTTTTCTTTTGTATTACTGATTTTCATTTAATTTCAAACACAGAGAGTTAGAGAGCAAGAAACAGCAGGAGCCAGGGTGTAGGCAGTAAGGGGAGGGTTGCAGAGGGAGAGGGATAAGCAGACTGCCCCCTGAGCAGGGAGCCCAGCACAGGGCTCTATCTTGGGTCTCTGGCACCATGACCCAAGGCAAAGGCAAACAGTTCACTGACTGAGCCACCCAAGTGTTTCTGAGTAGGTTTTATACCAATGACAGATTCTACTGGAATAGCAAGAAAGTCAACAACAATCCTTTTATCACCATTTCCTAGTTTCTAGAGAGCATCTAATAATTGTTCATAAATTAAGGTGAAATGAAGAATAATAATCTTAGAGAAGAAAACATTATTCTTCTACATTTATGGGAGTATTTTATCAAATATCCAGTAACATGGAAGGGATCAGGCTTTCACCAAGGTTATCTGACCTAGAGTTGATCTAAAATGGCCCTCAGGTCAATATACAGAGAGACCCTAAAGTAGTATTCATAGAAGGTGCCCAACCTGAGAAGAATGATGAAAACAAGAAGGATCCACCCAACACTGATCTACCATTGTACAGTCATGTACACATCCATATATTTAGGAAGTACTTATACCCACAGGAAAAGTGATAGAATAGAAAATTTTCATACTGCCTAATTTAAGAAACAGTTTCAATGACATGACATTCATAAATCTTTTTGCTGATGATGATGCATTTTTTTAAGATTTTATTTATTTATGTGACAAAGAGAGAGTCAGTGAGACAGGGAACACAAGCAGGAGCATTGGAAGAAGCAGACTTTCCACTGAGCAGGGAGCTGGATCTGGGCCTCCATTCCAGGACCCCAGGATCATGACCTGAGCCCAAGGCAAAGGCCAAATGACTGAGCCACCCAGGTGCCCTGATGATGATGCTTTTCTTTTATTACACTATCAACACAAACACACTGAATGACAGAAAGAAAACAACTTTTATTTCTGAGACTATTATGATGAGGGCTAGAAGCAAATAATGTTCACTTGTAGTCCAGAGGGCTGACCTACAGCTGGCATAGTTTTTCTGTTGTTGTAGTTTTAAGATTTTATTGAGAGAGAGAGAGAGAGAGAGTGAGCAGGGCAGAAGGAGAGGGAGAAGCAGACTCCCCATGGACCAGAGAGTCTGATGTGGGCTCAATCCCAGGACCCTGAGATCATGACCTGAGCCAAAGGCACAACCTTAACTGACTGAGCCACCCAGTCACCCTGCCTGCATAGTTCTAGAAGCATCACCTAAGGGCAAATTGCTACATTCTCAGTGGATCTTGGGACTACCTGTACATCTCCCCCATATTAATATCAAGTGGAATAAGTGCCTGAGGAATCTTGCAAAAGGAGTTTTACAAGTACAGATTCAAAGAAACATTTAAGATCTTATACTCCCTGCACAACCCCTCCCCAATAAACATTAAGCACAGAACCACCAGCTTGATGCAGCCAAAGTGCAGCTCTTCCAGCCCATTGATATAGCGCTGTTGAAATAAACTTACTCAGGGTGCCTGGGTGGCTCAGTGGGTTAAAGCCTCTGCCTTCTGCTCAGGTCATGATCCCAGGGTCCTGGGATCGAGCCCCACATTGGGCTCTTTGCTCAGCGGGGAGCCTGCTTCCTCCTCTCTCTGTCTGCCTCTCTGCCTACTTGTCATCTCTGCCTGTCAAATAAGATCTTCAAAAAAGTAAATAAACTTACTAACTTGCATCACATGTCCTCTCAAGAATTCTTTCTTGGCCATTGTAGTCAATGATCCTATACCATAGTAGTTCATTGAACAATTTGATTAAATTATCATTTGTGTATTAGATCTCAGGATTTTAAGATACTGAACAATTTTTATTATGTGATTCTTGGTTTGGTTTTTTTTTTCTGAAAACACAAAGAAGTAAATAGAAGAGTGAGTCTGTGATAGGAGTGTCCAGTAGAAGAAAAACTATGGGATGGCAGGTTGACTGAATGAGAATCTCCAACCCAGAACTCATATATACAACTACACAGAAGTGAGAGCCCTCCTTGTGCAGTGCAAACTGATGGATTTTGGATATGAGCCATTTGTCAAGACAGAATTCTTGAGATGTTTTTGATGTGCAATATTGGGGTTTAATAGTGAATTATGAATAAAACAATTATTGAGATATCATTGGTGCAAAAAATGTGGTCTTATTAAAGCACAGGTCAGGACATTTTGGTCAACGAGCTGCACTGGGGTTGTAAGCAGTGACTGATTACATACTTTCAAATGGGGAGAGGGTGAGGGATGGTGGAAGTGTCTAAGGAATTTGGAGTGTAGACTCCTGGGACCTTGTCAGGAGACCCAGCAGATATCTATCAGTAGGCCACATGCTTGGAGGATGATGGCCAACTCGTATTTGGGGAGTAGAAATAAAGGAAGTTTCCAAAAGGATTTTCATATGTTAAAGAGGACTTAGAGGATCCTGGAGGTCTGGCTGCCATCAAGCTAAGGCTGCTTTTAACCTCCAACAAATCATTAAAATTGAGGCAGTTGTGAATTCCTTGAAGAATGCCATACCCTGCTTGTCTCAAGTATTTATCAGTGGGCTGCAAGTTGAAGGAAATTTATCCACACTTCTTAGGACTTTGTTCTCTTCCTCAGAAACTATAAGCAAGGGGCACCTAGGTGGCTCAGTTGGCTAAGGGTCAGCCTTTGGTTCAGGTAGTGATCCCAGGGTCCTGGAATGGAGACTTTCCTGGGGCTCCTGCTCAGTGGGAATCGGCTTCTACCTCTTCCCCATCCCTAATTCTCATACTCTCTCTCAAACTGTAAATAAAATATTAAAAAAAAAAAAGAAAGAAACTCGGGGTGCCTGGGTGGCTCAGTGGGTTAAAGCCTCTGCTTGGCTCAGGTTATGGTCCCAGGGTCCTAGGATCGAGTCCCGCATTGGGCCCTCTGCTCAGCGGGGAGCTGCTTCCTCCTCTCTCTCTGTCTCCCTGTCTGCCTACTTGTGATCTCTGTCTGTCAAATAAATAAATAAGTAAAATTTAAAAAATAAAAAGAAACTAAAAGCAAGAGAAACTTACAACAAAGAAGTTTCCACCTGGAAGGCGATGGTTGCTGCATTTGGCTCAGAACATCTAAGCTTCTTATAAATAATAAGAGAGAAAATATGAACATTATAAGGGATGAATTTGGCAGTCAACACAAAGCGAATAAATGCAGTTCACATCAGGTGTATGTAAACAAATTGCTATCAGTGCCTAAGGCACACCCAAGGACACACCATCACAGGTGTTTCCTTAGAGTCTGGAAACAGAAATTCAGAATGAAATCTAATTATGAGAATGCAGTGGATTTATATACGCTTCAATCACATGTAGATTCTGTAGAGCCTGCTTTTAGGCAAAGAGGCTTGAGTAAAGAAGTACAGAAAGTGCCCATAGCGACCCCTCTGCTGAGTCCAAATAGCCCCAACAGGGAACCCACCTCAAGGTAGCCATAGGCCCTAACAACCAGGTACAGTGATGAATAAAGGGCCTTAAGTCCTCACAACTCCTCACCTTCCTCCTTTCAACACAGCCCCACTCACTGCATCCTGGCAGCCAGCCTCTCCTCTGGTGCCCTGACTGCAGCTCTCTGGCAGGGTGTTCAGTCAATTTATGTCTCCTCTGTTCTCCCTCAGGTGCATTCTTCTCAAGGCCCACATGACTGGCTTCCTCCCAATCTTTGATCCGTGTTTGGGGTCGCCATCTGATTCTCAGAGGCATTGAAACACCAGTTTCCATGACCTGTAATAGCTAGTATATATATTTTTTTACTTTATTTAAAGATTTATTTATATTTTAGAGAGAAGGGGGAAGGGCTGAAGAAGAGGCACAGAGAGAATCTCAATAGATTCCCTGCTGAGAATGGAGCCAAAACAGGGCTTCAGGACCCTGAGATCAGGACCTGTTCTGAAATCAAGAGTCTGACACTTAACCCACTGAGCCATACAGGCTCCCATCTAGTATATTTTAAATAGAGTATCTTTCTCACATTCTAAAGAGCAAGACTCACTCCATGATTTTTCCCCAAGAACTTTCCAAGATATTCTTGATTTCATATCTATTATGTTGATTTGGGCATTTTCTAATTCCTGGGCTACACAGAGCTGATAAAGTATCTACATGGGACCTACATGAGAAATGTTTTTCTTCGCTGAGATCCCAAGAACAAACCTCAGCAGCAATAGGAATCTTGGATTCACACCTTCCCCTCTAGATCAGTCACCAACAGAATATTTTCAACAGTTGCAGGTTTTCATTGAAATTGACAGCTCTTGATACCATGTTGGAACCCAGGTTGAAGACACAGGACACAGTCTCTGGGATATAGGGGAGAAGTGTTCTGCAGACCTAGCATTCAGTTTCATTTCTGAAAAGGTTTTAAAATGTTTTAAAAATAGGTGAAAATATAAGAAGAAACATCGGAACTAGAGGAAACATTTGCAGTTTCTAAATGCAAGCAATTTCAGGAGAAAAGCATGATACAGTCTCTCCTGGGACACCAAGCTTACCTGAGAACTGGCCATTCTTTCTCCTTGTCCTCTAGATTTGTTTCTCACAAGCTTTTTGTGGAGAAATCACAGCTGCATCATGAGAAAATGCCCATAAAGCCGCCAGTAGAACCTCTTCACCTGTAAACTATTTACCCAAAGGCAGGACCCAGAAATGCAGAGAAGTCCCAACTTCTTCGTCCCTTGTGTCAGGAGCCATTCAGGAAATGTGACCTCTTATTTATATACCCAATCCCTGACTTTTCCTTCCTGCTTCTAGAACCCACAAATTCACTACAGCATAGTCCATGTGCTGCATGGACCCGACCCTCCAGATTCACATAGAAGAGACCCTGTTACCTCTCTGTGAGCCAAAGCCACCTCTCCATTCTCATAAAAAGCACCTGAAGCCCTCGGGATTACCCCTGGCCTCACTGAAAATCACCTGGAGCCCTTAATTAACAAAGCACTGTTATTTCCACCCAAAAAAATGTACAGAATCTGAGGGGGAGGACACCAGTCATGATAATTCTGAAATCCCACATGTGATCCTACTGGGAAGCATTTGGGAGGTGACCTTTGCCTAAGCATGAGAACCAAGGCTGTGGTTGTGACCACATTTAGATCCATGCCTTCTGCACTGGTCACAGCTTCTGGAGACTGACACATTCTCCCTCTTTCAGGAACACAGAGGGAGACAACTTACAGATGAAGTTTCCCCTTCTAAATCCAAATGTCTCTTTCAAAAGCAAACAGATACAGGGTTTCAGAGCTTTTCCTTTATCTGGTGTTTATAAAAAAAATTAAAAAAATATTTAAAAATATTTTTAAAAATATCAGCCCCAATTCATCCTTGGACCAAAGAGACATATTTTAGGGTGACAAAATGCTCCGATTTAAGTAGATAAATGTATATTTCATAAATATCTGCCACAAAGTTTTCCAAACTGAATGTACTTTTTACTCTCCTAAAAACAATATATGAAAATTCTAATTCCTCACCATTCCTTGAAATTTGGTGTAATCCTTTTTCTTTATTGCACCCGTTCTAGGAAATAGTAAGTGCTTTTTCAACTATAGAAAATAAAATAGTCTTCCTATAGTTGTGTTGGTGACTGAATTGTAAACCACTTAAAAGCATCCGGTTGCCATGTTTATCTGTTTTTTTGTTTGTTTGTTTGTTTTCGGGGTTTTTAAAATTATTTATTTATTTATTTATTTTTATGTTGAGTTTGAGGAGTTCTTTATAGATCTTGGATATCAGCCCTTTGTCTACAGTGTCATTGGCGAATATCTTCTCCCATGCCCTAGGATGCCTCTTTGTTTTGTTGACTGTTTCCTTTGCTGTGCAGAAGCTTTTTATCTTTTTTTAAAAGATTTTTATTTATTTATTTGACAGAGAGAGATCACAAGTAGGCAGAGCAGCAGGCAGAGAGAGAGGGAAGCAGGCTCCCCACTCAGCAGAGAGCCTGAGGCAGGGCTCCATCTCAGGACCCTGAGATCTTGACCTGAGCCAAAGGCAGAGGCTTAACCCACTGAGCCACGCAGGCACCCCCAGAAGTTTTTTATCCTGATGAAGTCCCAAAAGTTCATTTTTTATTTTGTTTCCTTGCCTTTGGAGACATATCTTGAAAGAAGTTGCTGTGGCTGATGTTGAAGAGGTTACTGCCTGCATTCTCCTCTAGGATTTTACATCACAAAATGGGCAGAAGGCATAAACAGACACTTCTCCAAAGAAGACATACAAATGGCTAAAAGACACATGAAAAAATGTTCATCATCATTAGCCATCAGGGAAATTCAAATGAGAACTACATTGAGATACCACCTTACACCAGTTAGAATGGCCAAAATTAATAAGACAACAAGCAACAACTGTTGGAGAGGATGTGGCGAAAGAACCCTCTTACACTGTTGATGGGAATGCAAGCTGGCGTAGTCACTTTGGGAAGCAGTGTAGCGATTCCTTAAGAAATGAAAATACCGGGCACCTGGGTGGCTCAGTGGGTTGGGGCCTCTGCCTTCGGCTCAGGTCATGATCCAGGGTCCTGGGATCGAGTCCCAAGTTGGGCTCTCTGCTCAGGAGGGAGCCTGCTTCTCCATCTCTCTCTGCCTGCCTCTCTGTGTGCTTGTGATCTCTTGTCTGTCAAATAAATAAATAAAATCTTTTAAAAAAGAAATTAAGACATTGAAAAAATAAAATTAAATTGAGATGTTAAAAAAAGTTTCCATTTATAGATACAGCTTTACCCCATAGTCAATGTCAACAATGAATAAAGATCTACAAATCTTAATAAACGCAGAGGTAAGGTAGACTCTGCCTTCTAGTTGAAACAGAAGCCACTTCCCACTATAAGGAATGTGGGCAGAGGTGAAGGTCCTAACAGCCAGGACAGGTGAGGAGAAGAGGCAGCCAGACCCTGAGATATGAATTCAGGAACCTGTAACCTCACCAACCCCCTGAGCGCACTTATCATTTCTCCCACAGCGGCAATCAAAGTGCAGGCTGGTAGGGAGAAAGTTTCCAAAAACCTTTTTCTAGTCACTAATTTAAAAAAAAAAAAAAATCAACCAAACAAAACAATTACACGTTTCCTTTCATTGTCTCCCAAAGGAGCTTTGAAACGTTTGAGAAAGACTCTTTCTCCAGGATCCCTAGAGGCAGATGCTGGCAAGCATTGTCCTATCTGAAGACCACTACTGCAACATTGCAATGAAGGGGGCAGGAAACTTAGGGGTCTGAAGGTGAGAAGGTACATGGGTCTCCTTGCACTCACAGAGCCTGAAGAAGTCATTCTGCCAGGAAAACATGTTCTTTCCTTCTCTTTGGACTGTCGTGTGCACCAATATGTCAGTTATGAGCAGAGACAAAATGAGCCAGGCATCCACTGAGGATTTCCAGACAGATCCAAGTGAAAGGTATCCATGACACTGATATTTCACATTAGAAATCAGTGGACTTAATCTGCATGACTCCGTCCCCATGTTGAGTCCTCGGCATAATCCAATGCAAATTAATATGAATGTCTTACAGGAAGGTGAACAGTGACACTGACCCCCACTCATGACAGGAACAACGGAAGAGTTTCCATGGAAGAAAGAGGGAAGTCTCAGAAGAGCCCTTCACAAATAAAAGCATTGGGGTCAGACTTTAAGAGGCAGATTGTACTACATTTTTTTAAATGATTTTATTTATTTATTTGACAGAGAAAGAGATCACAAGTAGGCAGAGAGGCAGGCAGAGAGAGGGGGCATCAGCCTCACTGCTGAGCCGAAAGCCAGATACAGGGCTCAATCCCAGAACCCTGAGATCATGACCCAAGCCAAAAGCAGAGGCCCAACCCACTGAGCCATCCAGGCGCCCCAGATTGCATTACTTTTATCGATCACTTAACCCAATGGAACTTACTGAAATCTAGAGTAGTGAAGGATTACCATAGTTCTCACCACTTGATTTTTTTCCCCAAAATTGTTAACAATAGCACTGGTTGAAATCCCACTGAGCAGGGTCCAGGCACTAGCACAGCTCCTACGAGAAATCTTCAGCCACATTCCTGAATGTCAATCATCTCTGAGATAAATAATACATTTATTATGTGGCCGTTGTGCAGAGTTTGTCATTTTACCTAAGAGAGTTCAGAGAACTGACTTAGGTGAGTGGCATGAATTACACACTGAGATGATTAGACACAAAAATGCTCCCTGACTTTTCCCTAATTCAGAGGAAAGAGGACAGCATAAGGTTAACAAAACCCTGATAAATATAACTTCCAG
Source organism: Mustela nivalis (assembly GCF_964662115.1). Taxonomy (NCBI): domain Eukaryota; kingdom Metazoa; phylum Chordata; class Mammalia; order Carnivora; family Mustelidae; genus Mustela; species Mustela nivalis. Next base: position 51,326,758 of record NC_139037.1, on the reverse strand, counting down.
GGATGGTAAAATGTATTAGGGCATCAACACAGGCATACATGGTTATGTTTGGTCTCTCTATTTACATCGTAAGTTGTGTATCTTTCTCAATGGGAGTCATGGTAAGTCAGAAATGCACTTCTAAAAAATTTAATGTATACAACCACAAGCTGGAGACCTTATTCAAATACAGGCTCTGATTCCATTCTGGGATAGGACCTGACTTTCTGCATTTTTTTTTTAAAGATTTCATTTTATTTATTTGACAGACAGTGATCTCAAGTAGGCAGAGAGGCAGGCAGAGAGAGAGAGAGAGGAGGAAGCAGGCTCCCTGCTGAGCAGAGAGCCCGATGTGGGGCTCGATCCCAAGACTCTGGGATCATGACCTGAGGTGAAGGCAGAGGTCTTAACCCACTGAGCCACCCAGGTGCCCCGAGTTACTGCATTTTGAACAAGTTCACCACGTGTTGCCTCTGGTCTAAGAGACAAACTTTTTTTTTTTTTTAAGATTTTCTTTTTTCTTGAAAATATATTTATTTTAGAGAGAGTGTGTAAGAGGGGAAAGGGTCAGAGGGAGAAGCAGACTCCCTGCTGCACAGGGAGGCCTACGTGGAGCTCAATCCTGAGACTCTAGGATAATGACCTAAGCCAACGGCAGATGCTTAACTGACTGAGCCACCCAGGCACCCCTAAGGGATTCACTTCTGAATAGCAAAGAAGTAAAATCTTGAGCGAAATAGTCATGTGTGATTTAGAACAATTTTATGGAAATTATAGATCCTTTTTTTAAAATATTTTATTTATTTGACAAGAGAGACAGATTACAAGTAGGCAGAGAGAGAGGGGGAAGCAAGTTCCCAGCTGAGCAAAGAAATTATACATTCTAATATATGACCACAATCTTTTTTGAATATTTCCCTGGGTATTATTCAAAGAGCTTTCATCATTAACACATAAAACCACAAAAATAATCTAAGAGAATATTATTCTTCAACTTTTATGAGACTATTCTGTCAAACATCCAGTAAACAGAAGGGCCTGGGTTTTAACCTCATTTGTGAGATGTAGAATTTATCCAAAAGGACCACATTGGTCAACGTACAGAAAGGTGCTAAAAGACTATTCATGCCAGGTTTTCTAAGTGAGAGGCGTAATCTAAAAAAGGTAACATCACAGAACTCATCTAGCAATTTTTACATTTTATGCACATAATGATACATTGACAAGATAATTATATACACTTTAAAAGAAGTAATGTAGAGCCACCTGTGTGGCTCAGTGAGTTAAAGCCTCTGCCTTTGGCTCAGGTCATGATCCCAGGGTCCTGGGATTGAGCCCAGCATGGAGCTCTCTGCTCAGCAGGGAGCCTGCTTCCCTTCCTCTCTCTGCCTGCCTCTCTGCCTACTTGTGATCTCTGTCTGTCAAAAAAATAAATAAAATCTTAAAAAAATAATACAAAATAAACACCATGTTTTATGCACATCTCAAAGCAATTCACCCAGGACCCATATTAATGGCAAAGAACAAACTTTCTTAATTTTTTTAAAAAGATTTTATTTATTTGACAGAGAGAGATCACAAGTAGGCAGAGAGGAAGGGAGAGAGAGAGAAGAGGAAGCAGGGTCCCCGCTGAGCAGAGAGCCCAACACGGGGCTCGATCCCATGACCTGGGGATCATGACCCAAGCTGAAGGCAGAGGCTTTAACCCACTGAGCCATCCAGGTGCCCCTTATTAATTTTTTTTTAAAGATTTTATTTATTTATTTGAGAGAGAGAGAGAACACAAGCAGGGGGAGGGGCAGAGGAAGAAGGAGAAGCAGGTTCCCCCCTGAGCAGGGAACCCAACATGGGTCTCAATATCAGGACCCTAGGATCATGACCTCAGCCGAAGGCAGACATTTAATAAACTGAGCCACCCAGACACCCCCTTTACTAACTTTAAAACAGTATTATCTCAGCAATTGCACTATTTACCCCAAAGGTATAGATGTAGTGAAAAGAAGGGGCACCTGCACCCCAATGTTCATAGCAGCAATGGCCACAACAGGCAAACTGAAAAAGCCAAGAAGTGGGGCGCCTGGGTGGCTCAGTGGGTTGAGCTGCTGCCTTCGGCTCAGGTCATGATCTCAGTGTCCTGGGATCGAGTCCCGTGTCGGACTCTCTGCTCAGCAGGGAGTCTGCTTCCCTCTCTCTTTCTCTGCCTGCCTCTCCATCTACTTGTGATTTCTCTCTGTCAAAGAAATAAATAAAATCTTTAAAAAAAAAAAAAAAAAAAGCCAAGAAGTCCTTCATCAGACGAATGGATAAAGAGGACGTGGTCCATATACACAATAGAGTAGTACTCAGCCATCTGAAAGGAAGAATACCCACCATTTGCATCAACATAGATGGAACTGGAGGGGATTATGCTGAGTGAAGTCAGTCAATCAGAGAAACACAATTATCGTATGGTTTCACTCATATGTACCATAGGAATAGTGTAGAAGACCATAGGTGAAGGCAACAAAATCAGAGAGGGAGATGAACCACAAGAGACTCTTAACTCTAGGGCTCTTAACTGAGGGCTGCTGGAGGGCGGATGGCATAACTGGGGGATGGGCATGAAGGAGGGCATGTGTTGTGATGAGCACTGGCTGTTATATGCAACTGATGAATCACTGAACACTCCATTGGAAACTAATGATACACTCTATGTGGGCTAATTGAATTTAAATAAGAATGAAATGCTGTATTAGCTGTAGAGCAGGGTGATCTGGCAGAGAACACCTGAGCTGAGGGGATGAAGGTAACATCGGCCATAACAGAGCACATCACAGCGCTGTCAGGTGCCTGATGTACCCAGGACACCTCACCACTTTTTGTGTCCTTGGAAAAACAAAATTTAATTAGACCGCATGCCTCCTGCCTGCACCAGTGTCTCCCTGTCACTTGCTTTGGACCCCTATCCTCAGCTGGACTCCAAGTAGATCCCAGGAACTCACATTCCACCGGCAGCCCAGGCACCTGCACCAGCTCCTGCCAGTGCACCACACTGTGGGCTTGGCCTTGTGCCCTGGGCTGTGTCTGCTGGGAGGCATTGGACAAGTGTGGCTGCCGGCCCCCATGCGGGGGAGAGCCTGTTCCAACAAGCACAGAGCTATAGATTAAAAAAAATTTTTTTTTGTATTACCCTGACCTGCTAGCTACGATCCTGTTTCCACAATATATAACATATGTGAATTACAATAAAAGTTGACTTTTAAAGAAAGAAAATTATAATCAGAATCAAATCATGAGAAAACATCGGCTTTATGCAAATATTAAGGCACATTTAGCTTCCAAGCCCTGTAATCTACAGGGTATGTAAGTAGTGTTTCTTTAGCAAACTACACAGCAAAGTTCACTTTTGGAAAAAAATTGTGAATTATTTTAGACCACCAATGCCTTCCTGTTTATTTGCACTTTTTTTTTCTTTTTTCTTTTTTAAGTGGGCTTACGGAGCCTGACTCAGGTCTCAAACTCATGACCCTGAAATGAATATCTGAGCCCATATCAAGAGGCAGATGCTTAACCAACTGAGTCACCCAGGTGACTTTAAAAAAAAAAAAAATGATTTATTTGTTTTTTAAAAGATGTCTTAAAAAAATATGTACTTTTTAAGAAAAGATTTATCTACCTATTTTAGAGAGAAAGAGAGAGAAAGGAGCAGGGGGGGAAGAGGGAGAGAGAGAAACTCAAGCAGAGTCCTTGCCAGATCCAGAACCCAACACAGGGCTCGATCATACAACCCTGAGATCAGACCGGAGCCAAAATCTATAGTCCAACTCTTCACTGACTGCCACCCAGGCACCCCAGATACCACTCTTTCTAAGAGGTGGAGACTGATTGATCTGCTAAACTTACTGACTCCCTTCCAGTCAGTACAGAATGGGGATGGGCAGATAGCAATTTTACAGTGGAGAGACTGGATAACACTACCAACTCTTGATAACCACGTGATTGAGATTAACATCGCCAATGATAAGTAGTGGCTAATTGCATGAATTCCCTGATGTGATATGATGTGATTAGATGAGATGTGAGATGTTTTTATAAAAATCTATATACATGTCTGGAATCCATCAAAATCCTTGAGGAGAACACAGGCAGCAACCTCTTTGGCCTCAGCTACAGCAACTTCTTCCTAGCAAGGGAAGCAAGGACAAAAATGATCTACTGGGACTTTATCTAAATAAAAATCTTTTTATTTAGGCAGAGAGAGAGGAAGGGAAGCAGGCTCCCTGCTGAGCAGAGAGTCCGATGCGGGACTCGATCCCAGCACCCTGAGATCATGACCTGAGCCGAAGGCATCGGCTTAACCCACTGAGCCACCCAGGCGCCCCTAAATAAAAATCTTTTACATAAAAAATGAAACAGTCACCAAAACCAAAAGACAATGGACAAAATGGGAGAAGATACCTACAAATGACCTATCAGATAAAGGGCTAGTATTCAAAATCTATTAAGAACTTATCAAACATAACACCCAAAGGACAAAAAATCCAATCAATAAATGGGCAGAAGACATAAAAAGACACTTCTGCAAAGAAGACATCCAAGCCACCTGGGTGGCTCAGTTGGTTGGGCCTCTGCCTTTGACTCAGGTCATGATTTCAAGGTCCTGGGATTGAGGCCCATGTCGTGCTCTCTGCTCAGCGGGGAGCCTGCTTCCCCCCCTTTGTCTGCCTGCCGCTCTGCCTACTTGTAATCTCTCTCTGTCAAATGAATAAATAAAATCTTTAAAAAAAGAAAAAAAAAAGAAGAAGAAGAAGACAGCCAAACAGCCAACAGACACATGAAAAAGGGCTCAACCACTTAGCATCAGGGAAATACTAATCAAAACCACAGTGAGATCCTACCTCACATTGGTCAGAATGGCTAAAATTTACAAATCAGGAAACAACAGGTGTTGGTGGAGGATGGGGAGAAAGGGGAACCCTCCTACACTGTTGGTGGGAATGCAAGGTGGTGCAGCCACTCTGGAAAACTGTGTGGAGGCTCCTCAAAAAGTTGAAAATAGATCTACCCTACCACCCAGCAATCACACTACTGGGTATTTACCACAAAGATTCAAACGTAGTGATCTGAAGGGGAGGTCCAAAATGAGTGCTGTGAATTGTGTAAGACTGAGAAATCACAGACCTGTACCCCTGAAACAAATAACACATTATATGTTAATTTTTAAAAGGGAGAAAAAACATCTATAAACACTATCTAATCCGACAAACCCAATTTCAGAGGTATTTTAGAAAGTACTTGGCCAGTCCTCTGCACACCTATCATGTTCCTAAAACCTGAGGAGGCAGAGAATCTGACAGAATCTGACAGAGAGAAGAGGAGGTGGGAGACACATGTGGGCTACATGTAATGTGGTATTTTGGATTGGATCCTGGAAAAGGGGGAAAAAAAAGACATTTGTGTTAAAATTGATGAAATAAGAATAAAGTCTACAATTCAATTTCGAATGTGGTGTCACTGTTGGTTTCTTAGTTTTCCAGAATGTACTATGGTAACCTAAGATGTTAACAAGAGGGGAAACAGTCTGAGTGGAAGATGGAAATTCTCTGTATGTTCTTTGATAAACTGACTCCAAAGTAAAAAAAAAAAAAAAAAAAAAAATTACATTAATGTTGCAGCCATCTGACATCTAGGTTGTTCAGTTGGTTAAGTATCTGCCTTCTACTCAGGTCATGATCCCACAGTCCTGGGATCAAGCCCCTGGTTGTGCTTTCTGCTCAGCGGGGAGTCTGCTCCCTCTCCCTCCACTTGTGCTTTCTCTCCCTCAGTCAAACAAATTTAAAATATCTTTTAAGAATAATAATAAAGTTGCAACCCCTATAATTTAATTTATTTACAGATATCTGCATTAAATTATGTGTGAGTTGATATCTACTGTTTCTTTCAAATGTGTCCATTTGCTCTGGTGCGTGATTTCAAAAGCAGGAAAATTCATTAAACAAAACAGACTCAATAGATTCATGTTTCTGGTCTCCAAATTGCTGCTCCTTTACTAATCCAAACTTAATGAAGACTTTCTTTATAAGCTTTTCTCCTCAAATTGGATGCAGACACCCACCCTAAAATCTGCTTCTTAGCAACCAGCCAGTTGGCCCCAATACCTAACCCAGAACAAATCTACCCTCTGCAGACCCTAAAAATTGATTCATTTTTTATCACAGACATAAAACATTTATTTAATATTTGCTTTCCACCTCTACCCTTTTATTTTTTTTATTTTTATTTTTTAAATAGATTTCATTCATTTATTTGAGAGATTGAGAAGGAGAGAGAGAGCATGAGAAGGGGGGAGGGCCAGAGGGAGAAGCAGACTCCCTGCTGAGCAGGGAGCCTGATGTGGGACTCGATCCGGGGACTCCAGGATCATGACCTGAGCCAAAGGCAGTTGCTTAACCAACTGACCCACCCAGGAGCCCCACCTCTACCCTTTTAAAACATTAGCTAACATATCCTCCTGCAAGATTCTCCTTCATCCCCTGGAGTTCACAATTCCAATGTTCAACTGAAAACATTTTTAATATGTTCATCTTTCTCCACACACGTTTTCTTATTTCAAACACCTACCATTCTCTAAGGATGTAAGACACAATTTGCACAACCTAGATGTCATTGTCCTTCACAACTAAAACCTAATTTTCCCCCAGCTTTACCTCAGGCCACTTGCATCCCAATACAGAACCCAGAACCCTCTTAGAACCCTGAATTCTCTGATCATCCCACATGTTATTCCCTTGAAAGGCACTGGCCTATCTAGGAAGAAGTAGAGAACCCTTCCCCCTCCAAAAAAAGGCACTGGCCTTACTCTCACATGGCCAGTAAATCTTGAGAACATTTGGTATCTCACATTAAGAATTACGTATGGGAGCCTCAGGGTTCCATTTAAGGCCCCTCCTGCGCTCAGCTCCGTGTCCGAGCGGCTGCTGCCAAGTCTAGATCCAGTCTCGCGCGCGCTGCTGACACTCGTCCTCCCGACGTGCACTCCCGATTCCTTTTGGTTCTAAGTCCAAAATGGCAACTCTGAAAGATCAGCTGATTCAGAATCTTCTTAAGGAAGAACATGTCCCCCCAAATAAGACTACAGTTGTTGGGGTTGTGCCATCAGTATCTTAATGAAGGATTTGGCAGATGAACTTCCTCTTGTTGATGTCATGGAAGACAAACTGAAGGGAGAGATGATGGATCTCCAGCATGGAAGCCTTTTCCATAGAACACCAAAATTTGTCTCTGGCAAAGACTGTAATGCGACTGTAAACTCCAAGCTGGTTAGTATCACAGCTGGGGCACGTCAGCAAGAGGGAGAAAGCCGTCTTAATTTGGTTCAGCATAACGTGAACATCTTTAAGTTCATCATTCCTAATGTAAAATACAGCCCAAACTGGAAGTTGCTTGTTGTTTCCAGTCCAGTGGATATCTTGACTTATGTGACTTGGAAGATAAGTGGCTTTCCCAAAAACCGTGTTATTGGAAGTGATTGCAGTCTGGATTATGCTTGGTTCCATCACCTAATGAGGGAAAGGCTGGGAGTTCACCCATTAAGCTGTCACGGGTGGATCTTCGGGGAGCATGGAGACTCCGGTGTCCCTGTATGGAGTGGAGTAATCATTGCTGGTGTGCCTCTGAAGAATCTGCACCCTGACTTAGGCACTGATGCAGATAAAGAACAGTGAAAAGAGGTTCACAAACAGGTGGTTGACAGTGCCTATGAGGTGATCAAACTGAAAGTCTACATTTCCTGGGCCACTGGACTGTCTGTGACAGATTTGGCAGAAAGTATAATGAAGAATCTTAGGCGGGTGCATCCAATCTCCACCATGATTAAGGGACTCTATGGAATAAAAGATGATGTCTTCCTTAGTGTTCCTTGTGTCCTGGGACAGAATGGAATTTCACATGTTGTGAAGGTGACTCTAACTCCTGAGGAAGAGGCCTGTTTGAAGAAGAGTGCAGATACTCTCTGGGGGAACCAAAAGGAGCTGCAGTTTTAAAGTTTTCTAATGTATCACTTCACTGTCTAGACTAGGACAGGGTTTTAGTTGGAGATTGTGTTCATTGTCCTTATTATCTGATCTGTTACTTAAATAATATCAAAATGGCCTAAGGAAAAAAACATCAGTTTCCTAAAGTTCTAAATAGGAATGGCTCACCAAGCCCTGCAGCTATACCCTAATGCTGGATGATACTTGCCTTTGTAGTCCTAAATGGGTTCATCTCAGAGACATCACTGCCAATGTTGCATATGCTGCAGTTGCTCTGCAAACCAGATGCATATTTCCTGTGTGTTCTATAACTTCTGGTTCCTTCACCTGACACCCAACATCCCTAGTCCATCTTTTCCAGTCAGTCACACCCTGGGCTCCAATGTATAAATTAATTATTGCATGTATTGTGCTTAGTTCCAAAGGCTCTTCGTGTACCATGTATGTGAGAATATAGTGTACATTGCTGTATAATGTAAAAAGACCATGCAACCAACTAAGTGTCATACCAACTAAAATACCAAATAAAATTTGAACAGTGACTTTTTTTGGAAAAAAAAAATACATATCCAAACACATTTCCAGTATCTCCACAGTATTTCATGAATGTTTTGTTTATTGGACTCTGAATTTCTCCACTACAGCCATTAATAAAATGCAATTACATGAGTACATCCATAATAATTACACAGAATTACACAGTGGTCATTAGTCACTATTGTTGTAGCAGGAATTTCTGTCCTATTCAAAACTCGATGTAAAATGAGATGGATTATAATTTTGCTGAAGATTCCTTGAAGAATGAGTGTATAAGCAGCTGAACACAGTGCAAACCAGATAGTTTAAATTTTTCTGATGAGATGAGGGAATTGTGTATCTCTTCTCGTGCACACAGAAAAGAGTCTGGATACAGTGGTCGTGACTCAAAGAACAAAGGGGCAGACAGTTGGAAAACATGCATTGATTAGGGCAGAAGTATTCATCAGCCACCAATTGGTCTTGCAAAAAAATGGAAAAATACATGTAATTGATGGAAGAGAGGGTATAAAAAGATTCAAAGATGCTCCCCAACAGAAGGATGCTTTGGGTGGCTCTAATCCCAGGGGAGGATCTGGGGGAAACTTTGGTCCTATAAATGTGTTGGACCTGCTGCTTATGCCATACAGGGTGGAAACCATGAACCCACTGGCCCAAGTTATGAGTCCCAAGCACAAAACATCATGGGAGGGTATCGATACCGTATATAGTAAGTCTGTGTCTTTGTCGTGAAGTGCAGAAGCCCAGTATCCAAACTCCATATTTTCTGAAGTGTTTTTGTTGTTCCATTTGTCAGTGACGTACACAGCAACCATAATATTTAGGTTTATATTCAGGATCCAGCAAAGGATATTTGAGGGGCCAATGTACTGGGGAGCTTTCCCTTTAAGCGCTGCCCACCAGGAGTTCCAGGGGCTGATGGTGATGGCGTGGAAGACATTCAGGAGGCACATGGTGCCCATAGACAACCCCCTGGACACTCTGTGGACTAAGAAAACAACTTTGCATCTGAGGTCACTGGGAAAATAACTCAAATCAAAAGCCTCCACTGGGATTCCTCTGTAGAGAATGACCTAGGAGTTAGTTAAAGTCAAGTGCCTAAAAAAAAAAAAAAAAAGCGAATCTGTGGACTTTGACCTGTATCCCCTTAAGCCAAGAGATGACGAACAATGACAAAAAAGCAAGAAGTTCCCAGGGTTCCAAGGACAATCTGCAATAGGAAGATTACAGCAAATTTCACATCCATTAAAGGCCATTCTGTCACTCTCCAGAGCTCAGTATTCACATCCACAAAGAGAGGAGGCTGCATGAACACTTGAGCCGTGGGCTATTTGTGGAAAATAAATTCAAAATTCTCCCCTTGCTACTACTTTCCTCTGAGACTTTCTTTCCAATACACATCTTCGTTTATTAATGATTTCTCAAGTTTGATGTATTTCTTTGTATAGTGCTCATTGAATCACTCTTACTCATGCTTTACCTATTGTAAATTATTTAGTATTTACAAGTATGTGCATTTTACAGCCAAGAATTTAATTATAATGAGATCATATGACTCATTTAAATATTGCAATGGCCAGGTTGCAATAAAGTTGGGTGTTTACCAGCAGGCTATACTCTCATAGCTACCTGGTCATATCTTTTTTTTTGTTTTTCTTAAGACTTTATTTGTGGGGTACGTGGGTGGCTCAGTTGTTAAGCGTCTGCCTTCACCTCAAGTCATCATACCAAGGTCCTGGGATCGAGCCTTGCACTGGACTCCCTGCTCAGCGGGAAACCTGCTTCTCCCTCTCCCATTCCTACTCCCCCTGCTTGTGTTCCCTCTCTCACTGTGTCTCTCTCTGTCAAATAAATACATATTTTTTTAAAGAATTTATTTGTAACTAATGTCTATACCCAACATGGGGCTCAAACTCACAGCTGAGTTATTATCAAGAGCTGCACGCTCCACCGTGGAGTCAGCCAGGTGCCCCTTCCTGGTTGTATCCTTAAATAACCCACTGTTATGCATGCATACATTATCATCTTTGAAATTCATTTCAATTTAGGTTTGGTTGTGCCAATTTCTTATTCTTGTTAAACTAATTGTTCCATTAATCATCATCACTTGTGAGTGAAGATGAAAACTTAGTAAGAACCTGAATATTGTCCATGAACAAAATGGATTTATCAAATATGGACCAGTGTTAATATAGCAACAGAAGTAATCATGTGATTTTTTTTTGGCCAATGGAACCCACCATCGAAATTATTGTGTAATATTTCACTTTTACCCTAAACTATGGGATTTGTAATTTAAATAAAACATGTAGAGATTGAGAAAACATTTAGAGTAGGATCTAAATTATTCCTCATTAGAGAACATACAAATCGCTGTGATTTAAAAAAAAAACAAAAAACTGAAACTAGTCAATTTGAAAAAGATAATAAAATAAAAAACAAGCATGCAAAATGAATCTCAAGGCATGAAATCTTATGCATTGAATAGGGGAAATTCAAGGGTGAGCCTAAAAATTATGTTAGAACTTTGAAAACCATGTAGAATATCAGAAGATACATTTAAGGGGGGCACCTGGGTGGCTTAGTCATTCAGTGTCTGCCATCGGCCCAGGTCATGATCCCAGGGTTCTGGGACTGAACCCCCTCTCCCATTTCTTCTTCTGTGTTCCCTCTCTGGCTGTGTCTCTCTGTCAAATAAATAAATAAAATCTTTTTTTTTTTTTTTAAATACATTTAAGCTGAAAACATGCTGAAGTCCTTAACTTTTCTGCTGTCCAAATCCCTCACATGTTGAAGTTACCTTTTCCTGAAAGTCTCCTGTTTTAACTTCACAGAGGAAAATTGTCCTTCCTTGATCAAAAGATTATAAACATTTTCAGGAGAGACATAATTACTATCTCCACTAGATGCATCAAACATAAATACAAGAAAAACAATTATGGTTCTCCAAATGCCACTCAGCCCCATTGTTCACATTGAGATAGGATGTGCTTAGCTCCATGAAACTCATTATCACATGCACAGAAGTTTAATGAAGTAACTATATCAATCATGTCAATTTCTCTGTGGTTTCACAGCACAGATTGAATAGCATATTAATTTCTGAATTGCAGGTTTTTAAAAATATTTTATTTATTTATTTGACAGAGAGAGAGAGAGAGAGATTACAAGCACACAGAGAGAGAGGGGAGGAAACAGGCTCCCCGCTGAGCAGAGAGCCCCACATTGGGCTCAATACCAGGACCCTGGTATCATGACCTGAGCCAAAGGCAGAGGCTTAACCAACTAAGCCACCCAGATGACCCTTCTGAATTGCAGTTTTAAGGACTGCAAACATCAGACTGTGCTACTACGTGCAATGAACTCCAACAATCTCCATCAGGGAGGGATATGCACTAAACTATGTTTGGAGCAGTTAGTCCCAAGGAGGACCTCAGACCTCCAGTCTCTCTGTAACTTGGCCTGTGCCTCAGGAATTGTTGTTCCTATCTGTACAGCTCTGACATCAAGCCACTTTCTTCACAAGTAGAATCCTTTTTCCAGCCACGTGGTCCAACCTGGATCCAGACCCTGAAACACCTCCTTCCCTTACACATTGTGTCACTTGGACTGACATTCCAGTGTTTTCTGCTGCCAGGATGTGGGCTCACTGGGCCAGTCATTACAGCCCCTGCTTGTGTGTGGGAAGGAGGCAGCCAGTGTTAAGATAAGGTTTGTGGGGGCGCCTGGGTGGCTCAGTGGTTAAGCTGCTGCCTTCGGCTCAGGTCATGATCTCAGGGTCCTGGGATCGAGTCCCGCATCGGGCTCTCTGCTCAGCGGGGAGCCTGCTTCCTCCTCTCTCTCTCTCTGCCTGCCTCTCTGCCTACTTGTGATTTCTCTCTGTCAAATAAATAAATAAAATCTTAAAAAAAAAAAAAAAAAAAAAAAGATAAGGTTTGTGGCTCTGTGACCTCACCTCTCCACAGAGCTACAATTATAACTTCAACTCTCAGTGACACATGAGGCAGTTGAGACTACGTTTTTAAAACTTTCCCCCAGATCCCAATTCCTAGAAACAATAAGATCCTAGTGAGGCTCTGCAAAGAAACAAGTTTTGTGGGGGGAGAAACTTCCTTTTTTCCACAACAATTGGAGGCAGACAGGGTCTCAGGTGGCAGAAGCAGGAAATGTTTGCATCTGACAGAGGAGGGGTGGCAGTGATCCAAATGTATTTCACCGGACTCTGTACTTGCTTAAGAATTTCACTGCCTCCCTCCCCAGTAATTGTCTCTTTCTGCCTAGCCTAAGAACTACAAAATAAGGATGAGAGGATATAGAAGGCCTGAGAAGGATTCAAGGAAAAGCAATACATAGAGTATGGGATTAGCTAAAGATGCTTCTCCAGACCCAGTCCAATTGTTTGAAAAGCCTAGTTGATAGGAATATTTCTGGGAATATAAATCTAAGCTGAGCAATGTCTATAGGATAAGTGGCAATATTTACAGAAGAGGTCCCTCACCGAACACAGTACAAGGTCATACGGTTTTATCAACAGCATCCTACTACTCTTTTTTTTTTTAAAGATTTTATTTATTTATTTGACAGAGATCACAAGCAGGCAGAGAGGCAGGCAGAGAGAGAGAGGGAAGCAGGCTCCCTCCAGAGCAGAGAGCCCGATGCAGGGCTCGATCCCAGGACCCTGAGATCATGACCCGAGCCGAAGGCAGTGGCTTAACCCGCTGAGCCACCCAGGCGCCCCAGCATCCTACTACTCTTAAATGTTAGATGAACCATTGCTATGTAGGTGATCCAAAAATATTGAAGGATGACACTTCCTAAAAATTTCCAGAAATCTCACAAAGATAACCACAAATATTTCACACCCCTCCTATCTGCCTAGAGATCCAAAATTATGAAATGTTATTTGCAAATATTGCTATAAAATATTATGGCATGATCAAGCACAGCTTAAATCTACGTTCATGGATAAAAAGACTAAATATTGTTAAAATGACAGGTCTTCCCAATTTCATCTGTAGAGTCAATGAAATTTCAACCAAAATTCTGGGAAATTACTTGTAGGAATCAATTAATTGATTTTTTAAAATTTTATTTATTTATTTGACAGAGAGAGAGATCACAAGTAGACAGAGAGGAAGGCAGAGAGAGAGAGGGAAGCAGGCTCCCTGCTGAGCAGAGAGCCCGATGCGGGACTCAATCCCAGAATCCTGATCCGAAGGCAGCGGCTTAAGCCACTGAGCCACCCAGGTGCCCCAGTTAATTGATTCTAAAGTATATAGATACAGGCATAAGACCCAGGAAAGCCAGCCCAGTGTCAAAGAAGAAGAAAAAGTCAGAGGACTGACACATCCCAATGTCAAGACTTAATATAAAGCTACATTAATTAAGGCAGTGTATCTCCAGTAAAATAATGGGAAATAGCTAAACAGAACAAAACAGAGATCCCAGGTCCATTACATATACATGTGCATACACAAAAACACACACACATTCTACTTATTTAATCAGTTAAAAATAGTCAGTCCCTGGGTGGCTCAATCATTTGGGTGTGTGTCTTTGGCTCAGGTTGTGGTCCCGGGATCCTGAGATGACACCCCAAGTCAGGCTCCTTGCTCGTCCAGGAGTCTGCTTCTTCTCCCCCTCCCTCTCCCTCTCCTTCTGCCCCTCCCCACCACACCCCCAACCCTCCCCCCCACAGTTTCACACACGCTTGAAAACACACTCTCTCTCTCTCTCAAATAAATATTTAAAAAATATGTAGCATGTATTTTTATTTTTTTATTTTAATTCTTATATCTTAGGGGTGCCTGGGTGGCTTACTTGGTTAAGCATTAGACTCTTGATTTCAGCTCAGGTCATGATCTCATGGTCATGGGATGGAGCCCCACGTCAGACTCTGCCAGACTCTGTGCTCAACAGGAGTCTGCTTGAGATTCTCTCCCTCTTTAGGTCCCTCTTCTGCTGATGTGCTCAATAAATAAATAATCTAAATAAATAATAAATAAATGTTGATACTTTCATATTCTTTTTTTTTTTTAATTTTATTTATTTATTTGAAAGACAGAGATCACAAGTAGGCAGAGAGGCAGGCAGAGAGAGAGAGAGAGGGAAGCAGGCTTCCTGCGGAGCAGGGAGCCCGATGCGGGGCTCGATCCCAGGACCCTGAGATCATGACCCGAGCCAAAGGCAGCAGCCCAAACCACTGAGCCACCCAGGCGCCCTGATACTTTCATATTCTTAATATTGTGAAACTATTTGATTATTTCTCATTGAGAATGTACTCATTAGGTGTATCTGTTAAAGTCTGTGTACCCAATATGGCAGGGTGCGGTGTTCCCCCACACGACACTAAGCAATTCAGACATGATCCACCCAGAGATAGCACTGGATTGCAGAGGGTAAAGGGTTGGTCCTACAGGATGGCCTCCTGAACCCTGTGTCCCACCCCAATATCTACCCCCCCCCAACATGGCCTCACTTCAGATGCCAGCCACCAGCCCCAGGCTGCCACCTCTTCTTCGCACTGACCTGCTACAGTTTGGTGGTGCCAACAGCTTCCTCCTCAGGTTCAATTAACTGGCTAGAGTGACTCACAGAACTCAGAGAAACAATGACATACGATTTTTTTTAAAGGACATGAATGAACAGCTGGATGAAGAGATACCTAGAGCAAGACAGCAAACAAAGGAGCCTTTATCCTTTGGCACATGAAGCTGTTGAGGTTCTACAGGTCAGGAACCTTTCTAGAAACTGGGTTTTCAGGATTTTTTGGAGGTTTCACTACATAGTCATGATTGACAAAGACACCGGCCACTGGCTGATTCCACCTCCAGACTTTCTCCCCTCCCCGGAAGTCAAGGGGTGGGAATAAAATTCCCAACCCTCTAAACACAAGGTTGAATCTCTGGACAACCCTGCCCTTTGGTGAAGGCCAAATTCTTTAATAATGAGCCTATGGGGCAGGGTGGGGAGGATGTCTGGGTGTCTCAGTCATTGAGCAACTGCCTTTGGTTTAGTTCACAATCCCAGGATCCTGGGATTGAGCCCTGCATTGGTCTCCCTGATTGGCAGGAAGTCTGCCTCTCCTTCTCCCACTTCCCCTGCTTCTGTTGCCTCTCTCGCTGTGTCTCTCCTGTCAAGTAAACAAAGTCTTAAAAAAAAAATAATAATGAGCCTCTTATTTCAATTATATGACTCTGAAGCATTTTTAGGAACTGCAGATGAAAACCAAATATATCTGAAATAAATTTTGGTTACCTGAATGACCAAATACATATTTTGTAGAAATCATGGTATCACAGGAGAGAATACTCAGAGATGTTTAAAACAAAGCTGTGTTACATCTAATTACTGGAAATGAGAAAAAATAGTAAACTGAACCTGAAATGGGACTTTTGTGGGACAGGAAAACTGGAAAGAAAGGAATCAAAGATAGCATTTTGGAAAGAAGAAAAACCACTGAGTCACCAAGCCTACAAGTTTTGGAAAGACTCTGGTTTTCCTCCCTCCTTTCTGGCATTGAAGCAAAATGAAGAAAAAAAAAATTTTTTTTTTTTTAAGGGTAAAGTAAGGGTAAAGTTTGATCATTAAGCATCTGCCTTTGGCTCAGGTCATGATCCAAGATCCCAGCTCCCTGCTCAGCAGGAAGTCTGCTTCTCCCTCTTCCAGTCCCCTTAATTCTGCTACCTCTCTCACTGTGTCTTTCTCTGACAAATAAAGTCTTTAAAAAAAAAGGAAAATAGCTTATTTGAGTTCAAGTTAGGACAGTTGCCCCAGACACACAATCTTCAAAAAGTAGACATGATCCAGGAAAGGAACATTTAGTGCAAGACTATGTGCTTTTTTGTATGTGAAGAGTTAAAAATCATCATGACAAAAGACATTCTGGAAAGCTAAGGATTTTGCCTTCTTTTAGTATCTGGAAGACTGCATGATTTTAATCTTTCAGGAACCAGGGAGGTTTTTATTTTCCTTTATCTTTTTGCTTGCTCCTTTTTTTCGTTTGTTTTTGTTGTCATTTTGTTTTGTTTTTTGATTTGTTTTTAATTTAAATTCAATTAGCCAACATATAGTACATCATTAATTTTTGATGTACGGCTCAATGAATATTAGCTGTGTATAACACACAGTGTTCATCACATCACATGCCCTCCTTAATATCCATCACCCAGTTACCTTATCCCCCCAACCACCCCCGCTCCAGCAACCCTCAGCTGCTTTCTTATAATTAAGAGTCTCTCATGGTTTTTCTCCCTCTTTGATGACTTCGCATTCAAATTTCCCTCTCTTCCCCTATAGTTTCTGGGCTATGTCTTATATTCCCTATATGAGTGAAACTATATAATTGTCTTTCTTTGATTGACTTATTTTACTTAACATAATACCCTCCAGTTTTGTTTTTAACAAAGCAGATGTACAATGTATACTCAAGGCAGAAATAAAGCCCACACTCTGAGGTTTTGCCAAGTCATCATGTCCTTGAAATGTTAAAGTGTAACTTCCCTAGGAGGCCAGGAGCAGGGCCCATAAGCACTAAAAGTTGAAAAATTCCTTTATTTTATCACTGAAAATTCTAAAAAAACTCTGTCCACCAAACACATAACCCTCTCCTCTGTCCCCACCCTCCACACCTGGTATTAATCCACACCACATCCTTTGGGGTAATCCTCAAAGATGCCCCCTTACCTGGAAGTGGAAAGATAGACTTAGTCCAGCACTCAGAATTCTCTATTCTCTCCATTGTCTACAGCTCCTGATGCAGACATAATAACCACAATAGAACAAAATTTCACTTTTATTTATTTATTTTTTTAAAGTAATCCCTACACCCAAGGTTGGAGCTTAAACCCATGACATCAGGATCAACCAGTAGACACTGTCCTGACTAAGCCAGCCAAGTTTCCCAGCTTCTACATTTCTCTATGGACCTTATTCGATCACACACTGAAAGGGATGTTCTGGCTACCTGCAGACCACAGGTTGTACTCGAGCCATCTGCAGGGGAAACAAGCTCAGCTCATAACTGAATCTGCCTCAAGACATCCTACATGTGGGGGCCTCTGCCTTTGGCTCAGGTCATGATCTCAAGGTCCTGGGATCGAGTCCCGCATCGTGCTCTCTGCTCGGCAGAGAGCCCACTTCCTCCTCTCTCTCTCTCTGCCTACTTGTAATCTCTCTGTCAAAAAAAAAAAAAAAAAAAAAAAGACATCCTACATGTGATTTCTCAAACAGGGCAGTCCTTTAGAATTACCTGGGGAATTTCAAAAAAATATACCGGAGATTCTGATGGAATTGTATCATGTGGCTACCATCAGGGATTTTGAGATATACTGTCCTAGATGACCATATTGAAAACTCTACAGGCATAAGTACTTGTCAAATTCAGCTATATCTTATAATATCTATGAAGACCAATGTTTTTAAAGTATTAGGATGTGGCTTTCATAGCAGTTCTCAGATGGAAAAGATTTTTGTTATTAAGAATCAAGATTGGGGGCGCCTGGGTGGCTCAGTGGGTTAAGCCACTGCCTTCAGCTCGGGTCATGATCTTGGGGTCCTGGGATTGAGTCCTGCATCTGGCTCTGTGCTCGGTAGGGAGCCTGCTTCCCCCTCTCTCTCTTCCTGCCTCTGTGCCTACTGGTGATCTCTCTCTGTCAAATCAATAAATAAGATCTTTTTTTTTTTTTTTTAAGAAAAATCAAGATTGGGGCACCTGTCTGCCTCAGTTAGTGGAGCATCCAACTCTTGATCTTTGGGTTGTGAGTTCAAGCCCTTTGTTGGATATAGACACTACTAAAACAAAAATAAAGACTCAGACCTAGGCAGTATGCAAAGTGAAGTAAATCAGAAAAAGACAAATACCATAGGATTTCATTTATATGTGGAGTCTAAAAAACAAAACAAACACACACACACACACAAAAAAAAACCCTCTTAAATGCAGAGAACAAGTGGGCGCTTGCCAGAGAGAAATGGTGGGGTGATGGGTGAAATAGGTGAAGGGGATTAACTACAAACTCCCAGTTATAAAATAAATAAGTCAATATGGGAAACATAGTCAATAATACTGTAATTAACATTGTATGGTGAGTAAATTTATCATGGTGAGCACTAAGCAACATATAGAATTGTCAAATCACTATGCTATACACCTGAAATTAATATAACATTGTATGTCCACTAAACTTCAATAATAAATGTTTAAAAAAAAAAGAATTGGGACCACTTCTCCATCAGTTTGCATTATATGTTCCAACTGTTTTTATGCTTTTGTACCTTCTTCATATGTTTTCATTGTTTGAAGAGAGATGATTTTTAAAAAATATTTTATTTATTTATTTGACAGAGAAAGATTACAAGTAGGCAGAGAGGCAGGCAGAGGTGTGGGGGAAAGCAGGCTCCCTGCCGAGCAGAGACCCTGATATAGGGATCAATATCAGGACCCCAAGATCATGACCTGAGCTGAAGGCAGAGGCTTAATCCACTGAGCCACCCAGGCACCCTGAGAATTGGTCATTGTGGAGAGCCATGCAATAGGAGCTAGGAGTCACATACTAGGCGAGGCTTGAGGAGAAGGGCAGGTGAATGTTTAACCTATGGTATGTGGGGGCGCTCAAGGGTAACGCACAATCTGTACTAAAGTATTGGGACTTGTATAAGATTAACGAGGGATCACGGAAAAGGCACAGGAGTAAGTGAACAATAGAGTTCCGGGAGCTCACGCCATTAGGCACGAGCACCCTGCATGCTCCGGACTGAAGTCGTCTGTATCCCTTCTGATTGGGTGTTATACTAGTCGTGTTATGTGGTGATTGGTTGCTTTCTATCCGCTGTGTTCTATAATTAGGGGCTATAATGTTGTACGGGGTCCCCGGGGCTGAAGATTGTGAATAAAGAAGTTTGCCACTCACCTCGTCTGCGGGTCGTTCTTGCGGGCCGAGAGCGACATCTGGTGCCGAAACCCGGACCCGAGACGCCGGACGCAGAACGAGGATTGAGGTAAGAGCAATGATAAGGAAAGTGTGCACCCATTTCTGTCCTAAGACAGGGGAGGTTCTCTGGGGACGATCATAGACGAAGCAATTTAGGCTCCACAGAGACTATAGTAACGAAAGATTTCCAGGATGGGAAACGAGCTTGCTAGATATAGGATGGAAGGTCCTTTAAGAGATATTCTCAAAGCAAATGGCACTCCTTTAAAGTCAAAGACAGCTCGCGCCTTCTTGAAAGAGGTAGGGGAGATTGCCCCTTGGTTTATAGAGGAGGGACTTCTGAATGTGCCTCAGTGGGAACATCTGGGGGAGGATTTGAGGCAAAGCCCCACCGTTACTGCCGGAACTCTTGCTGTGTGGGCCCTTGTGAAAGTATGTTTGCAGTCTTCCCGGGAACGACTAAAACAGGTAGTGCAGCAAGGAGGGGAGATTTTAGAACAGTTAAAGGAAGAATCGCACAAGGGGTCCTCTCTAGGCTCCGATGCAGACAGTGAGAGCTCAGAAGGGCTCCTCGATGAGGAGGTACAAGTACTGAAAAAGGGGAAGGAAAAGAAGAGTCTAAAAGTTTCGTGCTTATCTACGGAGAAAAAACCTGCTGCCGTTATACAGTCAGCAGCTAAAACAGATCCCGCGCCGCTTCCTCACTCCAGCCCTACGGCGCCGCCTTGTGAGTGGCCCCCGCCATATCGGTCAGGCTGTGCGAAAGTCTGCCATTGTTCAGACTGCACCGCGGCGAACTGGAGAGAGGTCTTAGGCCCGGGAAAAGGGTTTTTCCCAGTACTAGAAGATCAAAATCAGCAGAGGTATCACCAGCCACTAGACTTTAAACTGGTGAAACAACTCAAGGAAGCAGTTAGTGCCTATGGACCCCAAGCAGCTTTCACAGTATCCATTGTGGAGTCCTTAGGGGCACTTTTTCTTATCCCCGAGGATTGGACCAATTTAGCCAGAGCAGTTTTGAGCGGAGGGCAATATCTGGAATGGAAAATTCAAAATCAGGATAACTGCCAGGATACAGCGCGGAGAAATGCAGCTGCTGGAAATCCCCAGTGGAATTTAGAAATGTTAACAGGTACCGGACCATATCTCGGGGCTCAGGTGCAGAGTACCTACCCCCCTGCCGTATATCAGCAGGTTGCCACAGCGGCTGTTAAGGCTTGGAAGACTTTAAGGGGTGCAGGTGATTTGCAAGGGCAACTGTCTAGAGTAGTACAGGGGCCAAGTGAGCCCTATGCTGATTTTGTGGACAGGCTCATGCAGACCGCGGGCAGAATGTTCGGAGATGCTGACTCTGCGATGCCTTTAATTAAACAGTTAGCATATGAAAATGCTAATAAATGGTGCCGTGAGGCCATTAGACCATGGAAGGGTAAGGATCTTTCTGCCTATATTAAGGTGTGCAGAGACATCACAGGGCCTATGATTCAGGGGCAGGTTATGGCTGCAGCCTTCGCTCAGGCTATGCAAGGACAGCAGGGAGTCCACCCTCGGAAATGTTTCCAGTGTGGACAAGAGGGCCACATAAAAAGAGACTGCCCCCAGAGAGGAGCTCAATTTGGAAAGACCCCCTTAAATAAGCCGGTGGGGAATCCTAAACCACAACTGTGCCCACGGTGTAGAAAAGGAAATCATTGGGCACATGAATGCCAATCTGTGGCGGATATACAAGGAAATCCCTTACCACCTAACAATTGGGGGAATTCAAAAAACGGGAGGCAGGGCCCCAGCCCCCGGGGCCCGAATCAAATGTACGGGGTGGCAATGTCCCTGCCTGTCAAGCCACGATGGGTGTACCCACCCTCCGATCAGGGGAGTCAGTCCATACAGGGCCCAGGAGAGCCACAACAGGCTCCGCCGGACTTGACGTCTGTGCCACCACCCGAATGGTCTTAACGCCTGAAATGGGAGTACAGGCCGTGCCATCTGACCTGTCTGGAGGGCCTCCAAGAGGAACGGTGGGACTTCTTCTTGGTAGAAGTTCTTGCACTTTACGAGGGCTTCAGGTCCATCTGGGAGTTATTGATCCTGATTTTGAAGGGGAAGTTAAAATTCTGATATCATCTCCTAGGGGAATCAATATTATAAATCCAGGGGACAGAATTGCACAGCTTTTGATTTTGCCTAGTAATCATGAAAAATATCCCTCTTCAGGCCAGACTAGAAAAGGTGGCCTGGGATCCACAGGATCTTCCCTCGCATGCCTTACTATGAGCATGAAAGAGAGACCTATGCTTAAATTAAAGATTAAAGGTAAACTATTCTGGGGGCTCCTAGATACAGGAGCAGACAAAAGCATTATAAATTGTCTAGATTGGCCTAAAGCCTGGGCTCTAGTTAAGGCTAGCCAGACCCTCCGAGGACTAGGGATAGCTACTAGTCCTGATATTAGTGCTGCATCTTTGGACTGGGAGGATGAGGAAGGACATAAAGGCATTTTCCAACCATGTCTGTTCCACCCCTGTTTCTCTGTGGGGGCGCAATGTGCTGGAGCAGATGGATATTAAACTTACTACAGAAAAACTATATAGTGAGGCCTCCCAAACCATGATGAGAAACATGGGATATAAGCCTGGCCAAGGACTTGGAACCAAGGGTCAGGGAGATCTCAATCCGCCTTCTATGGGAGGTCAGGTTTTTTCCTAGCGGCCACTGAGGCAATTCGCATAACTTGGAAAACACAAGAGCCTCGCTGGGTGCCTCAGTGGCCTTTAACAAAAGAGAAATTACAAGCGGCAAAAGAGCTAGTCCAAGAACAACTCAAAGCAGGACATATTCAAGAATCCACGTCTCCGTGGAATACACCCATATTTGTAATAAGAAAGAAATCAGGCAACTGGCGATTGCTACATGACCTGCGACAGATTAATGATCAAATGCAGGTCATGGGGCCCATTCAGTTGGGACTTCCAGTTGTGACGGCGCTGCCAAAAAACTGGCCCTCTATTGTAATTGACATCAAGGACTGTTTCTTTTCCATTCCACTACACCCTGCAGATACAGAGCGCTTTGCATTTACTCTGCCATCAATTAATCATGCTGAGCCAGATCAAAGGTATGAATGGAAAGTACTCCCTCAGGGGATGGCCAATAGCCCCACCTTGTGTCAGTTGTATGTAAGTCGAGCACTAGAGCCTTTCCGGAAAGCATTTCCAGACTTGCTTTGTTATCATTATATGGATGATATCTTGATTTGTGGGCCAAATGAGAGGTCTCTTCCTTCAGCTCTAACCTTCCTACAGAAACAGTTAGCAAAATGGGGTCTAACTATATCCCCTGAAAAGATCCAAGCAGGAGACCTACAAAATTACCTTGGTATGCAGCTCTCTAAAACGTCAGTAAAGCCTCAACTGATTCAAATCCGTAGAGATCACTTGCATACACTGAATGATTTCCAAAAACTTTTAGGGGACATCAACTGGATTCGACCATACATAAAAATTACTACTGCAGAGCTGAAACCTTTATTCGATATTCTGCCTGGGGACCCTGCATTGGACTCCCCGAGAGTACTCACTCCAGCTGCTATTAAATCATTACAGTTAGTTGAAAGCAGACTAGCTTTAACAGCAGCAGATAGATGTGACCCGGAAAAGCCTATAAGTGTCATAATTATCCCATCCCCTGGATCACCCACAGGGGCCTTATGGCAAGGAGGACCCCTACTATGGATTTATCTACCCCATAATCTTAGCCGCGTCATCACCCCGTATGCTACGGCTGTAGCTACAGTGGCAAATAAAGCCTTTAAAGCCAGCATACAGGTCCCCGGGGCTGAAGATTGTGAATTAAGAAGTTTGCCACTCACCTCGTCTGCGGGTCGTTCTCTGCGGGACGTTATTACAGCACCAGGACAGGACCTTTGGGCAGAAAGAGCTGCACTGGGGTCATGAGCGGTGGCCTATTATATACTTTCATGTTGGGAGGGGGTTAGGGACAGTATAAGTCTCTAAGGAATTTTGGAAAAAAGGTTTCCAGAATCTTGAGGGGGCTAGCTGTTAAGGGAAGGTAATTTATTACCATCTAATAAAACCTAGGTCATTTTAAAGATAATCAACATACCAATATCTCAGCAGATTGTCAGGAAATCTTATGAAAGATTTTGAAACAAGTGAGAAATTTGAAACCTGTGAAAGATTTTGAAACTTGGTTTCCTTTCAGGGGAATGTTGGCATCCTAGGATTGGTGTTATTTGGCACATGTTTCCCTCTGATGATTGGGCTGAATCACAAACTCATTAGTTTTTATCTTTGCTGAAATAGCTTATGATAGTTCTCTACAATAAAATATTTGTATTTAAGTACTGTTTCTTCTTACACTTTTGGTAAATGATGTGTTTTGTTTTTTTTAAGTAAGCTCTACACCCAATGTGGGGCTCAAAATCATGACCCTGAGACCAAGAGTTGCACGCTCTACCCACTGAGCCAGCCAAGTACCCCTAAGAAATACTCTTTATTCCACTTGAACACACACATAGTGAAGCTGCCTTGCCTCTCCAGTCAATCTAGAAGTATTTAAACTATAGCAAACAGTCTTAGCCTCTGTGATTATCTTATCTTTGAATATCTATAGATCATACATTCTTTCCTAGAAACAACAGAGCACCTCTGCGCTTCACCAAACGGAAACTAGACCCCCTGTGTAATCTCTAGGTACTAAGGATCCAGACCCCTGACACCCTTGCACAACCCCTGGGGCATAAGGAACCAGACCCCTTGTACAAATTCTAAGCACTGAGATAATATCTGTAGCTGGTGTCATCAGAGTCTGCCTTCTCTCCAGATGGCCAGACTCCTGAATCAAGCTCAAACTCCTTTCTAATCATTACTCATCTCTTGGGGAACACCTGGGTAGCTCAGCGAGTTAAGCCTCCAACTCTTGATCATAGCTCAGGTCCTGATAGCAGGGCCTTGAGTTCAAGCCCCATGTTGCCCCCCATGCTGGGTGTGGAGTATACTTAAAAAATAAAATAAAATAAAAAATTTTTAAAAATCATGTCTTGTCTCTTGGGTATTGGCCTTCGAGCCACAGGAACCTGGACTTCGGATTCTGTAACAATATGTCTATCAAATGTGGGATTACAGTAGGGGAAAAAAAAAGAAAGAAAGAAAGAAAAATTTCAGTGAACTGAAAAAAAAAAAAAAAGTAGATACCATCCAACTATTTCAAGATACATGGATTTATGGCTCACCTCCAGCATATAATATATAGCTCAACACACTGAAGGTAGAAGAACAAAGTAACTAGTACCTATTTTCAAGGCTTTTTAAATTGATTTTTTTAAAAGATTTTATTTATTTATGTATTTGTCAGAGAGAGAGAGAGCGCGAGCGCACAAGCAGGCAGAGGCAGAGAGAGGAGCAAGCAGCCAGACCAGCAAGGAGCCCGATATGGGACTTGATCCCAGGAGCCTGGGATGAGGACCTGAGCCAAAGGCAGTGGCTTAACATCTAGGCATCCCTAAATTGATTCTTTAAAAAAGATTTCCTCACTTATTTTAGAGAGAGCCTGTGTGAGTTGAGGGAGGGGCAGAGGCAGAGAATATCAAGCAGACTCCCCACTGAGGAACGAGCCCTAAGAGGGGCTCGATTTTAGGACCCATGAGATCCCGACCTGAGCTGAAATCAGAAGTCCCACACTCAACCCACTGAGCCACCCAGGTGCCCCTATTTCATGGTTTAAAGCAATAGATTGGTGACCTAAACCATCAGATTCCTGTCCACCCACCCACCCATCCTTGTTCCTTGAAAGCTGCTGGACCTGAACCCTCTGGTTGCTCAGCCGTCCTGCGGGGGGTGAAGAACGGAAGCTGTGTCCTGGTGGAAGTGGGTACAAAGCTACAGGTTCTTCACAGGCGCGGTAGGCCTGACCCTTCCAGCTTGTGTAACCTGAACAGACATCTCCAGTCTTCCATCACCTAAATAAGCCATTCTCTCTGTCTGGGCTGCAGGTACAGGTCCGGAGTGGAGCCACAGTCGGCACAGATCCCCGCCGAGGTGCCAGCGCCCCCTCACGTCTCCACTTGCTAGCAGAGGCAGCTTCAGACTCAAAGCTTTCCCGACTAGTAAGAGGAAAACATCTCAGCTTCCGGCCTAAGTGTCCACAGCACAGTAAGCTTTTACCCTGAACGGTTGGAAAAGTTTACTGTAGAATAATCAGGAGGGATTGCTAGGGGCTCCGCGTGATGCCGGAGGAACACAAACGAATCCAAACCAGACCAAGCTCAGTCTGGCAGACGGGGCGGGGCACACGGGAAGCCGACTCCCCGCCCACTCGTAGACCCCGCCCCCGTCTCCGCGTCCGCCGCGGACCCGCCCTTTACCCCCTCCCAGCACCGCCGGGGCGTATTTCCGGCAGACCCGGAAGCGGATCCGGAGGAGTGGCGGTCTCCCTGCTGAGGGGCACTTTGTTTCCGCTTCAGGCTGTAGCGCAGCGGCCCTCAGTCGGCCACGGCCCATACGTGGGGGTGGGGGGCGGCGGGGGTAGGATACTAAAGGCCTCTGTGTTCTCTGGTGATGAGCCCGGACATCGCTGCGACACAATCCGAGGGCTGGGTCTCGCGTCCGTTGCAGGTAAAATCCCTGGGAGGCCATCCCTGCTCCCCTCTCCAGCTCTGGGGGGGGGGGGGGGGGGCACCACCTGCCTCTTCGTTTCTCTGCTTGGTACCCTTGGCCCACCTTCCTCATGCACCCAGTGCCGTGTGAAAGTCCCCGTTAGTGGCCGGATGCCCCTCACGGGGGCGCCGTCCCGCCAGCGGCCGCCACCTGCCCGATGTCCTCCCAGATCCTAGGCTTCTGTGCACCTTACCCTGTCTTGAGGCGCCACCCCCACAGCATCGCCAAGGGCCCCTTTAGCCTGGGCTCTGCTCACTGTTGCTACCCCTGCAGAAGGTGACAGGCTCGTGTCCCGTGACAAGTCGTGTTTGTTCCATCCCCAGGCTCATCCCATGCAGGGGATGTGCTAGTCGTGCTGTGACTGGGGGACAGCTGTGCAACAGCCGCTTGATGTAAGAAAGATGTTAGAGCCCGAAGTGACAGCCAAGAAAGAATTCTTGAGACGTCTTAGTGCAAAAAGGTGGTTTTATTACAGCACCAGGACAGGACCTTTGGGCAGAAAGAGCTGCACTGGGGTCATGAGCGGTGGCCTATTATATACTTTCATGTTGGGAGGGGGTTAGGGACAGTATAAGTCTCTAAGGAATTTTGGAAACAAGGTTTCCAGAATCTTGAGGGGGCTAGCTGTTAAGGGAAGGTCATTTATTACCTCTAATAAAACCTAGGTCATGAGACCCTTCCAGTGTATATCAGTGGGTCCATATGCTTAGAGGATGATTGCCAACACATATCTTGGCTGGAGATGGGGGGTACATTAGAGCTACAGGAAAATTCTAAAGGAGTTTTTACATGTTAAAGTAGATGTGCAGGATCCAGGGGGTTGGGCTAGGATTGCCTTTTGTCCTTAGCAAAGTATTAGCACCAAGGCAGCTCAATTCCTAGAGGAAAGTCACTCTGCCTGTTTGAAGGACTTGTCATTGGGCTGTAGACAGTAAGGGAAGTTAATAATTTCTCTTCTGCCTATGTTTCCCACTCACAGCGGAGGGCTGGGATCCACATCTCTTGGAGTCCCAAACAGACCAGGTTCTGCCATCCCGCTGACAAAACTCAAAGGCAGAGAAACCAGTGGTGGTGAAAGGAAAAAGGGATTTATTCTCCGGTGGCAGACAAGACAGCAGAGTAGCCTCTCAAAGACTGCTATCCAAAGTATTGAAAATACTCCCAGGTTTCTAAGGAAAATGTAGGGCAAAGGTGGGTGGATGAGTAGTGCAGGTAGGCAGTGGAAGTCAAAGCGATGACATCTGTGAGTCAATAATTGGTGGGCATTGGCTGGTTTAGGGCCATTCTTAACTGCTTGAGGGGGTGGTTTCAGTTTCCCTCAGGATGATTGGCTCTCCGGATCTTCCATGTGAGCTGAGACTCCAACTGGAAAGAATCCAACCAGAAAGTTTGAGGTCAAAATGGAGGCACCCGAAGTCCTCTTTTAGTGGCATGTGTACAGCCCGAGTGCCCCACTGGAAATAGTATTCCCCATACAAGGGTTTTCAGTTTTTTGTTTTTTGGGTTTGTTTTGTTTTGTTTTGTTTGTTTGTTTTCTGGTTTTGGGTTTGCTTTATTTTGTTTTGTTTTTCCTATCTTTGTATCCTCAAGTTTCATTTAAATTCGATTCCAAATTTATTATTATTATTATTATTATTATTTTAATTTTCAGTGTTTTTCCTTTAAATTGTATCACAGATGAGGTCTCAAGGGTTTTATAATAATTATATATTGAAAAGACTCTTAGTATCTGGTATATAATTTTACACTATTACATTGTGCATTTGCTAAACATATGGGAGTCCTAAGGCTGCTTTAACAATGTACCACAAATAGGGATGCCTGGGTGGCTCAGTTGTTAAGCGTCTGTCTTCAGCTCAGGTCATGATCTCAGGGTCCTAGGATAGAGTTCCGCAAGATGCTCCTGCTCAGTAGGGACCCTGCCTGTGTGCATTCTCTCTCTCTCTTGCAAATAAATAAAATCTTAAAAAAAAAAAAAAAAAAAGTACCACAAATAGGGTAGCCTAAAACAGAGATGTTAAAAAAAAAAAAAAAGAAAAGAAAAAAGAAAGAAAGAAAGAGAAGCCAAAATAAAACAAAAACAAATGTACTGATTCCTAGTTCTGAGTGTGGAAGGTGTCTGCAAGGCCCTGTTCCATCTGAAGCCTGTTAGGGAAAAAAATCTTTCCTTGTCTCTTCTAGCTTCTGGTCTTGGTGAACAGAGTTTGACTTTCTCTGGCTTGTTGTGCATCACTTCAGTCCTTCATCTTCACAAGATGCATGTCTTTATATAGGGACACCTGTCATATTGAATTAGAGGCCTGCTCTACCCCAGGATAACCTCATCTTAACTCATTATATCAGTGAAGACCCCACTTCCAGTAACATCACACTGAGGAAGCCAGGGGCCAAGGTGGGGGCGGGGATTAGGACTTAACAATACCTTCTCTGAGAAAAAGCACAGTTCAACTCATAATAGTAAGGATATTGATAATCTTTTATATTAAGTCAAAAACTAATTTAACCAGACCACCTGATATGCTTAATGTTATGTTCTCCTTTGCGCAAATCTAGAAATGTCTAGTAAGAAAGAGTCACAGTGTATTTGCTGATGGGAAATGAAACCTGTTTGATTTTTGTTTGCATAATTTTTAAATTACTGCTAGTAAAGCAGGAAGACTGATGTCACTATGTTAAGGATTTGCTCTGTGTTCTTGTAGGGACACAAAGCAGGCTGCTCCAAAAGGTGGCACATAAAAGTTGTTCTAAGGTAAATGTAATAAAAACCCAGCAGATGCAGGAAGGGCCCTCTGCTTCCCACATAACTGCCTAATACACATCGGAAAGGTGAGCCTGCAGCAGGAAGACAAGTGTTAACTGAGGCCCCTGTCTGCCTGATGGTACAGTCTTGTTTTTCCGAGCTTCTCTTTTCACCTTGCCAAGGAGTCTTCTTCCCAGCCCCTCTCCTTAGCTCAAGTAAGCTTCGTGGTGCCTTGTTGTCTTTGGACTTGCATATCTGTGTGGGTTCCACGGACGTATGCCTATCTCATGTCAACTTGATTCTAAGGCCAGTGAGATGGACCACAGGGCAGGGGAAGTTCTCCCTCCCTGACATTCTCAATTCTCTTGTTGGTCTGACACTTGAAATACAATCTCTGCTGTTTCAGGTATGTAATCACGTCATCCATGAATAATAACAGTTCTAGCCTCCTACTTCCCTTGTCTTGTTTCCACCTTTACCTGTTTCTCTGGGTCCCCGCTCAGGCATCCTCTGTGTAGTGAGCGGGAAGAGCCCAGACTGGGCTCCTAGTCCCAGACTCACTTTTATGAAAATGCTCTCAGTGTTGACTGCTGATCATAGTGTTTGCTGAAACTTCCTTGCCGAGATATAATTTCAAATGTTGTATTTGGCATGATTTTACTACCAAATATCTTAGTGATGGGTCAACCATACTCAAATATGTTTTGCTTAAATCTGTTATTTTGAGGGGCGCCTGGGTGGTTCAGTGGGTAAAGCCTCTGCCTTTGGCTCAGGTCATGACCCCAGAGACCTGGGATCCAGCTCTGCATCTGGCTATCTACCCAGCAGGGAGCCTGCTTCCCTTCCTCTCCCTGCCTGCCTCTCTGCCTACTTGTGAACTCTGTGTGTCAAATAGATAAATAAAATCTTAAAAAAAAAAAAAAAAGAAAGAAGTCTGTCTTCAAGGTTTGTCCTGTGATACAAATGGCATTATTGCCTTCTGCTATGATGCCAAGTTGTGTGTGTGTGTGTGTGTGTGTGTGTGTGTATTCAAGAATCAATTAGGTGGAGGACCTTTATTAGGAAGAGAGCTGATCATGATGTGGGAAAAAAAGGCAGAAGAAAAAATACTAATATCCTTATACCTACAGGTAATTGACATATCCTTGAAACAGGTAGAGTCACATTCCTCTAAGGACTCAACTGCCATCATAATAGGTTGCTAACGGGAAAAGACAATCCTGACCTGAACTCCCCAACCCCTACCAGGATGCTGTAAGTCTACTTTAACATAAAACATTTCCTTTGGAAACTTACCTTTTCTCTACAACCCCCTAGCTACCTAGTGGTAATCATCCTCCAAGCAGATGGCTGGCTGATAGACATCAGAAGGGTTCCCTGACTAAGGATTTTTGGTTGGCAATAAATGACCTTTTCCCAAGAACCAATAGCCCCCATCAAGGTCCTGGATACCTTGCTTCCAAAATTCCTTAGATTCTTATGCTATCCCAAACCCCCTCCAACTTCAAAGTATATAATGGGCCACACCTCATGATAGAGTGTGGTCTTTCTTCCCCTGGGTCCTGTCCCCATGATTTCATAAAATCACCTTTTGCACCGTAGACATCTCAAGAATTCCTTACTTGCCATGGGTATCAAGCCCTAATGTTCTTTCCTACATGGATACCAGAGATTAACAGTTTATATCACAAACAGTTGCCTACCTATATAACAGACACATGAAAGAATGTTCAACATAATTAGCCAACAGGGAGAGTCAAATCAAAATCACATTGAGATACCACCTTACACCAATTAGTATGGCCAAAATTAACAAGACAGGAAACACCAGATGTTGGAAAGGATGTGGAGAAAGGGGGACCCTCTTACACTGTTGGTGGGAATGCAAGTTGGTGCAGCCACATTGGAAAACAGTGTGAAGATTTCTTGAGAAATTAAAAATAGAGCTACCCTATGACCCTGCAGTTGTACTGGGTATTTACCCCAAAGATACAGATGTAGTAAAAAGAAAGGCCATCTGTACCCCAATGTCCATAGCAGTAATGGCCATAGTCACCAAAGTGCCAAGATCCAAGACGCCCTTCAACAGATGAATGGATAAGGAAGATATATGGTCCATATATACAATGGAATATTATGCCTTCATCAGAAAGGATGAATACCCAGCTTTTCTATCAACATGGATGGGACTGGAGGAGAGAATGCTGAGTGAAATAAGTCAAGCAGAGAGAGTCAATTATCATATGGTTTCACTTACTTGTGTAGCATAAGGAATAACACGGAAGACATTAGGAGAAGGAGAGAAGTGAATTGGGGGAACTCAGAAGGGGAGATGAAGCATGAGAGACTGTTGACTTTGAGAAAAAAAACTGAAGGTTATGGAGGGGATGGGGTGGGGGGTTGGGTGAGCCTGGTGAGGGGTATTAAGGAAGGCACGTATTGCATGGAGTACTGGGTGTGGTGCATAAACAATGTTGGAACATTGGGGAAAAAAATAAAATTGAAAAAAAAAAAAAGAAGAAGAGTTGTCTATCTGGAGGACAAATGTTGTTTGATAAATATTTTGTCCTCCCTTTCTCCTCTGAATATAATCCCCTCTTTGGAAATTTGAAATCCTACCTCCTCCTTCTTAAGTCACCGTGACACAGAAGCTTCAAACACTTGTCTTTGAGCCTCATGTCTTTCTCGCTCCCATAATTAAGAACTTCATTGTTTTCTCTACTGAAAATGTCTTATATCATTTTAAGTCTTAGACCAGCCAAAGAATTGAGAACAGCACAGGAAAAACAAATTTTCCTCTCCTCACATTCATTCTGTTGTGTGAACTGACCTCCACACTGCAGACCCGAAAGAGAACATACAGACAGAGCTGCGCATCAAGGGCAGCCGTAGATTCGTTGCTTTGTCAGCCATGGAGGCCTTAGCAGGTCGGGCCTTCAAACCTGCAGCCCGCCTGGGAAAAGGGCTGGGGGTTTGTAGGGAAATCTGGGATTATGTCCCATTTCCAAAGGAATTGGTGTCTGTGCTGCCAGCCACATTCATCATGTTGTCAGGGTGGAACCAGGTTCCAAAATCAAAGGGCTGAGAAGTGAGGAGAAGAGGTTTGTGGGGAAGAGAAAGGTTACTTATTTGGGAATGGAGTCTCACTGAGGTGGGAAGCAGAGGCAGAAGAAAAATTACTCAATTTCCTTACCCACTGACAAGCCCTTGATACAGGCAGAGTGACTCACCCTGAGGTTTTGCTAAGGACAAAGGGCAATCCTAGCCTGACAGGCTCCTTCCCCCAACCAGGATCCTGGAAGTCTACTGTAACTATTCCTTGTAACTTTATCTCCAAATGCTCCAAGATACGTGTTGACAATCATTCCCAAGC
The DNA here is from genome assembly GCF_964662115.1 of Mustela nivalis. NCBI lineage: Eukaryota > Metazoa > Chordata > Mammalia > Carnivora > Mustelidae > Mustela > Mustela nivalis. The sequence continues at coordinate 51,294,515 of NC_139037.1, read as the reverse complement.
ATATGGCCCACTGACATACATCTAAAGGGTCTCACAACAAAGGTTTTATTGCCAATAATGAATAACCTTTTCCCCAATAATACCTAGCTCCTCAAGGTTCTGGAAACCTGGCTTCCAAAACTCCTTAGAGACTTACACCATCCCTGACCCCCTCCCAACTGGCGATTATATAATGAACCACTTTTCACAGGCCCAGTGCAGCAGCTCTTTCTGCCCAAGGTCCTGTCCCTGTGCTTCAATAAGCCACCATTTTGCATCAAAAATGTCTAAAGAATCCTTTCTTGGTCATCAGCTCTGCACCTCACACACCAAACCTCACTTAATATTCTAAGAACCAGGTTCCTAATCAAAGGGCTGAGAAGCGAGAAGAGAAAGGTTACTTATTTGGAAATGGAGTCTCACTGAAGCATTAATTGCTTTTATGTTTGTTCAACCTGATGCCTTCCAAGTGGTTTTCATTTCAGTGACCAAGACAGCTGTTTTAAGAAGACTACATAGTTTACAGTGAGAAACCACTCAGTCTTTTCTGGAATGGCTAAAATAAAGAAAAGCGACAACACCCAATTTTCCTGAGAATGCTGAGAGTTAGAATTCTCATATCGCTGATGGGAAAGTAAAAAGAACATGCAGTGTGGAAGACTGTGTGTCAGGTCCTTAGGAACAGAAACAGGTACTGGAGGGGAATATTTAGTCACCCAAAAATATGTCTCCTTGGCCTGAACATTATTTTCGGGTCAGTTATTTTGAATCAAGGAAGATAAAGGAAAAAACTCTGAAATCCTGTGTTTACTTTGAAAGAGACATTTGCATTTATATGTGTGTAAGCTGTCTCTCTCTGTGTAGCAGAAAGAGGGAGAATGTGTCAGTCTCCAGAAACTCTGATGGTGGGAAGGCAGGGCTCAACTCTGTTCCCAGCCCCAGCCTTGGTTCCCCTGCTTGACCTGGTCACATCCCCAGTTCCCTCCCAGCCGGGTCACCTGTGGAGTTTCAGAAAGGATCTTCTCTGTGGGCCTCTCCCTCACTTTCTGTCAGTTGGTTTGGGCAAAAACAACACTGTGGTGTTAATTAGGGGCTCAGGTGATTCTCCGTGAGGCCCGGGATAGGGGTGGGGTTGGGTGGGAGCCTGAGGGCTTTTGGTGGTTGTCTGAGAGTAGATTTTCAGTTCTGGTCTTGGAGAGGTGACAAGGTCTCTGCTCCCTGAGTCTGGGACGGTCAGGTTCCAATGCTGATGCTGAAGGTATGAGTGGCAGTGGCAGGGGACCCCTCCCTCCCCACAAAGCAGGAGAGGAAAATGCAGGGATGGGTGTCCTCAGGGGAGCTCAGTTTCTGAGCTGCTCCTCACGCAAAGGACTGGGAAGTTGGGCCTTTTCTGCATCTCTGAGTCCTGCCCACGGGCGAGCGGTGTGAGGACAAGGAGCTCTGTTGCTGGATTTCAGGGCATTTTCTCCTGATGCAGCTGTGATTTTCCCCCAGATCCCTCATGAGGACGAAATCTAGAGGTGGAGGCGAAGACAGAAATGGCCGGTTCTCAGGTGAGCCTGGTGTTCCCGCGGAGCCATGTGCTCTGGTTCTCCGCAGACCCTCGCGTTTAGAAGCTGCAGATGCAGATGCCTCTAGTGCGGGTGCTTCTCGCTTCTACGTTTACCTGTTTTTAAGATCTTGTCAGAAATGTACTCATGGTTAGATCTTTAGAATGCTTCTCTATGTCCTAGAGCCTTCTGTCCTTTGTCCCCAACCTGGCTTCGATAGGACATCAGCCATTGTCACTTTGAATTAAGGTCTCGCGAGGAGTGACAATATTCCATTGGTGGCAGATCCAGAGGGGAAGGTGTCGAGTCCTAAATTCTTATGGCTGATGAGGTCTGGTCCTGGGATATCAGGGAGGGAAATAATTTCTCATTCGGGCTCATCTGAATTCTCGATCAGTTGTGTGCAGCCGGGGAGGAAGGAAATGCAGATAAGAGCTCGGTGGGTATGAGTCCAGAAAAACTTGGAAACGTCTCATTCTAAGAAAGGGGGTGTGTGTGTCCATCTTTAGCACGTGAGAGAGATATTCTACTTAAAATGCACTAGAAGAGGGTGCCTGGGGCCTCAGTCAACTAAGGTTTGACAGTCGATTGCCGCTCAGGTTGGGATCTCAGGGTCCTGGTCTCGTATCCCAGCTTCAGGCTCTGTGCCCAGAGGGGAGTCTGCTTGACATTCTTTTTACTCCTCTCCTGCCCTTCCCGACCTCCTCTAAAATATAAGTCTGTCTTGGGGAGTGAGGATGGTTCAGTTAAGAGTCTGCTTTTTGCCTCAACCTCAGGTCGTTATCCTGGGGACTTGAGATCCAGGTTCATTGGGTTCCCAGGTCGGCAGGGATCCTGCTTCTTCCTCCCCCTCTGCTTTACTGCCTGTTTGTGGTCTCTCTCTTGCTCCTTTTGAAATAAATACAATAATTTTTTTTCAAAATTTTATTTATTGTGGTACTTGGGTGGCTCAGTGGGTTAAGCCTCTGCTTCCAGCCTGGTCATGATCTCAGGGTCCTGGGGTCCAGCCCCACATCAGGCTCCCAGGTGGGCAGGGATCCTGCTTCTCTCTCTTCCTCTTCTGTTCTGCCTACTTGTGCTCTCTCACTTGTCTCTTGTTGAAATAAATACAATCTTTGTAAAAAGTTTTATTTGTAAGAAAAAGAGTGAAAGCACAAATAGGGTGTGTTATGGGCAGAGGTAGAAGGCTCCCCACTGAGTAAAGACACTCCCCCACCACCTCAATGTAGGAGGCCATCCCAGGACCTTGTGTCTTGGCCTGAGTAGAAGGCTGATGCCTTCTGACTGAGCCACCCAGGTGCCCCTATAAACAGAATCTTTAAAGAAGATGAAAATAAAAATAAATCTTAAAAATTAAAAGAAAGGAGTAAGCTAAGTATTACTAATGAAGTATGATGAAGTTCTAGAACCTAGGTGAGGTTTGGTGGGCTGAAGTCTGGAGCCGATGACCAAGAAAGAATTCTTGAGACATCTTTGGTGCAAAATGGTGGTTTATTAAAGCATGGGGACAGGACCCATGGGCAGGAAGAGATGCTGCCCTGGATTGTGAGGGATGGCAGGTTATATACCCTGTGGTTGGGGGAAGGTAAGGGGAAGGGAGGTTTCAACAGAGTTTTCATATGTTAAAGAGGGCCTACAAGGTGCCAGGAGGAGGCCTTGCTTGACCTTGTGGCTTGATCAATGTCGTCTTTAGGCCAGCCATTAATATCAAGATAGTTGGGAGATTCTTGGTGGGGTGTTATGATCCTGCTTTTATTTACCTTCCTTTCTACCTTAGCCTCCTCTAGTTTCATTTATGATGGGGAGGGAGACATTAGGGCTTGAGGAACTGAGAGTTATTTGCCTCTGGAAATTTGTGCTGTTGATAAAGTAACTTCTTTGTAGATCTCTAGGACATTTGTAGAGCAAGGGAGATTCCTGTCTTGCAGGATTGTGATCTCTGCAAGTTAACTATTTGTTTATCGTTCATGGCAGTGAAGGGTGCCTGAGGAATGCTACACATATTACGGAGGGGAGCAGGTGGAGAGGGGGGTGCAAGACGCCAGCTTTTGCTTTGTCTTTAGCCAGCCTCCTGCTCCCTCATCATTACTAGCACAGGGATGCTCTGCCATCTCAGTGTAGTGTCTCTGTCAGTCATTTGGGGCCCCAGACATGGGTCTTTGATCAGCTGGAAGCCTGTCCCGCACCGCTGCCAGAATTCCCTGAGGCAGGACAAAGGTGGTGGAAGTTTCCTGAAGACCCGAAGAGATGAGCAGGCAGTAGGGCATAGGAGAGCCTGTCTGCAAGGGGTGGGGGCTGGGGTGGGGTTGTTTCTTAAAGGGGGAAGGAAGGTGAGGAGTTCTGGGGAACCAGGAACTTGCTCCTTTCTGCACACTGTTGCTGGTTGTCAGAAGCCCATTGGTTCCTTATGCTCTTGGGAAATTTTGAGGTGGGTCCCCTGCTGAGCCTATCTGGACTCAGCCAAGGGGATACTGGGACCCTTCCTCCACTCCTTTGCTCAAGCCTCCTTGCCTAAAAGTAGCCTCTACAAATCTTACAGTAATTCAGTTGTTTATGTATATCTGCTGTATTTCCAAAATCAGATTTATATTCTGAAATCCTGTTTTCAGCCAAGTGGAAACTCCAGTGATGATGTGTCCTTTGATGTGCATTAGGTGCGGATAACATTTGTTTCCATTCAGCTGATGGGAACTTCTTTTATTGGCTTGGTGCTGTCTGCCAGATCCTCCCCTGAAATGTTCCTATTTTCCTTCCTGTCATTTGTAAGGAACATGGGATACTGAGGAATATGCAGGAACTGTGGCATTTCAGGTGTAAACTTCTTTCTTCTGTGTTTCGCTTGCTTATAGGTTCGTTCTTTCTTTCATTCTTTCTTTTATGCATTTTCTCAGTTGTGAGATGGAGAGAGCGCATGAATGAGGACAGGGAAAGAAGGAGAAGCAGATTACCCATTGAATGGGGAGCCCAACTGAGGGTTCCATCCCAGGAGTCTGGGATCATGACCTGAGCTGAAGGCAAACCCTGAGCAACTAAACTATCTGGTTCCCTCTTGCTTATAGTTTCTGAGGAGGAAAACAAAGTCAAAAGAGATGTGGATAAAATTCAATTTCCTTCAGCTTCCAATCTCTTGATAAATACCTGAGAAAGACAGAGTGGGACATTCCTCAGGGAACTCACAAATGTCTCAAGGTTAATGTTTTGTTGGATGCAAAAAACAGCCTTAGCTTGACAGTATACCTCCAGGATCTTGTAATTCCACTTTAACAGATGAAAATTCCTTTGGAAACTCCCTTGAACTCTATTCCCTAAATGTAGCTTGGCCATGATCCTTTAAGCTTGTGGCTCTCTGGTAGATATCTGGAGGGTCTCCTGACTAAAGGGTTACTATACAGTGACTGGCCTGATCAAAACACCAGCTGGGAGGCCCTGAGGGTCCTGGAAACTTGCTTCCAAATTCCTTAAAGCCTCCTGCTATCCCTCACCCCCTCCCCATCTGAACACATAGAACCACTCACTGCTCACAACCTTCCTCGTCCCTTGCATTAGGACCACAGTGTTTGTACTATAGGTATATCAACAATTCCTTCATCATTCACTCCAGAACCCCAATATTTCACATCAGAAACATGTCTAGAATTGCTTGACCATTGGTTCCTCTCCCACATCCCAACATTTTGCACTGAACAAGGAGGGCTGTCACCTCTGTGCCGTGGATAGAGTTGACTTCTGAGAGTGAAAGGAGTGAAAGTTCTCAACCAGGCAGCGCCCTGCCCCATAGGTTTTCTTTCTTCCCACACTCACATCATGGAGATGAAAAGGTCAGGTCTGGTTCTAGCTGCTGACACTTTCTCTTCATCTTAGGGACCATCTTAGGGGCACACTTTGTCGATGGTTACTTGGTGACTGTGGTATTTGTTACAGGGACTGCTCACCTTCAGGGATGTGGCCATAGAATTCTCCAAGGAGGAGTGGGGACGCCTGACCCACACCCAGAGGCAACTGTACAAGGACGTGATGTTAGAAAACTATGGACATCTCCATTTCTTGGGTAAGGAAGACTCCTTCCAGGTTTCTAAAGCCCCACACAGGGTTTTGTCACTTCCTGTGAAGACTGCCTCTTGGGAGATTTCTCTTGGAATGACTGGATTCCAGATCCAGGCAGAAAGGGAAAAAAGTAGGGGTTTGTGGATGGAGAGACAAATCTTCATGATGTTTCCTTTTCAGCCTCAGCTTCTCCTTCCTCAAGGTAACATCATGGCTTGTGAAGATGAGTGGCAGTTTTCAACATTGAGTGACATAGAATAGTGCTGCTTACATCTGAGACTGAAATATACTTTTCTTATTATGTCTGCTACTTGGAAGTGGAGGTCAGGATGTGAACATTGGAAATGCCTCCAGTGTGTTCTAAATGGACTGTTGGGCAACAGCTTTTGGGAAACCATTTTCTAGAATTGTCTAATATCATCTCTACTCTACTGAACACAAGACTCATGGGAAGTTAGAATCAGCAGCAATAGTCATTTTCCTTTTTCCTCATAAACAGGTCTCCTCCTGTCAAAGCCAGACCTGATCATGTTTTTGGAGCAAGATAAGCAGCTCTGGGATGTGAAGAGAAAGGAGTCCGGAGGCTTCCATCCAGGTAGTTGGGAATGAATGAGGCAGATGACAGAGGGCAGGTCCAAGTCTTAAGGAGGAAGGTAGAACTTAAGCTGTGGTTCGGGTAGCTCTCCTTGAATGAAAATCAGTTGGAGACGTGTCCAGTTTTATCTTTCTCTCTCTGTCTCTCCCAGAGGGACATCTGCTCTCCAACATTATCAAGTTCTTTCATTCTCTAGGGATTCTCCTTCAGCTCCAGTGATGATCCAGCATATAATCATTTATAATTGGAGGCGGAGGCCTCTTTAATCTCCCTCCATTGCTATGAGGACCCTGGGGAAGTCATCGTATTTCTGAGGACCTCTACGCTAAAGTCTTTGTAAATTCTGGTTTTCATCATGAGATAAGCAGTCAGGGGGTTTGGTGCAGAAATTCCCAGAACACTTGAGACAGATTTCAAATGTTCTCTGGCTTATACTTTCTAATGTTACAGAGGCTTTAATCTTAGGCCTACAGGGGCGCCTGGGTGGCTCAGTGGGTCAAAGCCTCTGCCTTCGGCTTCGAGCCTCTGCCTTCGAGCCCCACATCGGGCTCTCTGCTCTGCGGGGAGCCTGCTTCCTCTTCTATCTCTGCCTGCCTCTCTGCCTACTTGTGATCTCGGTCTGTCAAGTAAATAAATAAAAATCTTTAAAAAAAAAAAAAAAATCTTAGGCCTACAAAACTGAGATTGAGTAACTTCATCAGTTAACAAAGCACCGCCCTAAAATGAGAAAATGTACTGCTTTATTTCCCTTCAAATGTTCTTTTTTTTTATTCTTTCTTTCTTTCTTTTTTTTTTTTTCATATAGTTATTTCCACTCTTTGAGTTTGGTTCCTCAGTGGTGAGATAGTGTAATAATGTCTCTCTTGGTTTCCTAGAATTCCTACTTAACAAATGCTATTGGGGAACTAGCACATTTAGAACTTGAACTTGTAGCCTTTTATAAAGTCTCATTTATTACATTATTTTTTAATAATTGCATCATGATTCTATCTTCTGTGAACTTCTTGTGACTTTGTCATATGTGTTATCACTTTCTGATTAATTCTATATGTGATTTAGCTCAATATTTTATACATCAAATGTCCTGATATGACATGTGCATGTGCTTTTTAAGAAGTGAGTTAGACTGTTAGTAAAATTCCCATATATTTTGTTTAAAAATTTTATTTGAGAAACAGAGAGAGAGAAAAAGTGAGTAGGGAAAGGGCAAAAGAAGAGGGAGAAGCAGACTCCCTGCTGAGCAGGGAGTCCAGTGTGGGGCTGGATCCCAGAACCCTGAGCTCATGACCTGAACTGAAGGAAACTGCTTAACTAATTGATCCCCACAGGTACCCCAAATCCCAATGTTTGGAAAATCATCTTTTCAGTAATGTGATGTTATTTCTGGGAAATTAATAATAAACTTTTTCTTCCACATTCCTCAGAATGTATCAGAATTTAACCCCAAATATTAATTTCATATACAGTGTCTCTCAGCATATTTATCAACTTTCACGGTGTTTATTTACTGAGAAAAGAAGATGTTGTTTGTTTCCTCTGTCTTACAGAATGAATTACAGGGTTACAATCTGTGCAGGAGGAGGAGTGTATTAATAATACAGTATTTCTTTCAAGTCTTTTAATTGCTCATAAAATTTTCATTTATAGCTTTTTGTGATTGATTTTATTTTATTTTAATTAATTAATTTATTTATTTTTCATTTGACAGAGAGAGATCACAAGTAGGTTAGAGAGGCAGGCAGAGAGAGAGAGGGAAACAGGCTCCCTGCTGAGCAGAGAGCCCGATATGGGACTCGATCCCAGGACCCTGAGATCATGACCCAAGCCAAAGGCAGCGGCTTAACCCACTGAGCCACCCAGGTGCCCCTGTGATTGATTTTAATGAGAATTCTTTACGATGCTCTAGTCCATGAAGACATGCCAATCAAATGCTTGTTTTTCATGGGTACATGGACACAGTTTTAAATTATGGTTATATTGAAGTTTTCCTTTTCTGTTATACATCAATGTTTTATTTAGAATTTCGTGGGTCAAGTTTTGTCTTACTCTGGTATGGTTATTTCCTAATAATGTGCTGCTTCTCTCTGGCTCATTCAAGAAAATTAGCTAGGTGTAGATTTGGTTTTATCTGTGTATGTTGTTATAGAAAGAGAATTTTTCAGCTCAGTATATTTCAAGACCATCGAAGTATGCCTCAAAAAAGAATGACCTTCATGCTTTTTGCTGGTAAATTTTGTGTGTCTTTGTCTTGTGTTTGTATGTCACACATACATACTGTGTGACCCCTACTTTTTGTCTCCTTGGTGAGTGATCAGTGAATGTTGTACCATTTCTAGGTGAGTGGTTGTCAACATAGAATTCATTTCACCATGTATTTGTGGGTGAATTTTTATTCTCTCTGCATGAAAGAGAGACTGTTTAGAATTCAAAGTAATTTTCAAACATTTCATACTTCTGTATCATGCTTTGGTATGAAATATGAAAGATAGATTTTATCTGTAATTGTAAGATGAATACCCATGATATGCCTTGGTACCTTTCTCATTGCCTTTTGTGTCTTCTGGGAGTATTTTCCTTGTGGTTACCTTAGAGATTCCTTAAAACAACATTGTTGTAAAACAAACCATTCCAACCTCTGTGTTGGGTACAAAGAAGATTCTTTCTCCTGTCTCGACCCCTGCACCCACTTTGTAAACAGTCACACATTCTTTTATGTTGTATACTTTATGACCTACTTTAATGATTTTTATACTTTTTTTTTTTTTTTTTAACAATGCTCTGTAGCAGAAATGAACGTGACTGGTATCTCATTACAACACTGCAGGTTGGTGTAATTGTCTACATATTTATTCAGCAGAGAGCTTTGTGTCCTTGTGTGATTGAGGTTCCTGGGAAGAATTCCTTTTATTTCTTCGAGAGAATATTCCTTTAATGGTTCTTTTTGTCTGTTTGTCTCCTTGGATAGATCTACTGGTAAACGTAGAGGGGTCTTGTCTTGAGAATGTCTTTATTTCTACATCTGTGGAAAAGAGTTCTGCCCAATAAAGTATTACTGGTGGTAATTTTCGATCTTTCAGTACTTGATTGCATTATGCCAGCCCCATTCTTGTTTCGACTCCTGGGAATCCCACTGCTGCTGTTCTGGGAGCTCTTGCACAAGGCGAAGTTCATTTGCCATGCCGTTCTAAAAGTCCATTTTCATTTGTGGTCTTTGATGGATTAACTACAACATGTTATCAGTCCTCCCATTCTTTGTATGTGGTCTGCTGTATATACCATAGTTTTATAAGGAAGTAATTTGAGGAAATTGAACATAAGGCAATCATAGGGAAAAGACATTTACTGTAGTGCACTGGAGTCATCAAGATAAACTTGTCTGGGTAAGTGGACCATTATTGATGAAAAGCACGTTATTCATTGGTTAACTGTATTTGTTAGTAGATCTGGAAGTATTCAGGGGCAGGTCGATCTCCAGAGAGGGATCAGTATTTTCAGTGTGATTCTTTTTTTTTTTTTTTCTTTTGACTGTATTTTATACATGCAGATGGATGTCCAAACAAAACCAGAGTAGTGGGGCACCTGGTTGGCTGAGTGAATTGAGACTCTGCCTTCAGCTCAGGGCATGGTGCCAGGATCCTGGGATTGAGCTCCACATCAGGCACGTTTCTTGGTGGGGAGCCTGATTCCTCTCTCTCTCTCTGCCTGTCTTTCTGCCTACTTGTGATCTCTCTCTCTCTATCAAATAAAGTTTTAAAAATCTTTAAAAAAAATAAAAAGAGAAAGGCAGAATGGCAAAACTTTCATCAGATAAACTAGCCTTTTTAAGTTTTGGTAGAGATTGTATTTTCTATAGATCGCTTCAAGATTTATTGTTTTTAATATTCCAGTGAAGGAACATGGATGCATTTCCTAGTTATTCATTCTTTGATTCTTTCACAGTATATTACACTTTTCTTCTTTCTGGTTTGACCTCTACCATTATATTAAATTGGAAGAATTTGGGGGGAGGAGGGGGTTTGCTCAAAATATATGATGTGTCTGTTTTGGGAATTGTTCCTTGTTGTGTAGAAACAAAACTAATTTTTACGTGTTGGTTTGTGTACCAGTTTTATAAAATCCCTATGAGTTTCAAAGGATTAAAATCATAAGCATTGGGCACCCGGGTGTCTCAGTTGGTTAAGCGACTGCCTTCAGCTCAGGTCATGATCCCAGGGTCCTGGGATCGAGTCACGCATCAGGCTCTCTGCTCAGCGGGGAGTCAGCTCCCTCTGACCTTCTCCCCTTTCATGCTCTCTCTCACTGTCTCTCTCTCGAATAAATAAATAAAATCTTAAAAAAAAAAAAAAGGATTCCCAGGAGAAGCAATGGCCGTGGAGCAGGAGGATTCTAGACTCATGTGTCCTGACATGAGTGCCACTAGGCAACTGTCAGGTTATCCTAAATGACCAGACATTGGGCTGAGGAGTGACAGGACAGATTGCCAAGTGAAAGGAGAGAGAGGCCACATGGAAGATGGCAGATAATGTGGAGACATGTTTTAGGGAGGAGAGGAGTATAGGATTTTGGAGGGCAGGAAGCCCTGGCTATGCAATAGGTGTCATGAGAGAGGAGCACTCAGGGGATGCCTAAGGAGGTTTCCCAAAGCCATTGGCTTGGAAAGGGAAAAGGGCTGAATTTCATGAGTTCCTGGAACCAGCACATCTTAAAGCCTGGAGGTTTAATGATCAGTAGGTTTGGATGGGATAGAACCAGGAGGGCACTCGGGCGCTCCCGGACAAAAGGTTGGTAAACAACCTGGGGGCACGGAGTTTGGAAACAGTCATCTGAGGAACACCTGGGGTGCACAGTGGGGAGAGTATTCAGTAGTCAAGGAGCACATTCCTGAGAGGAAACATTCAGTGACATGTGGCTTCCAAAATATGGGATCTCTCTCCTGTCCTGTAGATAAGGCAGAGCCCCACTCAGTGAGGACACTGACTGGCTGCCTTGCTTACTCCAGTCCCCACCCCATGTGATCTGAGGGGACTGTCCTTCTCAGTGAGGCTTTCCTCAGGCTCTGCAAGGTCAGCCCCTGCCCACATCACATCTCCTGAGCAGAGATTCTGCAGGGCTGCAGTCCCGGTGGAGTTGATGTCAGGTCTCCTTTCACAAGCAGAGCAGAGCTCACCTAGTCCAAACTGGCCACATTCAGGCCAGGGACCAAACACTGCCCGTAGCAGGCAAGGAGAGCCCCTGAAGACCACTGTTCTAAAGGATACAGCAGGACACATCACTGACTTTTCTAATGGACCGAGGAAGGTAGAGAGTTAGACAAATGCTAAGATGAAAGAATTTATCCCAAAGAAAAAAATTAGACCAGGGCAGAAGATACAAGGGAAACAGATAGTAGTAACCGTAGAATTTAAGTCAACAATCAGAAGGATATTCAAAAGGTTGAGAAAAGGATAGTGAGAACTTTACCACAGAGATAAGAGTTAAAAAAATAATTGGGTGCTTGGTGGCTCACTTGGGGAAGCCACTGACTCCTGATTTCTGCTGAGATCTTGATCTCAGGGTCCTGGGATCAAGCCCCACATCAGGCTCATTGCTCAGCAGGGAGCCTGCTTCCCCCCCTCTCTCTGCCTGCTTCTCTGCTTACTTGTGAACTCTCTGTCAAATAAATAAAGGAAATATTTTTTAAAAAAATTATAAAAATCAGACATAGATGAACAATGCAGTAAGCGAGAATAGAAACAGGTTTGATGTAAGGGTATGCTGGAAGCAGAAGAATGACTTTGTCATATGGACGGGAAAATATAAAAATTCAGAGTCTGAACAAAAGCCAGAGGGAGAACAATCATGCATCACAGGATTTATTTAGGAAACTCATTGACCCCATCAATGATAGTAAAATTCCTAGGTCTTGGGCTTTTCTGTGCTGGTAGAGTATTGATTCCAAATTCAACTTTCATACTTTCTATTGATCTAAGGAGATTTACCTTTTCTTTGGTTCTTGTTTAGTAAATAAGTCTTTATAACTTGTCCATTTTTAGGAATTCTCTAGTTGTTTTTTTTGTTGTTGTTGTTGTTTTGTTTGTTTTTTCATAAATTTCCCCATTAATTATTATATTTTTTTATGGAGTTAACACATTGCCAGTTTATTTATTTTATTGATTGAAATGGGCATTATTTTCTGTGTTCCATTAGTGTTAATCTTGTATTTTATTTATTTCAGATTTTTCTTTATTTTGTTTCTCTACTTTCATCCTAGTTTCTTCCTTTTTTAGTTCTGGTGGAAATTAAGTTGGGTTTTTTTTTTTTCAACATTTTTCTTAACTTTGTATTGTATAACATGAAGAAATTGGGAAATGGAAAAACTGGCAGAAATAAACAATACAAAAAATGACCAAAACAGTAAAGAAAATTAAAATGATGATTTTTAGGGATTTTTTTTATGATTTTATTTATTTATTTGACAGACATCACAAGTAGGCAGAGAGGCAGGTAGAGAGAGAGGAGGAAGCAGGCTCCCCACAGAGCTGAGAACCCTATGTGGGGCTCCATCCCAGGACCCTGATCATGACCTGAGCCCAAGGCAGACACTTAATCGGCCCGATTTTTAAGGTCTATAATCATGTCTTGTGTGAACAGAGAGAGTTTTACTGTTTCTTCTTCAGTTTATATTCCTTTACTCTATTTTTGGTTGCATAATTGTTCTGGCCAGAGTGTCCAGTACTATACTCAAGGGCAGTGGTGGGGTCACTTCATTACCTGCTGATCATAAAGGAGAAGCTTGCAGACTGTCCCTACTGAATAGGTTAATTTGTAGCTTTTCATACATCTGTGGAATTTATTAGGTTGAACGGGTTTCCTTCTTTCTCTACTTTGTTTACAACATGACATGTCCAGTGTGCCCATATTTGTATTCTGTCTCACTTAATATGATCATGTCTTTTTTTTTTTTAAGAGTTTATTTATTTAAATGACAGACAGAGATCACAAGTAGGCAGAGAGGCAAGCAGAGAGAGGAGGAAGCAGGCTTCCTGCTGAGCAGAAAGCCAGACGCAGGGCTTGATCCCAGGACCCGGGATCATGAACTGAGCCAAAGGCAGAGGCCTTAGCCCACTGAGCCACCCAGGCACCCCAATCATGTCATTTTTTATCTTCATTCTGTTATCATGAAGTCTTCAAGTTATGGTTTTCTATATGTTGGAGGGCCCTTAATTCCTGGACCGTTTCCCACTTGGTGATCTTTTGTAAAAAGGGAAAAGGTGCTGTTGATTCAGATTGCTATTTATTGTGGGCTTCGAGTGAATATTCCTCATAGGCAGTAGTTTGTAAACTTTGTAGTGTCTTCGTCTGGCTTGCATGAGCTGGTAATGCTGGTGCCACAGAGAGAGTGTTCTGCTAGTTTCCCTGATCATCACTCCTTGGAAATGTTTGAGGAGATTTGCAGTCCTTTCTCCTTCAGTGTCTGTTTGAATATCCAGTGAACTCATCTGGCACACAATTTTTGTTTGTTGGATTTTTTCCTTTATTCCTCTTTCATTCGGCTTCAGGGTTGCAGATCAGTTGAGATTTTTTTGACTTTTCTGAAAGAGGGAGTGGAAATTGGTTATACCTTTTTTTGATATTTATACTTGTTTTTTAGTATCAATTTGTGGGCAATGATTATCCATTGTTGCCTCTTATAATAATTACTTTGATTCCTACAGTCAGTTAAACTGTGTCTGCTTTCACTTCTTCACCAGTCATTTTAGTCAGTTTTTTCTCTGTTATTCTTAATTTACTTCTTGGTCTTCCAGTGTTCATCTTTTCTGACAAACAGCTCTTCCTGTGGTTGATACCTTCCTATTTTTCACTGCACTCTATTTGGTTCAGTTCAGTTTTGTATTTCAGTATCCATTGTTCTGCTATTTTGATCTCATGTGACCCTTTTCCTGATTGTTAGAGATACAGGAAAGTGATTTGTGCTACACCATGACCATACTGCAGAATTCTCTATTGGACTCTGTGCTCAGTACGTTTTGTGCCATGTTATGTGTCCATGGAGAAATGAAGTCCTGATGACTCCTTCTCGGCCATTCTTCTGACATTGTCTGATTGACTTGATGCTTTTATATTAGCAGTCATCAGTATATTCTTCTGAATGTAGTAAGTATAATGGTTTTACTTTTATTTGGTATCTTTCAGCTTTATCTTCACATGACACTCAGAGTTTTCTGCTAAAGCGGAGCACAGAAGGTTCTTTCCAGAAAGTGTCAATGCACAGATACAAACATAGTGCTGTTGAGATTTTACACTTACGCACAGACTGGGACAGTGATGGGGAGAGTGAAGGGCATCAGAGAAATCCTGGACGATACACGCAAACCAAGGCAATTGCCCTTAATGAGAATCTCACTGCCCCAAATGGTGAAGGAAATAAAGTGCTGTGGAAAACCTCCCTTTTTAAGTCAACTGTTTCTGCAGAGCAGTGTGTTTCTGTCAGCACAAGCTCCAATCAAATATTCAATCATAGCGATTTGTGGACAGACTGTTCGGAACATCTGGAAAGTAACCTAGCCCAAGCTGAAAATAATAATTTGAGCCATTTGGAAGATAGGATTGGCCTGAACTTTCAGTCAAGTATTTCTGATCATCAGAGATTTAGAAATGAAGAACAAAGTGCTCAGTGGGATCCATATGAGACAGGCTTCACCGAGGAGTCCACCCTGCAGAATGACCAGAGGGTTTCCACTGGAGTCAGAATTGCTCAATGCACTGAATCTCAGAAAACATTGAACCAGGGCTCCAGTGTTCACAGATGTGTCAGGGCTAGGTTTGCAGAGAGCCATCATGAATGTGATAAATATGGAGAAGGCTTTCATTCAAACTCTAACCTGAGTATACATAACAGTGTACTTTTGGGAGACAATCCTCATAAAGATAATGAATGTGGGACATCTTGTAACCAGTCCTCCAGTGTTGGTGATCATCAGAGAATTCACAAGGGAAAAAATGCATTCAGTCCTAATAAACAAGGGACCATGTTTACTCGGTCAGTAAGTCTAAAAAGAAATGACATAGTTCCTAGGGGAATGGAAACCTACATCTTTAAGGAATGTGGTAAATCCTTTGACTGCCAATCAACACTGTCTCAACATCAGCGAATGCGTACTAGAGGAAAAGTATACAAATGTGAAGAAGGTGGTCAAACCTTTAAGGACTGTTCATCAATAAATGGACATTTGCAGATCTGTACTGGAGAGGAAAATTACAAGTGTAATGAAAGTGCCAAAGTCTTTAAATCACACTCAAAACTTACTGAACATCACAGAATTCATAGTGGAGAAAAACCTTACCAGTGTCAAGAATGTGGCAAGACTTTTAAGCATAATTCACACCTCAGTCGACACAGCAGAACTCATGCTAGAGCAAAACGCTATAAATATCAAGAATGTGGGAAGGCCATTAATGGGAGCTCAAGGCTTACTCAACATCAGAGAATTCATATTGGAGAAAAGCCTTACCAGTGTCAAGAATGTGGCAAGACCTTTAAAAATAATTCACACCTCAGTCGACACAGCAGCACGCATGCTAGAGCAAAACGCTATAAATATCAAGAATGTGGGAAGGCCATTAATGGGATCTCAAGGCTTACTCAACATCAGAGAATTCATATTGGAAAAAAACCTTACCAATGTCAAGAATGTGGCAAGGCCTTTAACCACAGGTCACCCTTTATTCGACATCACAGAAGTCACACTGGAGAGAAACGTTACCAATGTCAAGAATGTGGTAAGGCCTTTATTGACAGTGGTGCCCTTGTTCGACATCACAGAATTCATACTGGAGAGAAACCTTACCAATGTCAAGAATGTGGCAAGGCCTTTAACGTGCACTCACACCTCACTCGACATAACAGAACTCATACTAGAGCAAAACGCTATTAATATCAAGAATGTGGGAAGGCTATTAACTGAAGCTCAAGCCTTACTTAACATCAGAGAATTCATATTGGAGAAAAACCTCACCAATGTCAAGAATGTGGCAAGGCCTTTAACCACAGGTCACCACTTAATTTGACATCACAGAATTCACACTGGAGAGAAACATTACCAATGTCAGGAATGTGGCAAGGCCTTTGTTGACAGCAGGACCCTTACTCGACATCACAGAATTCATACTGGAGAAAAACCTTACCAATGTGAAGAATGTGGCAAGGCCTTTACCCACCTTTCACAACTTACTCGACATCACAGAATTCATATTAGAGAGAAACTTTATGTCCGGAATGTGGCAAAGCCTTTAATGAAAGCCCAACCTTTACTAAACATCACAGAATTCATACTGGAGATAAACCTTAATATCATGAATGTGGCAAGCACGTTAACCATAGCTCAGCCCTTATTCAATATCACAGAATTCATACTTGAGGGAAACCACATCAATATCACAAATTTTTAAAACCTTTATAATCACTCAATCCTCACTAATTATCATCAAAATTCATACTAGATAGAAAGCTTACCAGTGTACACAATGCAATAATAGGGGCACCTGTGTGGCTCAGTCGGTTAGGGTGCTCACTCCTGCTCAGGTTATGATTCCAGGATCCTGGGACCAAGCTCCTCATTGGACTCCCTGCTCAGTGGGCAGCGTGCTTCTCCCTCTCCTCCTGCCTGACCCTCCTCACTACTTGTGCTCTCTCTCCATCTCTCTGTCAAATAAATAAATAAAGTCGTGAAGAAAGAAAGAAAAAAATGTGAGAAAAATCAGTTAAGGAGTGCTCACCCATTCATGCCTATGAGAGAATTTATATCAGATGATAACTTCAGAAATAGAACCAGTGTGGCAAGGTCTTTGTCCAGCATGCACGCCTTCTAAACAGAGAATTCATACTGGAAAGACACTGGATGGATGTGGCCAAACCTCTAGCAGGCGCACAATCTTTACTGCACGTCACAGAATTCACACTGCAGAGAAAATTATGAATGTAATGAATGTGAGAGAGTGCCTATGGACAGCTCTCTCTTCACTCCATATCAGAGATTTCATATAGGAGAGTTAGTGTACAAATACTAAGAATGGGGATGCCTGGGTGGTTCAGTGGGTTAAAGCCTCTGCCTTCGGCTCAGGACATGATCTCAGGATCCTGGGATCAAGTCCCACATTGGGCCCTCTGCTCTGTGGTGAGCCTGCTTCCTCCTCCCTCCCTCTCTGCCTGCCTCTCTGCCTATTGGTGATCTCTGTCTGTCAAATAAATTTTAAAAATCTGAAAAAAAAAAATACTAAGAATGTGTCTGCCCTGTCAGTTGGGACTCCCAACTTAACGTTGTAATTTTTTATAGGAGTAAAAAAGTGTGAAATGTAAAGCACATAGCCAAGCCTGTAACTGGAATTCAATGCTTACTCAGTATCTCAAAATGCATATTAGCTTCAAACCCTTGGAACATCATGAATGTGGAAAGACCTTCATTTTGGTATACATTTGGAGTAAACACCAGACAGTGCGTTGTAAAAGTAAATTGAAAAATAGCAATGCTTTAAAACTAACTAAACATCAAGTGCCAATAAATGTTACAGAGATCAAGCCAATGGGATACATTATTCAGTCTATTCAGAAATTAGTCTGTATGAAAGTAGTCATATAAAAAGAAATCAAACACTTAGAAAAATGTATGTGGTATTCTGTTGAATGGATTAGCAGATGGACTTTCACATATGTATGAGGGATTTCAATATTTTTAAAAATTTCTTACATTGACCATATTTGAGATTTGTGACTAAGAATATTAATGTGTTTTCCCCTGAAATCACTCCAGAAAATTTCTCTTTTCCCTTGGGTGTGTAAGACCATGTTGTTGATTCTTGCTACGTTGAAGATACTAGATCTTCTGCTCCATTAAGTAGGACTTATGCGTACCTAATTTTCCATGGAAGAGGACTGTGTGATATATAACATAGAAAGTACATCTCAGTGGAGATGGTGCTTACGGTTGATAACACTGGTGTTAAGATTCCATGGGATAGGTGTTCAGAGCACACACTTCTGCATGTATTGACACTAAAGAACTTCCTCAATATTAGAAATAGGAGGTTTTCCTAATTGTTCTTTAAGGAAAAAGAGGTAGCCAACCAGTAAACTACTAATGTATCTTCCTACATGCAATCGTTACAGAGTATGACTTGATGTGCTTAAATGAGGAAATTCTGACATGACTAAAAGAGGGTAGCTAACTCTTCCCTACAATGCCATACTATTGAACATACACATTTCTGAGGAGTATCCCTCTGTCATAAAATTTTTGGAAATAGATACTCCCACATCCTTCTTGCAACACTTGAATGCTTTTGCACATGCATATTTTGTATTTTGAATGGTGACAATAGAGTGGATTTGAAAAACATAACTTAGTGTATGTGTGAACATAATATATTTTCATTAATAAAACACTTTTTTAACATGGATATGGGTGTGTTGTGAATGATGTGTTATCCTCCGTCTAGTGTTCATCTATCTCTTTGAGGGTTGTAGGGTGCTGATCAAGTCAATCACCTGTTTGATACTGGAGTAGAACAATAAACCTAGGAATCCATTCGGTCGTCTGAAGGTTTTAAGGGATATGTGATTATTTTTCCACTAGTCTATGCTGTGATTTTCTCCTCTTTGTGAATAATATTACAGTGGATATATTACTGAGGTATGTAACATAGAGATATTGCTGGTGTTTTAGCTCACGTACTCCTTGATACTGCTACTTGGCATTGATTTTGTGTAGCCAGCAGTTTTGCAGGGCCCTTGCACTAATAGGAGCCCTTTTCACTAGTGCATTCCCCAGTCAGCATACTTCAGGGTGACAAGTTAGTGGAACATCTCATGACATCTGCACTCTGTCCTTGTAAGCCCCCATCTCTCCTTTCTCCCAGTGCTTTCCTTCCCAGAGAAGACTCCCCCTCCCACAGCACTTCCCTAAATCTGTTTTAGTCAGAATGGCATCTTCTGGACTTAGACTTGGGACACTCTAGCACTGCACCATGGCCCTAAATGAAGGTATGTGTTCCACGTCCTACATTGAGTGTTGTTTTGATGTGACTATGAGGTACACATGCGCATATGACCATCCCATGTGTGTCATAGATACCCCATAGGAAAGAGAAATCTATCCCAATAGGAGTGATTACATAGCCCAGGGAAGAGAAAATATTTAAGCTGAAGAATTAGAATGTAGAGGAGGACAACTATCCCTAGTTGCCTGTGACTCCCTAGATGTAGAAAAATAACTTGTATTTGTTTTATGACCTACTTACCTTCAGATCTCCAATTGTATTTTTGGTCATTTTTCTTTCCACCTATGTAGGCACTACAACCATTCTTTTTTGACTATATTATTAATAGAGTGTCCTCAAGAAAATGCTTAATTGAGATTAGACAGATGGAAAGCAAATCGGTATTAATGCAGACATTAATGCAGACAATGTGGGATGTGAATCTAAGTAAAAATTTGAGGAAGGCACCATCCTTCACGAGAAAGACAGGATTTATTAAAAGGAAATGTGAGGAACTCTTATCCATGTTGGGAGGGACCTGGAGGTGGCTCTTAGTCACTGCAAAGGCACAGGAGCTCTTTCTCGTGTCATCTGATGAATATATGTTATGGGGAAAAGAAATGGAACATGTGAGTTTCTCAGTAGTAGGGAAGTCCTGATTTATCCTGATGATTTGATTGACCTCCTGTGTCTTCCTGAGGACTAATGCTGTTGGATGTCAGTGATTACTCTACTTCCCCTGGCTAGATCCATGACAAGGGATGGAGAAGGGTGTTGGATGATGCAATCACGTGGGCAGCTTTAAGACATCACGTGGTAAAATAGTTGTTTGAGCTGAAGAAGACTTCTGGGCAGTGGCGTAGGGTGGATGAGCAAGACATGTGCTGTGGTTGCTTCCAAGCCCTGTTTCCCAGGTAGTTAACCACAGTCAAGGTCAGATTCTGGTGTGGTTGGGTGATCTTCAGGGAAGCTGCTTCACTACTGTGAGGGACTTGCCTCCCTTTTCTCAGAACCATAATCAGTGTAGTTTTAGGAGTGCCTGGGTAGCTCAGTCATTAAGTGTCTGCCCGAAACTCAGGTCATGAGCCCTGCATGGTGCTCCCTGCTCAGCAGGAAGCCTGCTTCTCCCTCTCTCACTCCCCTTAATTGTGTTCCCTCTCTGTCTCTGTCTGTCTCTGTTGAATAAATAAAATGTTAAAAAAATAATTAAAAAAAATAAAGAAATCGGTGGAAACATTTATAGTCTATTATGGTCTGCAAGAGCCCACACCCTTGAGCAGGAATTATACAACCACCTCCTTCAAACAGGAAAACTGTAGCTCTTAGGGGCTCTAGGGGTGGGTCAATGAAGGGTCTCACTTTGACTCAGGTCATGATGTTAGGTTTCCAGCATAGCCCTGAGGTGGGCTCCCTGCTCAGTGGTGACTCGATTTGTCTCTCTTCCCCTGCCCATCACAACCCACACGCAGGAAAGCCTCTCTCAGTCTCTCAAATAAAATATTAAAAAAATTAAAGTGTATCTCTTTTTCAGCAGAAGTCCCACCCACGTGCTATTTCAATCAACTTACTACGTTGTACCCTAAAATATTACATAAGTTCTTCCTGACCACTGTGCTGCTGAAGGATCCGACAGTTTTCTGATCCAGAAACCCAAGCTGTCTGTTACCCTTTGAAAAGGCAATGCATACAGGATGAGTTTTGATGGGAATGGAATATCAGCATTATTCAGGAGGCAAGCCACTTGGAAAAAAGAAAGACTCATGTTCAAAAATCAACTCCAGGGACGCCTGGGTGGCTCAGTTGGTTAAGCAGCTGCCTTCGGCTCAGGTCATGATCCCAGCATCCTGGGATCGAGTTCCACATCGGGCTCCTTGCTCAGCAGGGAGCCTGCTTCTCCCTCAGCCTCTGCCTGCCATTCTGTCTGCCTGTGCTCGCTCTCTCTCCCTCTCTCTCTGAAGAATAAATAAAATCTTAAAAAAAAAAAAAATCAACTCCAGGGGCACTTGGCTGGCTCAGTGGGTTAAGACTCTGTCTTCAGACAGGTAATGATCTCAGGGTCTTGGGATCAAGTCCCGCATCTGGCTCTTTGCTCAGTAGGGAGCCTGCTTCCTCAACTCTCTCTCTGCCTGCCTCTCTGCCAACTTATGATCTCTACCAAATAAATAAATAAAATCTTAAACAAGCAAGCAAACAAAAAAAGCCTCCAAGGATTTGGCCAGGCCTTCAGAATTTTAAAGGAGCTTGAGGACAGTGAATCAGTAGGAGAGAAGCAGGGCAGTCTGATACAGTTCATGATTGCCTGTCCACTCACTGTGCCTCCTAGGGAGGTGCTTGGAGGTTGTGTATGGGTTCCCAGGGATGGTTGCACCTGAAGGTGGGATTACCAGTCTTTCTTGTAAACAATGTGTGATGTATAGATGTACAAAGAAGGGTTTAGTCCATCATTCATGGAAAGGTACATCCCGAAATTTAAAAACTATTAAGTTCGCCAAGGCAGGGTTTCAATTTAAATTAGAAAATGGTCTTTTAGGTTTGTCCTGTGTTACAAATGCTATTATTTCCTTCTGCTGTGATGCTGAGATGTATATATTCATATACATATACACATACACATACGTATATATGTAAGAATCAATTAGATGGAGGACCTTTATTAGGAAAAGAGATGATCATGATGTGGGAAACCAAGGCAGAAGAAAACATACCTACAGGTCATTGACATGTCCTTGAAACAGGCAGACTGACATTCCTTCAAGGACTCAACTGCCATGATGTTAATAGGTTGCTAATGGGAAAAGACAATCCTGACCTGAACTCCCTAACCTCCAGCAGGATCCTGTAAGTCTACTTTAACATATTACATTTTTTTGGAAATACTTTTTTTTCCCTTTCTTTCTCTCTCTTTCTTTCTTTCTTTCTTTCTTTCTTTCTTTCTTTCTTTCTTTTTCTTTTTCCTCTTAACCCTGCTAGCTACTTATTGGCAATCATCTCCCAAGCAGATGGCCCACCGAGACACATCAGAAGGGTCCCATGACTAAGCTTTTTTAGATGGTAATAAATGACCTTTTCCCAACTACTGCTAGCCCCCTCAAGGTCCTAAAACCTTGCTTCCAAAATTCATTAGAGACTTCTGCTATTCCAAACTCCCTCCAACTTGAAAGTATGTAGTGAGCCATGCCTCATGACATAGTGCAGCTCTTTCTGCCCCCAGGTCCTGTCCCCATGCTTTCATAGAACACCTCTGGCACCGGAGACATCTCAAGAATCCTTTCCTTGCCATCAGCGTCAAACCCTAATGCTCTTTCCTACATGGATACTGGAGATTAACAGTTTATATCACAAAGAGTTGCCTACCTGTAACAGACACAAGAAAAAATGTTCATCATCATTAGCCTTCAAGGAGATTCAAGTCAAATCCACATTGGGATACAACCTTACACCAGTTAGAATGGCCAAAATTAACAAGACAGGAAACACCAAGTGTTGGAGAGGATGTGGAGAAAGGGGAATCCTCTTACACTGTTGGTGGGAATGCAAGTTGGTGCAGCCATGTTGGAAAACAGTGTGTGGAGATTCCTTGAGAAATTAAAAATAGAGCTTCCCTATGATCTTGCAATTGCACTCTTGGGTATTTACCCCAAAGATACAGACATAGTGAAAAGAAGGGCCATCTGTACCCCAATGTTCATAGCAGCCATGACCACGGTCACCAAATGTGCAAAGAGCCAAGATGACCTTCAACACACGAATGGATAAAGAAGCTGTGGTCCATATATACAATGGGATATTATGCCTCCATCAGAAAGGATGAATACCCAACTTTTGTATCAACATAGATGGGACTGGAGATGATGCTGAGTGAAATAAGTCAGCAGAGAGAGTCAATTATCATGTGGTTTCACTTATTTGTGGAACATAAGGAAGAACATTAGGAGGAGAACACTAGGAGGACATTAGGTGAAGGAGTGAAGTGAATTGGGGGAAATCAGAGGGGGAGATGAAGCATGAGAGACTGTGGACTCAGAAAGGAACTGAGGGTTATGGCGGGGGATTGGGGGTTTGGTGAGTCTGGTGGTGGGTATTAAGGAGGGCATGGATTGTATGGAACACTGGGTGTGGTGCATAAATAATGAATCTTGGAACACTGGGGAGAAAAAACTGCAAAAAAAAAAAAAAAAGAAAGAAAGAAAAGAAAAGTTGCCTTCCTTGAGGACAAACATTGTTTCATAAACATATTGTCTTTCCTTTCTCCTCTGAATATAATCCCTTCTTTGGAAATTCTAAATCGTACCTCCTCCTTCATAAGTCACAGTGACACAGAAGTGTCACCTCTTTGAGCCTCACCTTTCTCATTCATATACTTAAGAACTTGTTTTTTTCTTGTGAAACTGTCTGACATCATTGAGAACAGCACAGGAAAAACAAATTTTCCTCTCCTCACATTCATTCTGTTGTGTGAACTTACCTCCACACTGCAGACCCAGAACAGAACATGCAGACAGAGCTGGGGAACAAGGGCAGTCAGAGCTTCATTGCTTTTCCTGCCAAGAAGGCCTCAGCAAATCAGGGCCATGAAACCTGCAGCCCACCCAGAGGAACAGGCTGGGGGTGTGTAGGGAAATACGGGATAATTGCCGATTTCCAGAGGAATTTGTCTGTGTTGCCAGCCATGTTCATCACGTCATCAGGGTGGGGGTTTCTGAATCACAGGGCTGAGGTGAGAAGAGGTTTGTGGAGAAGAGAAAGGTTACTTATTCGGAAATGGAGTCTCACTGAGGTGGGAAGCAGAGGCAGAAGAAAAATTACTCAATTTCCTTACCCACTGACAAGCCCTTGATACAGGCAGAGTGACTCACCCTGAGGTTTTGCTAAGGACAAAGGGCAATCCTAGCCTGACAGACCCCTTCCCCCAACCAGGATCCTGGAAGTCTACTGTAACTATTCCTTGTAACTTTATCTCTAAATGCTCCAAGATACGTGTTGACAATCATTCCCAAGCATATGACCCACTGACATACATCTAAAGGGTCTCACAACAAAGGTTTTATTACCAATAATGAATAACCTTTTCCCCAATAATACCTAGCTCCTAAAGGTCCTGGAAACCTGGCTTCCAAAACTCCTTAGAGACTTACACCATCCCTGACCCCCTCCCAACTGGCGAGTATATAAAGAACCACTCCTCACAGGCCCAGGGCAGCAGCTCTTTCTGCCCTAGGTCCTGTCCCTGTGCTTCAATAAACCACCATTTTGCACCAAAAATGTCTAAAGAATCCTTTCTTGGTCATCAGCTCTGCACCTCACACACCAAATCTCACTTATATTCTAAGAACCAGGTTCCTAATCAAAGGGCTGAGAAGCGAGAAGAGGTCTGTGGAGAAGAGAAAGGTTACTTATTTGGAAATGGAGTCCCACTGAAGCATTAATTGCTTTTATGTTTGTTCAACCTGATGCCTTCCAAGTGTTTTTCATTTCAGTGACCAAGACAGCTGTTGTAAGAAGACTGCATAGTTTACAGTGAGAAACCACTCAGTGTTTTCTGGAAAGGCTAAAATAAAGAAAAAGTATAACATCAAATTTTCCTGAGAATGCTGAGAATTAGAATTCTCATATATCCCCGATGGGAGGGTAAAAAGAACATGCAGTGTGGAAAACTGTGTGGCAGGTCCTTATGAACAGAAACAGGTACCGGAGGGGAATATTTAGTCACCCAAAAATATGTCTCCTTGGCCTGAACATTATTTTTGGTCGGTTTATTTTGAATCAAAGGAAGATAAAGGAAAAACTCTTAACTCCTGTGTTTACTTTAAAAGAAACATTTGCATTTTTACGCGTGTTCGGTGTGTAAGCTGTCTCCCTCTGTGTAGCAGAAAGAGAAAGAAGGAACCAGTCTCCAGAAACTCTGATGGTGGAGAAGGCAGGGCTCAAACTCTGCTCCCAACCCTAGCCTTGGTTCCCCTGCTTGGCTTGGTCACCTCCCCAGTTCCCTCCCAGCAGGGTCACCTGTGGAGTTTCAGCAAGGATCTTCTCTGTGGGCCTCCCCCTCAGATTCTGTCAGTTGGTTTGAATTTTTGGCTCTGGTCCTGGAGAGGTGACAGGGTCTCTGCTCCCTGAGTCTGGGAGGGTCGGGTCCCTGCAACCCGCGGTTCTGATGCTGACACTGAAGTTGTGAGTGGAAGTGGCAGGGGACCCCTCCCTCCCCACAAAGCAGGTTAGGAAAATGCAGGGATGGGTGTCCTCCTGGGAGCTCACAGTTTCTGAGGGGCTCCGGACACAAAGGCCTGGGAAGTTGGGCCTTTTCTGCATCTCTGAGTCCTACCCGCAGGCGAGCGGTGTGAGGAGATGGAGCTCTGTTGCTGGGTTTCAGGGCATTTTCTCCTGATGCAGCTGTGATTCCCCCCAGATCCCTCGTGAGGACGAAATCTAGAGGTGGAGGCGAAGGCAGAAATGGACGGCTCTCAGGTGAGCCTGGTGTCCCCGCGGAGCCGTGTCCTTGGTTTCTCTGCAGACCCTCGAGTTTAGAAGCTGCAGATGTGGATGCCTTGAGTTCCGGTGCTTCTTGCTTCTGCATTCACCTGTTTTTAAGATCTAGTCAGAAGTGATAACTCACAGTTAGGTCTTTAGAATGCTTCTCTATGTCCCAGAGCCTTCTGTCCTGTCCCCAACCTAGCTTCTATAGGGCATCAGCCGTTGTCACTTTGAATTAAAGTCCTGTGAGGAGTGACAATATTCCGTTGGTGGCAGATCCAGAGGGGAAGGTGTGGAGTCCGAGAATACTGTGGCTGATGAGGTCTGGTCCTGGGATGTCAGGGAGGGAAATCATTTCTCATTTCGGCTCGTCTGGATTCTCGATCAGCTGTGTGCAGCCGGGGAGGAAGGAAATGCGGACATAAGTTCCGTGGGTATGAGTCCAGAAAAACTTGGAACATTCTTATTCTAAAAATGGATGTTTTAGCACGTGAAAGAGATACTCTATGTAAAATGCACTAGAGGAGGTTGCCTGGGGCCTCAGTCAACTAAGGTTGTGATGAAGTTCTAGAACCTAGGTGAGGTTCAGTGGGCTGAGGTCCGGAGTTGATGACCAAGAAAGAATTATTGAGACATCTTTGGTGCAAAATGGTGGTTTATTAAATCATGGGGACAGGACCCATGGGCTGGAAGAACTGCTGCCCCGGGTTGTGAGGGATGGCAGGTTATATACCTTGCAGTCCGGGGCGGGGTGGGGGGGGAGGTGGATGGTGAAGGGATGGGAGGTTTCAATGGAGTTTTTATATGTTAAATAGGGCCTACAAGGAGCAAGGAGGAGGCCTTGCTCTTGTGTCTTGATCAATGTCATCTTTAGGTCAGCCATTAATCATCAAGATAGTTGGGAGATTCTTGGTGGGGTGTTAAGATCCTGCTATCATTTACATTCCCTTTTACCTCAGCCTCCTCCAGTAATGTTTATGATGGGGAGGGAGACATTAGGGCTTGAGGAACTGAGAGTTATTTGCCTCTGGAAATTTGTGCTATTGATAAGGTAACTTCACTGTTTGTAGATCTCCAGGACATTTGTAGAGCAAGGGAGATTCCTGTCTTGCAGGATTGTGATCTCTGCAAGTTAACTATTTGTTTATCATTCATGGTAGTCAGGGGTGCCTGAGGAATGCTACACATATTACGGAGGGGAGCGGGTACAGAGGGGGGTGCAAGGCACCAGCTTTTGCTTTGTCTTCAGCCAGCCTCGTGCTCCCTCATCAGCTGGACTGCTGATTGCTGCTCAGGTCAGGATCTCTGGGTCCTGGTTTGGTATCCCACTTCTGGCTCTGTGCCCAGAGGGGAGTCCTCCTGACATTCTCTCCCACTCCTGCCTGCATCCATCTCCTCTAGAATATAAATCAGTCTTGGGGACTGAGGGTGTTTCATTTAGTTAAGAGTCTGCTTTCTGACTCCAGCTCAGGTCGTGATCCGGGGGTTTGGGATTCAGCCCTACATGGGACTCCTAGGTGGGCAAGGGTCCTGCTTCAGTGTTTTCTCTGCTGCTCTGCTTGTTTGTGCTGTCTCTCTCGCTCCCTTTGAAATAAATACAGTCTTTGTAAAAAAAAAAAAAATTATTTATTTGTAAGAGAAAGAGTGAGCACACAAGTAGGCTGTGCTGTGGATAGAGGCCAAAGGCTCCCTGCTGAGCAAGGATTTCCACCCCCCCACCCCCCACCCCCCCCACCCCTGCAACGTAGGAGGTGTTCCCAGGACCTCCTGTCTTGGCCTGAGCAGAAGGCTGATGCCCACTGACTGAGTCACCCAGTTGCCCCTATAAATAGAATCATTAAAGAAGATGAAAATGAAAATAAATCTTAAAAATTAAAAGAAAAGAAAGGCATAAAGTAGTTATTACTAGCACAGTGTAATGTCTCTGTCAGTCAGACGTGGGTCCATGATTGGCTGGAAGCCCATTCTGCAGGGCTGTTGGAATTCCCCTGAGGCAGGACAAAGGCTGCAGAAGTTTCCTGAATACTAGAGATGAGAAGGCAGGAGGGCACAGGAGAGCCTATCTGAAAGGGGGGGGGGGGTGTTTCTTACGGGAAAGAAGGTGAGGAGTTCTGGGGAATGAGGAACTTGCTCCTTTCTGCTCACTGTACCTGGTTGTCAGAAGCCAATTAGTTCCTTAGTCTCTTGGGAATTTTGAGGTGGGTCCCCTGATGGCCCTGTCTGAACTCAGCCAAGGGGACACTGGGGCCGTTCCTCGACTCCTTTGGTGAAGCCTGCTTGCCTAAAAGCAGCCTCTACAGAAGGAAAGTATTTGATTTGTGTATGTATAATCCACTGTATTTGCATACTTAGATTTACATTCTGAATTCCTGCTTTCAGTCCACAGGAAAATACCAGTGATGGTGTGTCCTTTCTTGTGTATTAGGCACTGATATCAATTTGTTTCAATTCAGCTGATGTGAACTTCTTTTATTAGCTTGGTTCTGTCTGCCAGATCCTCCCCTGTAACGTTCATATTTTCCCTCCTGTCATTTGTAAGGAACATGGGATACTGAGGAATATGCAGGAACTATCGCTGTTATGCCCCAATAATTGGTCCGTGATTAAAGGAACCAGACTGATATAAAGCGACGGTCAAGCATGTAAAGTTTTTTTCCGGCGAGATAAACACAACACCAGGCAAAGTGGGTGCAAGGCAAGATTTATTAAAAACACTCCCGGCAAAGTTTCAGGGCCCAGGTGAAGGGGAGCTGAGAAAGTTGCACCGGGAGGAGGTGGTCATCCTCGGATGAGGTTCCATGACTCTGGAGAGAAGAGTGGCAGAAGTCACGCCCAAGGCAGGGAGGAGGGGGCTTTTAAGGGGTCTTGGGGAAAGCTCAGGGGTCTTTTGGCAAGTTTCCCTTATTCGGATATCTCGCCTGCTTGTCGGGGTCCCATTGGTCCACAGGAGCCCGGGGCGGGGGTCTCAGATTCCTGCTTGGGCCTTTGTTCTCCTCTCTGAGCTCAGGTCTTGTGGCGGGAACTTTCGCCATCTTTAGTAGCCCTTCCTGCCAGCCCAACAAAGCAAAGCTTTATTTTGCGCCAAGCATTAAGAATCTAACAGAACGGGGACTCCTGGGTGGCTCAATTGGTTGGACAACTGCCTTCAGCTCGGGTCATGATCCCGGAATCCTGGGATCAAGTCCCCGATCGGGCTCCCAGCTCCGCGGGGAGTCTGCTTCTCTCTCTGCCCTTCTCTTCACTCATGCTCTCTCACTGTCTCTCTCTCAAATAAATAAATAAAATGTTAAAAAAAAAAATCTAACAGAACGTTCGGGGTCGCACCTCTTACAAGAGAGGGTGACCCTTCTGTTTCACAGTCTAGCTTTTAAGGGCAAAGGCCATGCGGTTGGGCCTGGCCACGCACAGGTGACCAATGAGATTGAACTCCACAGTGATGCTAGGTGACCAATTGAGTTACAATTTACCCTAGTAGATGTACCCAAATGGTATGGGCCCCTACTCCTTGGTAACCAGGGAAACATTATGCAACCCACTACTGATTGGATGTCTCCACCTGGCCTGACCCACCCTTGTATCTGGGCTTTGTTAACTGAGCTGGTTTCCAGGACTTGTTTTTAAGTGAATCCCCTGGGGGAAGGGAAGCAGAGACAGTTTCACTTTAATGAAAGCCTCTTGCTAAATAAGTACTTACAATCCCATTTCAGGTGTAAAACTTCTTTCTTCAGTGTTTCTCTTGCTTGTGGGTTCAATTTTTCTCTTTCTTTCCTTCTTCTTTTCTTTCTTTCTTTATGTCCTTCTTTTACGCATTTTCTCAGCTGAGAGACAGAGGAAGCATAGGAGTAAGGAAAGGGAAAGAAGGAGAAGCATATTCCCTCCTGAATGGGGAGCCCAACCCAGGGCTTCATCCCAGGAGTCTGGGATCATAACATGAGCTGAAGGCAGACCCTTAACCTACTGAACTGTCTGGGTCCCCCTTGCTTGTAGTTTCTGATGAGGAGAACAAAGTCAAAGGATGTATGGATAAAATTAAATTTTCTTCATCTTCCAGTCTGCTGTTAAATACCTGAGAAAGGCAGAGTAGGACATTACTCAGGGAACTCAGAA
This sequence comes from Mustela nivalis, assembly GCF_964662115.1. Taxonomy (NCBI): domain Eukaryota; kingdom Metazoa; phylum Chordata; class Mammalia; order Carnivora; family Mustelidae; genus Mustela; species Mustela nivalis. The sequence continues at coordinate 51,264,761 of NC_139037.1, read as the reverse complement.
CTTCCTTAAGGTTAATGTTTTGTTGGATACAAAAAGCAGCCTTAGCTTGACAATAGCTAAACTTCCAGGATCCTGTAATTACTCTTTAACCTATGAAAATTGCTTCAGAAACTTCCTTGAACTCTGTTCCCCAAAATGTAGCTTGGCCATCATCCTTCAAGCTTGTGGTCCACTGATAGATACCTGGAGGGGCTCCAGGCTAAAGTGTTACTACCAAACAGTGAGTGGCCTCATCAAAACACCAGCTGGGAGGCCCTGAGGGTCCTGGAAACTTGCTTCCTAATTGCTTAGAGCCTCCTGCTATCCCTCACCCCCTCCCCACCTGAAAGCATAGAACCAGTCACTGCTCACTGTTCCTCTCCCCTTGTGTTAGGACCACAGTGTTTGTACCACAGATATCTCAACAATCCTTTCTTCATCATTCACTCCAGAACCCCAGTATTTCATATCAGAAACATGTCTAGAATTTCTTGACCATTGGTTCCTCTCCCACATCCCACTTTGCACTGGACAAGGAGGGCTGTCACCTCTGTGTAGCTAATAGAGTTGATTTCTGGGAGTGAAAGGAGTGAAAGTTCTCAACCAGGCAGCCCCCTGCCCCATAGGTTATCTTTCTTCCCACAGTCATATCACAGAGATGAAAAGGTCAGGTCTGGTTCTAGCTGCTGACACTAACTTCCTCTTCATCTTAGGGACCATCTTAGGGGCACAGTTTGTCAATGATCACTTGGTGACTGTGGTATTTGTTACAGGGACTGCTGACCCTCAGGGATGTGACCATAGAATTCTCCGAGGAGGAATGGGGATGCCTGACCCACACTCAGCGGCAACTGTACAGGGACGAGATGTTAGAGAACTATGGACATCTCCATTTCTTGGGTGAGGAAGACACCTTCCAGGTTTCCAAAGCCCCACACAGGGTTTTGTTGCTTCCTGTGAAGACTGCCTCTTGGGCGATTTCTCTTGGGATGACTGGATTCCAGATCCAGGCAGAAAGGGAAAAAAGTAGGGGTTTGCAGATGGAGAGTGAAAGGGTCCATAGACAAAAGGTCGAGACTGATACAAAGCGAAGGTCAAGCAAAGCTTTATTTCACGCCAAGCATCGAGAATCAAACTGACTGGCCAGGGCCGTCTCTTGCAAAGGGGCGACCCCTCCCAGTCTCACAGGCTAACTTTTATAGAGTAAAGTCCATGTGGTTGAGCCTGGCCACACACAGGTGGCCAATTGAATTACATTCTACCCCATGATAGTCATCTAATTCAGCCTATGACTTTGGCTGGAATTGGCGCCTTTGTCTGGCGCCTGATAGGCGGGGCTCACACTCCTTGGCAAGTAATAGGTGCGCTTTACCTTGATTGGACGTTTCCACCTGACCGGACACGTCTTTGTATGTGGGCTTTGTTATCAGGGGCTGGTCAGTCATATTTCACCAGTTCTGTTTCTAAGCGCTTTTCTCTTGGGGGGAAGGGGCAGATTCAATCTAAGTTTACTGCATAAACAACAAAATGGCTCACTCTGGCTAAATAGGCCCTTATAGAGAGACAAATCTTCATGATGTTTCCTTTTCAGCTCAGCTTCTCCTTCCTCAAGGTAACATCATGGCTTGTGAAGATGAGTGGCAGTTCTCAACACTGAGTGACAGAATGGTGCTACTTACATCTGAGACTGAAATTTACCCTTCTTATTATGTCTGCTACTTGAAAGTGGAGGTCAGGATGTGAACATTGAAAATGCCTCCGGTGTGTTCTAAATGGACTGTTGGGCAACAGCTGTTGGGAAACCATTTTCTAGAATTGCCCAACATCATCTCTTCTCTACTGAACATAAGACTCATGGAAAGTTAGAATTGGCAGCAATAGTCATTTTTCTTTTTCCTCATAAACAGGTCTCACTGTGTCAAATCCAAAACTGATCATGTTTTTGGAGCAAGAGAAGGAGCTCTGGGATGTGAAGAGAAAGGATACTGTAGCTCTCCATGCAGGTGGGTGGGAATGGGTGATGCAGGTGACAGAGGGGACGTCAAAGTCTTAAGGAGGAAGGTAGACCTTCAGCTGCGGTTCGAGCTCTCCTTGAAGGAATGTCAGTTGGAGACATGTCCAGTTTTATGTCTCTGTCTCTCTCAGAAGGACATCTGCTCTTCAACTAGGCTAAAGGCTTTGTAAATTCTGGTTTCTCATGAGACAAGTAGGGACATTGTTTCTCCCTCTCCTCAATGTATGCACAGTGGGGTTTGGTGCAGAAATTTTCAGAACACTGGAGACAGATTTCTAATGTTCTCTGCCTTGGCTTTCTAATGTTAGAGGCTTTAATATTAGTCTTAAACAAAACTGAGATTTAGTAATTTCATCAGATAACATAGCACCGCTCTAAAATGAGAAAATATACTGCTTTATTTTCCTTCAAGTCTTCTTTTTTCTTTCTTTTCTTTTCTTTCTTTCTTTTTTTATTTTAAAACTATAGAAATGTCCACTCTTTGATTTCTGTTCCTCAGTGGTCAAATAGTGCCTTTTGTGTCTTCTGGGAGCATTTTCCTTGTTGTTACATTAGAGATTCCTTAAAACAACATTGTTGTAAAACAGTTTAAAACTCAGTGTCGGGGCGCCTGGGTGGCTCAGTGGGTTAAGCCGCTGCCTTCGGCTCAGGTCATGATCTCAGAGTCCTGGGATCGAGCCCCGCATCAGGCTCTCTGCTCAGCAGGGAGTCTGCTTCCTCCTTTCTCTCTGCCTGCCTCTCTGCCTGCTTGTGATCTCTGTCAAATAAATAAATAAAATCTTAAAAAAAAAAAAAAAACTCAGTGTCAATCCCATAAAGAATTCTTCTTCCTGTCTCTACCCCTGCACCCCTGCACTTTGATACTACAAATTCTTTTATGTTGTATACTTTATGACCTACATTTGTGATTTTAATACTTTAAAAAAAAAAGTTCTGTAGCAGAAATAAACGTGACTGGTGTCTCATTACAACACTACAGGTTTGTGTAATTGTCTACATATTTCTGCTCAGTGGAGAGCTTTGTGTTCTTGTGTGTTGTTGCAGGTTCTGGGTAGAATCCTTTTATTTCATCTAGAGAGTGTTTCTTTAATGGTTCTTGTAGGATAGATCTACTGGTAAATGTAGAGGGGTCTTTACTTGGGAATGTCTTCATTTCTATGTCTGCAAAAAAGAGTTTTGCCCGGTATTCTTGGTTGCATTTTTTGATCTTTCAGTACCAGATTGCATTATGCCGGCCCCATTCTTATTGGGACTGCTGGGATCCCACTACTGCTCTTCTAAGAGCTCTTGCACAAGGTGCAGTGCATTTGCCATGCTGTTTCAAAGGTCTCTTTTCATCTGTGGTGTTTGATGGGTTAATTACAACATGTCATCAGTCTTCCCATTCTTTGTATGTGGTCTGCTGTATATACCATAGTTTTATAAGGAAGTAATTTGAGGGGCGCCTGGGTGGCTCAGTGGGTTAAAGCCTCTGCTTTTGTCTCAGGTCATGATCCCAGGGTCCTGGGGTCAAGCCCCACATTGGGCTCTCTGCTCAGCAGGGAGCCTGCTTCCCTCCTTTCTCTCTCTGCCTGCCTCTCTGTCTACTTGTGAGCTCTCTCTTTCAAATCTTTTTTAAAAGATTTTTTAAAAAGGAAGTAATTTGAGGAAATAAAATATTAAGGCAGTCATAGTGCAAAGACATTTACGGTGGTGCACTGGATTTATTATGATAAACTTGTCTGTTGTAAGTGGACCGTTACTGATGAAAAGCATGTAATTCAATGGTTAACTGTCTTTGTTAGTAGACCTGAAGGGATTCAAGGGCAGATGGATCTCTAGAGAGGGACAATTATTTTAGGTGTGATTCGTTTTTTCTTTTGACTCTATTAGTACATGTAGATGGGTGTCCCAAGAAATCCAGAGTAGCAGAAGATTCATGAGATAAAGCAGCCTTTTATCTTTTGTTTATACTGCTTTGGTATCAGGGTACTGCTGACCTCACAGAATAGTTTTGAGTGTATTTCTCTATTTTACTATGTATAAATTTCTTTTTTATTGATAAGATTTTGGTAAGGATTGCCATGAATGATTTTTGTAAATGTTAGTTTCTTTTTGTTGTACTGAACTAATGCCCAGGGTTTCTACCTAACAAGTGCTAATTGAGCGAAGTCACTAAAAATATAATGATATGGCCTAATCAGAGAATTCTCAGGGACTCAATAAAATTTTATCCTGTATGTTTCTCCAGTTGTTCTGTGAGCAAAGAGAACACAAGCAGAGTTTTAGGGGTTGGATATGCACAGAATGCAATGTGTTATATTAAGCTAAAGACAGATTTTGGAGTCAGAGAACTAACTAGGAAGAAGCACATGTACATACATATGTGTGTGTACCTATATCTTCAGAAGGAAAAGGAATCTTGTGTGTGTGTGTCTGTGTGTGTCCCAACATTAATGTTACCACAAGCACAGGGGCTTTCTGAGAGGGACTTCTTTTTTTTTAAATATTTTATTTATTTATTTATTTATTTTTGACAGACAGAGATCACAAGTAGGCAGAGAGGCAGGGAGAGAGAGATAGAAAGTGGGAGAGAAGGAAGCATGCTCCCTGCTGAGAAGAGAGCTTGATACGGGGCCTGATCCCAGCACCCTGAGGTCATGACTTGTGCCAAAGGCAGGGGCTTAACCCACTGAGCCACCCAGGTGCCCCTGAGAGTGACTTCTGTGGGGATAACTCAGATTTGCCTGTGACTTCATTCCTGCAGAGGTTGTGCAGATTGGCCTGGGTCAGAATCACTGGGAGCACTTAAAATTCTTGGATCCCTGTGGCTAACCTTACATCCATAGGGATCCAAGAATTGTAAGCTCTGGGGTGCAGCCCCCCACATTGTTTTTCTTACCTAGTCTCAGGTGGCTGTCTGGGGACTAGACCTTGAGAACCTGTATCTGGTGACACATTCATAGTTGGGTTCTTCAGGGAAGGTAGAAGCCTGTGGGTAATGTAGTGAGATACTCAGGTATGTAGTCTTGGATCTCCAGGTGTGAATGTGGACTCCTGTGTGTTGGGCCTTTCCTGTATTATTCCTTGGATGCCTGACCTTTGTGTCTACTTCTGAGTAGTCAGCCTGGAAACCACTCAGGCTATATATGTGTGGTGTGGGCTGGAATGTTAACTTTGAAGTGTCCTTTCATGGAATCTGTTCTGTGTGAGGACAGCTGCGTGAACCATTGAGTGTCAAGGAGGAAAGAGAATCCAAACCCAGGTCACCTTCTAGAAGGGCCTTTCTCCTTTGTCCGTGTGCCTCATGTTCCTTTGTAGGGCAGCCAGATTCAAACCCTGCTCTACCAATAGGGGCTCACTATACCTTCCTTTATCTACATCATTTCTTTCAAAATCAATAAATGAAAAAATAAATCATTTCTTTCAGTAGAAGGAGAATAGAGTTAGCCCTAAACCATAGAACCCAGAATATTGAATACATTAAGAGCAGATTTAGTAACTGTGGGACATACATTGTATGCAGTATGCAGAGGAACATGTCAGATGCTAGTGAATATTTGGATTTTCTTTTTAATGATAAAAAGTAGCCCACAGGGGCACCTGGGTGGCTCAGTGGGTTAAACCCTCTGCTTTCAGCACAGGTCATGATCCCAGGGTATGGGGATCAAGCCCTACATGGGGCTTTCTGCTCAGCAGGAAGCCTGCTCCCCTCTATCTCTCTGCCTGCCTCTCTGCCTACTTGTGATCTCTGTCAAATAAATAAATAAAATCTTTAAAAAAAAAAAAAGTAGCCCGCAAGTCATGTTTCATGGTGAATCATCTCTGAATGTGAATATTGAACCCTGTTTAAAAAAAAAAAATACCCTGTGTGCATTTGAAATGTGGGAGTATCTGTCTGATGCCAATTTTCATTGGAAACCTTTGAAATTGTGGTTTTATTCGCAGTCATCTGAATGTAGCCAACTGTTTGGCATTCCTTCTAGAGGTATCCCATGGACCTCAGAAGCTTCTGCTGTAAAACATGTGCGATCATTTTGAATATACACTTATTCTCTATGAGCACAGAGGGCTAGACATCTGTCCATGGACACGTGTGGACTCCTGAGTGCCTCCAAAACCTATGCTGGCAACTCTGTGATCAGCCAGGGCCAGAGGTGATGCTGAACTTGTGGTGGGATCAAAGGCCATTCTCTGTTCCTGGGCAGGACAATAGGCTGGGCTAAGAGGCTGCCCAGGTTCACTGAGGAAGCTCTCTGGTCATGCAGAGTAAGAGCTTATGCTCAATGCTTGGTCCATGCTGCGGGCTTGGTTTTCTCCCCAGAGACCTGTTAGAGAGGCTCTGAGGTTGTATAGGGTCTCTGTTTAGGCTTCCAGTGGAGCAGGATTGGAGGCTAAGATCAACCATGGGAAGTGACTTAGAACTTGCATAGCTACCCAGACAGAGAACAGAGAATGTTCTAGCTCAAAGCGTTGGCTGGACACCCAAGTCAGTCACAGCTGCTGACAAATCTCCTTAGCCGGGTAGTTTCTTCTCCTCTCTGCAAGTGGGCAGATTCCCATGGATCTCTGATTCGTTGCCACTACAAGTTGGAGCACTGTCTGGTCCGGCAACTCTACGATCTGAGCACTGGTTGCCGTAAGCCCTGCCCACCTTCTCCATGTCTATAGGGTCCCCAGTGGTCCAGCACCACAGATTCCACCAGGGATCCCCATGAGGTGAGCTCTCACTGGGCCACCCAGAGAGTGGTTTGCCCTTTGGGGAATGCTGGATGTCCACTCTGGGCTGTCATTTTCTTTGACATTGTAGTTCCTTCTGGTCCCTCTTAGTGGCACACTGTGCTGGCCCGGGGAAGGCACACTGGGATCCACGTGAAATTGCTCCTGTTACCCTTCTAGGGGTGTCCTTCTTGATCTCTGGGGTCCTGGGGTGCATCAGCCTATGCTTTTGTATTGGGAATCATGCACTGGTGTCTCATGTGAACAGTTGCTCATTGAGCAAAGGTGGAACTACTTTTTCAATATCTTCATGAGGTCCTCACTCTGTGAAGAACCGTTTTCTTTGTCCTGGGCTAAAAACAGTTGTTTCCCTGTATACATGTATTTGTGGGTATTTTTTTTTATATGTGTGTATGAATTTGCACATATACATGCTTGATATCCAAGAGGTAGTATGCTTAAATCATGATTTTTTGATATTGAAACATAACCCTAACAGAGACAAATGCCTTTCATGTTAATGATTATTCTGTGAGATGTGTCTGTTGCCATGCTGCTTATTTGATTGCTTATCACCACATGGGTTGTTTCTTCTTCCATTTCTTTAAATTTGATCATCCAGTTTTTTTATTTATAGATAAAGGAAAAATTTCAGTTTCTGCGTTGTCCCCATTTTGACAGCTTACGTGATTTTGATGTTTGGCTCCTGGTTCATGCATGATCATACCATGTTCTACTTTTATCTGCTTTGTTGCTGGTGGTGTTTCTCTCTATTACTACAGAGTTGGGCACTAACTGTTAGCCAGTCTCTTTTTCAAAGTGTCTAGTGAGTTCCTGTCCTCATTTTTTTCTGTTATGCCTTTTTCTTCAGTCTTTGTAGTTCTCCATATATCATGAGAATGTGTCCTTTGTATCCTTTCTAACTCTATTTCTCTCTCTCGAACTTGGGATACAGAGATGTTTTTAATTCTTTTTGTAATCTTTTTCTTCATTTCACCATTCATGGTTGGTGTGTTGTTGTTGTTGTTTTCTTTCTCTTAGCAATTTTTTCTTATACCATACCCCAGAGATCGAGTCCTTATGTTTATCAGTTAGAAATGTAGTATAAACTGATGTGCTCTGTGGTTTCCTTAGTGTCTGGGGTTTCCTAATTTTTTTCTCCCTACATGGCTAAGAAAATGAAATGTCCTCTGAAAAAGTTGAACCATGTTTTCTTTTTTTTTTCTTTTTTTAAAAAGATTTTATTTGTTTATTTGACAGAGATCACATATAGGCAGAGAGGCAGGCAGAGAGAGAAGGGGAAGCAGGCTCCCCAGTGAGTAGGGAGCCCAATGCAGGGCTTTATCCCAGTACTCTGAGATCATGAGCTGAGCTGAAGACAGAGGCTTTAACCCACTGAGCCACCCAGGCATCCCTGAACTATGTTTTCTTTTCATTTCCTTAGACAGATCAGTTTTTCCACAGACTTTATTTATTTATTTGTGAGAGAGAGAGAGAATGAACACAAGGTCAGAGGAGGTCCAGAGGCAGAGTGACAAGTAGACTCCCCACTGAGCAGGGAGTCCCAGGCAGGCCTCTATCCCAGGACCCTGCATCAGGATCCAGTTTTTAGCAGAAGCTTAACTGACTGAGCCACCCAGGCTTCCCTACACAAGTTGTGTCTTGATATGGATTCACATGGCCAAGATCTTAGATGCTGACTTCTCCATTGATTTATCTCTGTCTTCCACCTCTAGTGGTGTTTTTCAGTCTCCAGGCCCACACACCCAATGTCAGTTGTGGTGTCATCGATCTTCCATGGGCCTGTGTGCTCAGATGAATGATTATTCCTCTATTCCCACAGCAGATACACCTCCAGGAGCTGGGAAAATGCCATAATCTTTGTCTTGCAGGCTGTCCCTGCAATCCTGGCAACCTGATCAATGTACCATTGTCTCTCTTTACTTGACTGGAGGTAGGGTAAGCTACAACTTTTATTGCCAAACAGGTGAGCATAGGCAACTCATTGTCCATTGTCTGTAATGGAGTCCCACCCACACTGACAGCTTTTGGATGAAAGATTTCTGCCATGATGTTGGATGCACACTTCATTTTTAGGTTTACAGAGTGGCCAGGGATGTGTCTTAAAGTCAACCTGCCTTCAGCTCAGGTCATGATCTCAGGGACCTGCGATTGAGCTCCACATTGGGCTCTCTGTTCAGTGGGGAACCTGCTTCCCCCTCCCTCTCTGTCTGCCTCTTTGCCTACTTGTGATCTCTCTCTCTCTCTCTGTGTCAAATAAATAAATTTTAAAATCTTAAAAAAGAAAAAAAAAAAAAAACAAGATTTGCAGGTAAAAAAAACTAACCTTACTCTTCCAAGGAAGCTACCCCTAAGTATTCATATAAGGATAAAGTCCTAGGAAAGCATATTGATCTGTATCACAGTCGAGATGAAGTTTCCTTAATACAGAAGGGAACAAGGAATGAGAAGCATAGGCCCAGCAGTGTGAAGAAGTGAACTTGAAGACCAGGAAGAGCCTGTGGTCCTCATAGGCTGAGCAGCCCCAGGGGTACGTGGAAAAACAGTCATTTCTGTGAGAGGTTTTTTTTTTGTTGTTGTTTTGTTTTTTTAACTGGGTTTTGTTTTTTTCAGTGTTCCAAGATGCATTGTTTATGCACCACACCCAGTGCTCCATGAAATATGTGTCCTTAATAGCCACCACCAGGCTCCCCCAAACCCCCACCTCACTCCCCTCCAAAACCCTCAGCTTGTTTCTCAGAGTCAGCCAGCTCTCATGGTTTACCTCCCACTCTGATTCCCACCAATTCCCTTCTCTCCCTCTGCCAATGTCCTCCGTGTTATTCCTTATGATATGATACTTGACTCTCTCTGCTTGACTTACTTCACTCAGCATAATCATCTCCAGTCCTGTCCATGTTGATAAAAGTTGGGTTTTCATTCTTTCTGATGGAGGCACAATATTCCATCGTATATATGGACCATATTATCTTTTTTAAAAAATTTAACATATCATGTGTTATTAGCCCCAGGGGTACAGGTCTGTGAATCACTAGGCTTACATACTTCACAGTACTTCTGTGAGAGCTTCTTAAGTCTATTTCCTTGAGTGTGGTCTCTCTCATCTCTCCCCATTTAAGAGTGTGTAGTAATGGCCACAGGTTTCAGGATGGCTTTTCTGTGTAAGTGTATTCTTTGGAGAAGACCAGAAAGTGTAACCATGTTTTATAACTGTGCTCATTTTCACCAAAGTCAGTTTCTTTCCTTTTTTTTTTTAAGATTTATTTATTTATTAGACACAGAGGAGAGATCACAAGTAGAAAGAGAGGGAGAAGCAGGCCCCCCGCCGAGCAGAGAGCCAGATGCAGGACTTGATCGCAGGACCCTGAGATCATGACCTGAGCTGAAGGGAGAGGCTTAACCCCCTGAGCCACTCAGGCCCCCCATCAGTCAGTTTTCAGGAGGAAGTCTCGGTGGAAAGAAGTGATCCTGTAGCCTGAAGCCATGAGTATTAGGAAAAAATGCAGGGGAAACCTGAAATTGATAAGGGCTGTGGATGCAGTGGGGTCCGAGCTACAAAATCCAGGGTTGCAGCCAGAAGCAGATTGCACCTGCTTTTCTCATGAAAGAGGGAGCTATTTCCGTGAATACGATGGCGTGGTGAATTGAAGAAAGAAAAGTAAGAGGAGGTCCAGAGAAAATTTTACAGGGGTAGAGTTGGCTTGAATGAAGAGGGAAGGGAAGGGAAGGACTCCATGCTCACCTCTATGCTCTTCCTGCTTTTTAGGAACCTTTGAAACTCTTCATCATGATTCAGTCATGGAATTCTGTGGGAAGCATGTGTTGTCAATATAAGACATCAGTGGCACATTTGTGAAAAGTAGAAACTCAGACCTCACCCAAACATCCAAATCAGAATATGAATCACATCACAGAATTCATACTGGAGAGAAACCTTAACAAGTCATGAATGTGGCAAGACCTTTAAGGACAGCTTAGCCCTGACTCAGCACCACAGGGTTCATTGTGGAGAGAAACCTTACCAATGTCAAGAATGGTGTTAGGCCTTTGCAGGCACTCTGTCCTCATTAAACATCATAATATCCATATTAGGTAGAAAGCTTACCAGTGTACAGAATTGTTGGAGGCAGGCCCCTGGCCAGGGTGGCCTCCGCCATTAAAAGATGGCGCCTGGCTAGTTGCCAGGGTAGGATTGCCTCGTGAGACTAAGCGGAATGCCCAAAGAGGAGGTAAACAGCATTGGTTGCTAGCGAAGTTGTTTGTTTAGGTGCACAGCCTGATTCGCTCCCTCCTGTACCCTGCTCACTGATTGGTCATGTAAGTGTATATAAGTGTGTAGACTTGCAGAAATAAAGAGAGAGAAGATGCATCTGACCTCGGGCGTCTTGTCGTCCTTGCGGGCCAAGGGCGATACAGAATGTAATAAGAGGGGTGCCTGTGTGGCTCAGTCAGTTAAGGCTGTCCCTTAGGCTCAGGTTATGATCCCAGGGTCCTGGGGTTAAGCTCTGTATTGGGCTCCCTCCTCAGCAGGAAGCCTGCTTCTCCCTCTCCCCCTGCCTGACCCTCCTCACTACTTGTGGTCTCTCTCCATCTCTCTGTCAAATAAGTAAATAAAATCTTTAAGAAAGAAAGAAAAAAAGAATGTGAGAAAAATCGGTTAAGGAGTGCTCACCCATTCATGCCTATGAGAGAATTCATTTTGGACCATAACCTCCCAAATATAACCAGGGTGGCAAGGCCTTGTCCAGCATGCACACCTTCTAAACAGATTATTCATACTGGAAAGACACCGGATGAATTATGTGGCCAAACCTCTAGCAGTCACACAACCCTTACTGCACATCACAGAATTCAACCTGCAGAGAAAATTACAGATGTAATGAATGTGAGAGTGTGCCTAAGGATTGCTCCTTCCTCACTCCATATGAGAGATTTTCTATAGGAGAGTAAGTGTACAAATATTAAGAATGTGTCTGACCTCTCAGTGGGACTCCCAATTTTCTTAACATTGTTGTTTTCATACAGGAGTGAAAGTGTGAAATGTAAAGATTATGGCCAAGCCTGTAGCTGGAATTCAGTGCTTACTCAGTATCTCAAAATGCATAGTAGATTCAAACCCTTGGAACATCGTGAATGTGGAAAGATATTCATTTTAGTATACATTGGAGCACACACCAGGGGGTGCATTAAGGAAAGTCAGTAGAAAATTAGCAGTGTTTAGAAAACTATTGAATTGAACATCTGATGCTAATGAATTTTACAGAAATCAAGCCAATGGAATACATTATTCATTCTATTCAAACATTACTCCCTATGAAATAGTGATTATAAGGAAAAATCAAACTTACACACTTAGAAAATGTATGTGGTATTCTGTTTCAACAGATTTAGCAGATTGACTTTTTCATATATATAAGGACAGTATTTTTAAGTATTTTACATTAACCCTATTTGAGATTTGTGACTAACAGTATTAATCTATTTCCTCTGAAATTACTCCAGAAAATTCTTCCTTTCCTTGTGGGTATGTAAGACCACATGGTTGATTGTTGCTACATCAAGTTATATGTCCTGCTCTATTAAGTGGGACTCATACGTACCTAATTTTCCATGAAAGATGACCATATGATATAAAGCATATGAAGTATATCTTATTGTAGATGGTGCTTACTGTTATAACAATGATGTAATGGAAGAGGTGTTTGGAGCACACACTTCTGCATTCATTGAAACTAAATAACTTCCTCAATATTAGAAATAAGAGGTTTTCCTGATGGTTTTTTAAGGAAAAAGAGGTAGCCGGTCAGAAGATACCAATGTATCTTCCTAAGTGCAATCGTTAGAGAGTATGACTTGATGTGGTTAAATGAGGAAACCCTGACAGATGACTGCAGGAGGGTAGCTAACTCTTCTTTACAATGCCATACCATTGAACATACACATTTCTGAGGAATGTACCTCGGTCCTGAAATTTTTGGAAATAGGTACTCCATATCCTTCTGAAAACACTTGAATGCTTTTGCACATGTGTTCTGTATTTTGAATGGTGACAATAGAGTGGATTTGAAATGCATAACTTAGCGTTTGTGTGAGCTTGATGTATTTTCATTAATAAAATCTAGTGTGCTTTAACATCTGGATATAGATGTGTCATGAATGATGTGTTATCCTACATCTAGTGTTCATTTTTCTCATTGAAGGTTGTAGGGATCTAATCGAATCAATCACCTATATGATACTGGAGTAAAACAATATACCTAGGAATCCATTTTCTCTGAAGGTTTAAGTTGTTTGAAGGTTTAAAGGATATGTGATTATTTTTCCCCTAGTCTATGCTGTAATTTTCTCCTCTTTGTGAATACAGTGATATTAACCATGGGTGTATTACCGAGGTATGTAACATAGAGGTATTGTTGGTGTTTTACCTCACATACTCTGTGTTACTGCTACTTGGCATCGATTTTGTGTAGCCAACATTTTTGACAGTCCTTGCACTGACAGGAGCCATTCTCAAGAGTGCATTCCCCAATCACCACACTGCAGGGTGTCAAGTTAGTGGACCATCTTATATGACATCTGCACTCCATTCTTGTGAGCCACCATCACTCTTTCTCCCAATGCTTTCCCTCCCATGTCCCTTAGAGAAGACTTCCCCTCCTCCAGAGCCTCCCTAAATCTGTTTCAGTCGGAATGGCATATTCTGGACTTAGACTTGGGACTCTCTAGCACTGCACCATGGACCCAAATGAAAGCATGCGCCCCATGTCCTACTCGGAGTGGTATTTCGATGTGTCTATGAGGTACACATGCATATATGACCATGCTATGTGTGTTATAGATACCCCATAAGAAAGAAAAATCTATCCCAATAGGCGTGATGTGTAGTCCAGGGAAGAGACAGAAAATATTCAAGATGAAGAATTAGCATGTAGGGGAGAAGTGTCCCGAATTTCCAAAGGGACTCCCTAAATGTAGAAAAATAACTTCTACTTGTTTATGACCTAGTTATCTCCAGGTCTCCAGTTGTATTTGCCCAAATTTTTCTTTCCAGCTATGTAGGCACCACAACCATTATTCTTTGCCTGTGCTATGGAGAGAGTGTCCTCAGAAAATGCTTCATTGAGATTAGACAGATGGAAAGCAGATGGGTATTAAGACATTTAGCACGGGGATGTGGGATGTGAATCTAAGTAAAATTTGAGGAAAGCACCATCCTTCAAGAGAAAGGCAAGACCTATTAAAAAGAAATATGAGGAACTCTTTCCCATGTGGGAAGGGACCTGGAGGTGACTCCCTTTAGTCCCTGCAAAGGCACAAGGAGCTCTTACTTGTGTCATCTGATGAACACATGTAATGGGGGAAAGAATTGGCTAATGTGGGTTTCTTAGGAGTAGGGAAGTCCTGCTTCATCCTGATGATTTGATTGATCTCCTGTCTTCCTGAGGACTAATGCTGCTGGATGTCAATGATTACACTACTTTGCCCTCCTAGGGATGGAGGAGGGTATTGGATGATGCAATCATGTGGGCAGCTTTAAGATGTCATAGGGTAGAATAGATGTTTGAGATGAAGAAGCCTTCTGGAAAGCGAAATAGGCAGGATCTGCAAGACATGTGCTGTGGTTGCCCCCAAGCCCTTGTTTCCCAGGGAGATCACCCCAGTCAAGGTCAGATCCAGTGTGGTTGTGTGATCTTCAGGGAAGCTGCTTCACTGCTGTGCGGGACTTTCCTCCCTTTTCTCAGCACCATAATGAGTGTAGATCTGTATTTTGGGTCTTTGCATTGCATGGGTTTGTTGGTGAAGCAGTTCAACAGTGAGAAGCAGTGAGTATATCTGCGTGAAACAGTCCAGCCCAAGTGTTCATTGACCCCTCAATGAATAAAGAAGATAGAAATCAAAAGGCATATTTATAACCCTAAAAGGGATAAAATCTTGCCAATTGCCACAAGATGGATAGAGCTAGAGTGTATTCTTCCAAGTGAAATAATTCGGAGAAAGACAAGTATTGTAGGATTTTAGTCATGTTTGGAATTCAGAAAACAAAACAAGTGAGCAATCGGAAAGAAAAGAGAAAGGGAGTGGCAATGCATGAAATAAATTTTTTAAAAATGATTTTATTGTTTTCATAGAGACAGTGAGAGAGGCAACAAAAGGAGTGGGAGTGGGAGAGGGATAAGTAGGCTCTCTGCTGACCAGGGTGTAGGATTTGAGGCTTGATGCTGGAACCCTAGGATCAGGACCTGAGCTGAAGACAGATGCTCAATGACTGAACTGCCTAGACACACCAAGAAACAGATTCTTAACTTGAGAAAACAACCTGATGGTTGCCAGAGTGAACGTGGGTTAGTGGATGCATTAAGTAAATGGTGGAGATTAAGGACTGCGATAGGCATAGAATGTTATATGGAATTGTATAATCACTGTTGTACACCTAAATCAAATATTACTTCAATATGTTAATGAAGCAGAATATAAGGAAGAATCTTAAACATATTTTGTGTTTTGCACATTTAAGAAATTTTTTGTTTTATATTGCCTGACTTGTAGCTGTTGCCCAAAATATACCTTTGCACACAAATACAAATACGTATTGTTCTCCCTTCCTCATTCTTCCCAAATTCAGAAAGTTTTGGTGACTGTTCTTAATTTTTATGCCATTATATATTTTAGCTCTGTATGAATATGCTAATTAGAGTGATCTTACTATATTTCATGTCAGGGTTTTCTCTGTAGTTAGTCTGTCTAAATTCAAAATGCTTAGTATTTTAGAGGCTGATTCTTCTACACTTCCCCTGATGGAACACCTAAATTATTGGTGTCCTGAATGGGAATCCCTGTGGGATGGCTGCTGGATGCTGTAGCTGACTCTGCCACTGTCTACTGAGAAGAACTAATGTCATTTTTGTGTTTGGATTCATTCAGAATCTTACTGCAAGAATGCATCATTTCAATGGGCTACATTGTGAAGGATTTAAAATTTTAGGGGTGCCTGGGTGGCTCAGTGGGTTGGGCCTCTGCCTTTGGCTCAGTTCATGATCTCAGGGTCCTGGGATTGAGCCCCGCATCAGGCTCTCTGCTCAGTGGGGAGCCCGCTTTCCCTCCCCAACCCTGCCTGCCTCTCTGTCTACTTGTGATCTCTCTGTCAAATAAATGAATAAAATCTTTAAAAAAAGAATTTGAAATTTCAAAAGACAGTTTTATCTGTGCCACAGACTTGTAATTTGTGCTTCTCCTGACTCTAAAGTGTGTTGTGGCCATGCAGTATCAGAAAAGAGGGACGCCTGGGTGGCTCAGTTGGTTAAGCAGCTGCCTTCGGCTCAGGTCATGATCCCAGCGTCCTGGGATTGAGTCCCACATCGGGCTCCTTGCTCAGCGGGGAGCTTGCTTCTCCCTCTGCCCCTGCCTGCCATTCTGTCTGCCTGTGCTCGCTCTCTCCCCTTCTCTCTCTCTGATAAATAAATAAAATCTTTAAAAAAAAAAAGAAAGAAAAGAAAAGTACCTTTCTTTTAGTAGATTCATAACTGAATTCCTAGTGATTTTTTTTTTTAAACAGGAAATCTATTGGCTGCAAGTTGGAGGATAAATCAGAAACACCTGTTCCCATTGCTAGCCAAAAAACAACTGCTGCTACCCAAGCACCGAAGGAGAACTGCAAAGCCTCTCAGATTGTGTGACCTATTATAATCAGAAGATGCCTAGTCGTCACCAAATTGAGTTTATGGTGAAACTCAAGCCAAGTAACAATACATTTCCCTGGTGTCGTCACTTGCCATGTTATTTACCAAGAGAGGTCTGCCCAATCAGGTGCCTTGTTTCTCCCACTGCAAACCGAAAGCACCGTAATCAAGAGTTAGTTCACTTTTTCCTTCCTAGTGTTTTTTTTTTTTTTAAGATTTTATTTATTTATTTATTTGACAGACAGAGATCACAAGCAGGCAGAGAGGCAGGCAGTGAGAGAGGGGAGCCAGTAGGCTCCCCACTGAGCAGAGAGCCCCATGTGGGGATCAATCCTAGGGCCCTGGGATGATGACCTGAGCCAAAGGCAGAGGCTTTAACCCACTGAGCCACCCAGTTGCCCCTAGTGTTCTTAATGCTAACTTTTTGATATACACAGTCCTTATACAGTAACTTTTTAATGTTTTTTTTTCTTATTGGTTTATGACAACTTAATTCTAGGATTTATTTTGTACTCCTAACATAGAACAATTGCTTTTTAAAAATTCTTATGAGATGGGGTACCTGGGTGGCTCAGTTGTTAATTGTCTGCCTTCAGCTCAGGTCATGATCCCAGGGTCCTGGGATCAAGCCTTGCATTGGGCTCCCTGCTCTGCAGGAAGACTGCTTCTTCCTCTCCCACTCCCTCTGCTTGTGTAACATCTCTCACTTTCTCTCTCTCTGTCAAATAAATAAATAAAATCTTTAGAAAAAAATTCTTATGAGAGAGAGAGTATACTTGTTACTGGTGGTGTTGGGGGAGGGGAGTGGCAAAGGGAGAGAATTTTTAAGTACCCGCCACCCTGGGGACAGAGCCAATCCCGGGGTTCCATCTAACAACCCTGAGATCTTGACCTCAGCCTCATCAAGAGTCAGCTGCCTATCCAACTTAGCCACTCAGGCTTTCTTTCCATCTTTTTAAATAATTTTATTTTGATTCCAATTAGTTAACATAACATGTTTTCAGTTTCAGATGTCAAATATAGTGATTCCACAGTTCTGTACCGCCCCCAGTACTCACCAGGTGTATGTCCCCATTAATCTTTGAAATGGAGTCTCACTGAAGCATGAATGCAGCCATGTGATTTTTGTTTCACTTGATTCTTTTATGTGGTTTCCCATTTCAGTCACCAGGACCACTCTAGAAAGATCACTTCATCTTTTACAGTGAGACACCATTCAGTATTTCCTGGAATGGCTAAAAGAAAAAGGATAACACCAATTTTCAGTGAGAATGTTGAGGAATTAGAATTCTCATATCGGGACGCGTGGGTGGCTTAGTTGGTTGGATGACTGCCTTCGGCTCGGGTCATGATCCCGGAGTTTCGGGATCGAGTCCTGCATCGGGTTCCCAGCTCCATGGGGAGTCTGCTTCTCCCTCTGAGCTTCTCCTCTCTCATGCTCTCTCACATGGTCTCTTTCTCAAATAAATAAATTAAATCTTAAAAAAAAAAAAAGAATTCTCATATCGATGGGAGGGTCAAAAGGACATTCACTTCAGAATGTGTGGCAGTTACTTATGAAAAGAAACATTTACCGACTGAAGGGGAACAATTTGTTACCCTAAAATGTATCTGGCATAAGCATTATTTTAGGCTGGTTATTTTAAAGGAAGATATAGGAAAGGCTCTGAAATGCTGTGTTTACTTTTGGAAGACTTTTGCATTTGTAAGAAAAAGCTCCGCCTATAAGGTGTCTCTGTGTAGCAGAAAGGAAGAGAATGTGTCTCCAGAAACTCCAGTGAAGGCCTGGATCTTCATCTGTCACCACCACAGCCTTGGTTAATGTGCTTGGCCTGGTCACCTCCCCTTTACTTCCCAATAGGATCACGTGTGGAGTTTCAAAAAGGATCTTCTCTGTTAGCCTCCCTTTCAGATTCTGTTGGTCAGTTTGGGTGGAAACAATCCTGTTACATTAATTAAGGCCTCCCGGTGATTCTCAGTGAGGTCAGGGGTAAGCACGAGGGCTTCAGGTTATTTTATGAGAGCGAGAGGAGGCTTTGGCTCATGGAGAGGCAACATGGTCTCTGCTACGTGAGCCTGGGAGGGTCAGGTCCATGCAGCACATGGTGCCTATGCACTCTCTGTCTCTCTGGGCACTTTGGAAGGGGAGCCCCCCTGGAATTAGAGAAGGAAAATTCAGGGCCTGGTGTTGACGTAGGAACTCCAAGTTTCTGAACAATTCCTGACACAAAGCACTAGGATGTTGGGTCTATCTGCATTTCAGGGTCTTGTCTTCAGGCGAGCAGTTTACAGGTGAAGAGTTTGTATTGGCAGCTTGAGGGACATTTTCTCCTGATGGAGCTGTGACTTCTCTACAAAAACCTTAGGAGAAAAAAAAAAATCTACAGAATGAAGTAAAAGAAGAAATGGCCTGCCAGTTCTCAGGTATGCCTGGAATCTCAAGTCAGAAGTCTAGTCATGTTTTTCTCCTGAAATTTCTTGCATTTAGAAATTGCAAATGTTGATTGCTCTAGTTCTGAAGTTTCTGGTGCATGTGTTCTTGAATGAAGTATTCATTTTTTGAAGTGATACCATAGGCTAGGTCTTTAGAACACTACTCCCCTATATCCCAGATAACCCCTACCTCCCCTACCTCCCTTCTCTGCCTTCTTTCCAACCTGGCTGCAGTAGGCCATCAGCAGTTGTCACTTTGAATTAGAGTCCTGCAAGTATTGAAAATATTCCCTTGGTGGCATATCCAGAGGGGAAGGTGTGTGGCGTCTAAGATTCCCGTTGCTGATGAGGTCTGGTCCTGGTTTATCAGGGAGGGAAAACATTTCTCATTTAGGGCCTGTCTGGATGTTTTACCAGGTCTGTGTAGCCCAGGAGTAAGAAAATGCACAAGTAAAATGATGGATATAAGGTCCAGAATAACGTGGAAGTTCTCAGATTAAAGAAGTGGGGGGAGGGGATTGTTGATTCTTCCCCTTTAGAATGAGAAAAAGATGGGAAGCCTGGGTGGATGAGTCAGTTAAGTCACTGCCTTCAGCTCAGATCATGATCCCAAGGTCCTGGGATGGAGTTCCCCTTCAGGCTCCTTGCTCAGCAGGGAGTCTGCTTCTCTCTCCACCTCTTCCTGCCACTCTGCCTGCTTGTGTGGGCTCTCTCTCTCTCTGACCAATAAATAAATAAAGTATTAAAAAGAATGTGAAAAAGATGTTCTATGTAGAATACACTAGAGGTTTGCTTGGGTGGCTCAGTCAGTTACGCACTGGACTGTTGATTTCAGTTCAGGTCATCATCTCCAGATCCTAGAATGAGACCCGCTTCTGGTTCGCTGCTCAGTGGGGAGTCTCTTTGAGATTCTCTCCCTCTACTTCTGGCCCTCCTCTCCTCCTAAAATATAAATCTTTAAATAAAAAGACATGTAAATAAAAAATACAGTAGGTATTAGAGTACATGGAAACTGTGGTGTCTAAAAGAGTCAGATGAGGACCCCAAATGTGGGTCCACGATTGAGTGTAAGCCAGTCAAGTGGGCACTGAGAAGAATTCACCTGAGGCAGAACAAAGGTATAAGAAGTTTATTGAATACACTGCAAGAGAGCAGCAGGCAGGACAGCAGAGGAGAGGCTGTCTGTAAGGAGACAGTGGTGGGGGTTGTGTTTGAAGGAGGAAGGTAGGGGTTCTGGGAGCTTATCCAATTTTACTTTTTCTGGTCACTGTACCCCATTTTTAGTGGCCCGGTGGTTGGTCAGGGCCCATGGTTACTTTGATGTGGGTCCCCTGATGGGCCTATCTGTATTCAGCCATAGGGGTGCTGGGGCCCTTTCTCCATTCCTTTGATCAAGTCTGCTTGCCTAAAAGCAGCCTCAACAGAAACTATAGGTGATTTAACCTCATTTATATCCACTGTATTTTCATAATTAGATTTCTATTCTAAATTACTGTTCTCAGACCACAAGAAAACATGAGTGATAGCGTGTCCTTTGGTGTGCCTTGGGCACTGGGATCAATTTGTTGGCATATACCTAATGTTAACTGCTTTTACTGGCCTGTTGCTCTTTGCCAGATTCCTCCCCTATAGTGTTCATATTCCCCATCTTACATTTGTACAGACCTTAGGTGTACCGAGTGGTATGCAGAAACCATCACATTTAAGATGGAAACTTCGTTCTTCTGAGTTTCTTTTGCTTGGAGTCTTTCTTTCTTTCTTTCTTTTAACTCTACCCTTATATTTTATCAAAATGGCAAATACCATGAATTAACTCAGCTGTTGACTTGAATTACAAAAGTAACATGCTTCAATGAAAATAAGAAACTTTCTACAAACCTCTGACCATAATAAATTGCAATGTATGATGTATATAGG
Source organism: Mustela nivalis (assembly GCF_964662115.1). Lineage (NCBI taxonomy): Eukaryota > Metazoa > Chordata > Mammalia > Carnivora > Mustelidae > Mustela > Mustela nivalis. Next base: position 51,244,022 of record NC_139037.1, on the reverse strand, counting down.
AGTCCTACAGAGCAACAAACTCATGTGAAACAAAAATATTTTTATACCTTTAAAATCCAAAATTCTCTTTAAAATCATTCATGAAAAAGCATCTCAAGTCAGAATTAAGACCTCAGTCAAGCATTAGGAAGGTATATTACAGCTATTTAATGTACAAAAAGCCCTCTTTCCCCAGTCACTTCCATCTAATGTCTGTTTCCAGAATCATACAGAGTTAAGCTTCTCTCCACCCCATGCCACCATTTCTTCAGACCCTGAAAACTGAATTCGTTGAACACCAGAAATATGACATTGTATAAACGTAACATTTTGTTGTTGACCCTCTGTAAGTTCTTCACTTAGTCCATCTGTAGCTCTGAGTCGTCCACCAACTCCTTTCTCTCCTTTCATAGCCTCTCTGAATTTCTGAAAGGATAATTTTAGAAGTTCAACAGAACCACCACAACCTGAGGTCAGTATGGCAAAGAGAACTTCTTCTCCCTTGATTGTCCTCCGTTTCTCTTGATGGCATCTTTCATTTGCTTCAGATGTTACAATGCTGATGAGCTCACTTACTCGTTCTTGAACACAGTCCTTGGCATTTTATAATCTTTCCCATTTGAGGTATGACATTTTTCATTATCCTTGCTACATTTGCAGTTGGAAGATAGATATCGTGTTCTCTGAAACTGTCTTTTGTGTCTTCATGATCATTCACGCTGTGCTCAGTGTCATCATGAGGCTGAATCACATTGGCTGCCTCCCATGTAGTGTGCAGCCATGCCTAGTAGAGAAGCATCTTTCGTAGCGCTATTGCCACTGGTTGTCATGAAATACTGTGAGAACCGTGTTTGTTGTCAGTAGTGTTCAGAAACACTTTTCTTTTTTTTTTAAAACATTTTATTTATTTATTTGACAGAGAGAGATCACAAGTAAGCAGAGAGGCAGGCAGAGAGAGAGAGAGAGAGAAGCAGGCTCACTGCTGAGCAGAGAGCCCGATGCAGGACCCGATCCCAGGACCCTGAGATCCTGACCCGAGGTGAAGGCAATGGCTTAACCCACTGAGCCACCCAGGCGCCCCAGAAACACCTTTCTAAAAAGAGGTCTGATCTTTGCCCAAGTTCAACCTTTGAGGCAAGGCCAGGGACAACAAGCCGCCAGATGACTGCATTCTTTATGTGTAAACAAGACTGCGGGGAGACCAAATCCACTCCTTCCTCCGGGCACCTCCGTTCCTACCCAGGCAGGTTCACAGGCTAGCCCTAGACCCACTGGCCCTAGACCCACCACCCCCGTGGACTGATTGTCAGTCCTACCCGGGTGCACGGTGGCCCACCGTGGCCCATGGCACGCATCCCCCTTCTTTTTGACCCAGGCCCCAGGCCCCAGGCCAGCACCCAACACCTGCCAGGCATCTACCCGGCCAGGGCACTGGGGCAAAGATGTCCACCTTGCCATGCCCCTGCTAGTTGTTGCGAGCCCCCCACTCCCACCCTGACTCTGTGCACCAGCCTTGCTAAGGGCCCAGGGTCGGGAATGGGGTCCAGGCCAGGGTCTCCCACCCAGCTCACTGCACAAAATGTAGCTGGCTGGGGTGCCATTGAGAGGAGGTCTGACGGTGCCCTCGGGAGCTCCCTCCTCAGCCTTGGGCCAGGAGCTCCTCTGAGCAAGATGCAGCCTTACCCGCCTCCAGCAGCACAAAGCTGCCCGCAACCAGAGCAACCTGCCCCCATTCTGGTCCCAGCCCAGGGCGATGGTTGGGCAGGCAGAGGAGGAAGGCCATTGGGACTGGTCATGGCAGTGTTGGGGACAGGCACAAGCTGTTTCTTTTTTGTTTGTTTTTTTGTTTTCTTTTTTAAAGATTATATTTGCTGGGACGCCTTGATGGCTCTCCAGGTCAAGCATCCGCCTTTGGCTCAGGTCAGGATCCACAGTCCTGGGATGGAGCCCTGCATCTGGCTCTCTGCATAGCGGGGAGTGTGCTTCTCCCTCTCCCTCTCCCCCTGCTTGTGTTCCCTCTCTTGCTGTCTCTCCCTCTGTCAATAATAATAACATAACTTTAAAAATAACTTTAATATGGTGACATTTATTATTTGATAAAGATATCAAGTGTGCAGTGGTGGAGGGTGACCAGGGAGTCAGATCCGGGGCTCAATTCCAGAACCCGGGGATCACAATTTGACCTGAAGGCGGACAGTTAACTGAGCCACCCCATGCACCTTTCTTGTGTTCTCTGAGAAAAAGAACAAAATCACGGAAGTGTAGATAAAATTAAATTTCCTTTTACTTGTAGCCCATTGATAAACTCTTGAGACAGGCACAGTGTGACATTCCTCAAGGAGTTCACAATGGTGGCAATGTTGTTTTGTTGGAGGCAAAAAGTAACCTTAGCTTGACAATAGCCATACCTCTAGGATCCTGGAAGTCCTCTTTAACACAGGATAATCCCTTTGAAAACTTTATCTCTACCCCTAAATATATGTTGGCAGTCATCCCCTAAGCAGCATAGATTCCACTGATAGATATCTGAAGGGTCCATGACTAAGTTTTTACATGTGACCTCATCATGACAGCACCTTCAAGGCCCTGGAAACCTTGCTTCCAAATTCATTAGAGACTTCTGTTGTTCCCTCAACCCCTACGCCACTGAACATACATCATCAGTCACTGCTCACAAACCCAGTATAGCTCTTTCTACCCATAGGTCCTGTCCCCATATTTAATAATACCATTTTTTTTCACCAAAAACATCTCAATAACTATTTCATCATTCACTCCTGAACCCCAACATTTCACATCAAAAACATCTCGAGAATTCTTTCTTGACCATTGGCTCCTGTCCCACATCCCTGTTTGCACTGAATAGGGAGAGCTCTCACCTTTGTGTAGTTGATATATTTGACTTCTGCGGGTGGAGGTTCTTAGGCAGCCAGCCCTCTGTCCCATTGGTTTTTCTTTTCTCCACACTAATGTCATGGACATACACTTCTTCTTTTTCCTTTTTTTTTTCTTTTTTTTAATAACAAGTCTTTTTTTTTTTTTTTTAAGATTTATTTATTTGACAGAGAGAGAGAGAAAGATATCACAAGTAGGCAGAGGAGCAGGCAAAGAGAGAGGGAGAAGCAGGCTCCCTGCTGAGCAGAGCCTGATGTGGGGCTTGATCCCACGACCCTGAGATCATGACTTGAGTGGAAGGCAGAGGCTTAACCCATGAGCCACCCAGGCACCCCTAGACATACATTTCTGTTTAGCTCTTTGTGTTCTCAGAAAAAGAGAAAAATCACATAATTAACATTTTTTAAAAGATTTATTTATTTATTTGACAGACAGAGATCTCAAGTAGGCAGAGAGGCAGGGAGAAAGAAGGAAGCAGGATCCCTGCTGAGCAGAGAGCTGGATGTGGGGCACTATCCCAGGACCTTGAGATCATGACCTGAGCCAAAAGCAGAGGCTCAACCCACTGAGCCACCCAGGTATCCCCATAATTAACTTTGAGGGTCTTAAAATCCTAAAATCTAATAGATCACAAATGATCATTGAAACAAAACTTTTCAATGAAATACCATGTTGTGGAATCATGGATTAAAATGGCCAAGAAAGGGGCACCTGGGTGGCTCAGTGAGTTAAAGCCTCTGCCTTCAGCTCAGGTCATGGTCCAAGGGTCCTGGGATTGAGCCCCACATTTGGCTCCCTGCTCAGCAGGAAAACTGCTTCTCCCTCTCCCACTCCCCCTACTTGTGCTCCCTCTCTTGCTCTGTCTAATAAATAAATAAAATCTTTTTTTACAAAGTGTGGATGTGTACATGAAAAGTAAATAGGTAGATCAATTGGGTGCCTGGATGGGTCAGTTAAATAAATGCCTTCAGCCCAGGCCCTGATCCTGGAGTCCCAGAATTGAGTCCCAAATAGGACTCCCTACTTTTGGGGGCAACTTCTCCCTCTGACCCTGCCCCCTCTTGTGCTGTCTCTCTCATTCTCTGGCAAACAAACAAAAAGTAAATCAATTTTATTTAGACTCCTTCTTGTTTCCCTCATTCTTCTCCAGTTTGACACCTGCTGTGAACACTGCTTTAAGGTCCTCTCTGCATATTGACTTGCATGTCATTGTAGATAGACTCTATAAAGGTTAGACAACCTGGGTGAAAACCCGATCCCTTCCATGTTACTGGATGTCTGACAAAATATTCCCCCCAAAATAGAAGAAGAATGTTTGTGTTCTGAGATTTTCATTCATTAATTTATTAATTTATGAATTAGTGTTAGATGGTCTAGGCTAACTAGGAAATGGTGAGAAAGGATTGTTGTTGGCTTTCTTGCTCTTCCAGTAAAATCTATAATGGCTATAAAACCCATTCAGGGAGCACCTCGGTGGCTCAGGCAGTTAAGCATCTGTCTCCAGCTTGGGTCATGGTCCCAGGATCCTGGGCTGGAGCCCTGCATTGGGCTCCCTGCTCAAGGGGGAGTCTGCTTATCTCTCTCCCTCTGTAACCCCTGTCTTCCTCAAGTCATCTCTTGTGCTCTCTCTCTCAAACAAAAAAAGATTAAAAAATTAATTAAAAGCACTTTTTTGCCTGTTCGAAGTCCTCCAAGACTTCTTGCCTTAGAGTTCTACCCCTTTCTTCTTCAAAACTTTATCCCTTTGCCCATAAGGTACTGCCTTGTTAGAAAGGTAGATTCTAGGCACCTGCGTGGCTCAGTCAGGTCATTATCCTGGAAACCCTGTATCAAGTCCACATTGAGCTCACGGCTCCACGGGGAGTCATCTTCTCCCACTGACTTTCTCCCCTCTCATACTCTCTCAAATAAATAAAATCTTTAAAAAAAAAAAAAAGGAAAAGAAAAGAAAAGAAACGCAGACTCTGATCCCACTCCGGAACAGAATGTGCATTTTCACAACAACTCCAATGCATGGTTTTGAAGTTTAACCCACTAAGAGATTCCACCTAAGAAACAGACACAACTTTCTGTATGATGTAAACACGGTGGTAGAAAAAAAAAAAAATGTGTATGGCTGTGTTGATGCCTTCATTTGACAAGTTATCTTGGAGAAACAGAGTGTTAATAATGATTTTGTGGATCTTATGCCATCCTCTTACCTCGAGGTTAGAGAATCCATTAGAGCATATTACTGTATTAAAAATTATCTTCCTGTGTAAAGTAGAAAATTCACCTAAGCCAGAACTAGTTGTCCTGGTATAATTGAGTTCGCTGATTGGTGAGTCACAGAAAGTGTACTCAATAGGGGTTGTCACACCAAAAAACACCCTGCAAAACACACCAAAAAACACCCTGCAATTTGCAGCAAATAAGAGAATGGGAGAATGGGAGAAAGGGAGAATGATTTCTTTTTATTTGGGGTTAGGGTACATCTTTAGAAAGTGGTTCCTTGTCATCTTCCGTAGAGCTGGCCAAAAGGGGGCACAAGTGCCTCAAGAAAACACTTCTCTACATGCTTTGCATTTTACCTAAATGAGTTTGTGTAACTATAGTGAGATAAATGGAACTAACTAACTCCATCTTTCATCTTAGGTACATTATGAACTCTGCCAATGGCCACTTGGTGACTGTGGCATTTATTGCAGGGACAGCTCACATTCAGAGATGTGGCCTTAGAATTCTCTCAGGAGGAGTGGGGATGCCTGACCCACACTCAGCGGGAACTGTACAGGGATGTGATATTGGAGAACTACAGACACTTCATCTTCTTGGGTGAGGAAGACTCCTTCCAGATTTCCCAAACCCCACTCAGGGTGTTTTTTTGTTTTTGGTTTTTTTTTTTTTTTTTTTTTAAAGATTTTATGTATTTATTTGACAGAGAGAGATCACAAGTAGGCAGATAGGCAGGCAGAGAGAGAGAGAGAGAGAGGAGAAAGCAGGCTCCCTGCCAAGCAGAGAGCCTGATGTGGGACTCAATCCCAGGACCCTGAGATCCTGACCTGAGCCAAAGGCAGAGGCTTAACCCACCGAGCCACCCAGGTCCCCCCACTCAGGGTTTTGTCTCTTCCTGTGAAGACTGTCTCTTTGGAGATTCCTCTTTGAACACTGGATTTCAGATCCGGGCAGAAAGGGAAATAAATACAGGTTTGTACATGTAGAGAAGCAACTTCATAATGTGTCCTTTTCAGATTTACCTTCCCTTCCTTAAGGGAACATCATCACTTCTGTAGATGAGTGTCAGTTCTAAATACTGAGGGGCATAAAATGGGTACTTCTCACATCTTCTACTTCAATTTCGATTCTTTATTATTGTATTTCATATTTGGAAGTGGAGGTCAGGATGTGAACTTTGGAAATCCCTCCTTCATGTTGTAAAGGGGCTGTTTTTCAGCAGCATTTGGGAAAACATGTTCTTGATTTTGCAGTGTCCTCTCTTCTCTCCTGAGCACAGTCATAATGGAAAGTTAGAATCTCCTGCAGTACTCCTTTCCTTTCTTTCTTTAAGGAAGAGAGAAAGCACAAGGGGATGGGGAGGGTCAGAGGGAGAAGCAGGACACCAGGATCCTGACCTGAGCCAAAGGCAGTGGCTTAACCAACTGAGACACCCAAGCACCACACCTTTCCTTTTTTTTCTAATTAATAGGTCTCACTGTGTCAAAGCCAGACTTGGTCTCCTTTTTGGAACCAAAGAGGGAGCCTAGGGATGTGATGAGAAAGGATACTGTATCCTCCATCCAGGTAGGTGGGAATGAATGAGGCGGGTGACAGAGGGGAGGTTCAAATGCAAAGGAAGATGATAGACCTTAAACTGTGGTTTGAGCAGCTCTCTGAATAGAAATTAGTTTAGTAGTGTGGTGTTATTTCTCTCTTTCTTATGGAGGGGCAGATGCCATCCAACATTCTTGGTCTCTCATTCTCTAGGGATTCTCCTTCAGTCATGGTCCATCACATTCACAAGGAGGGCCTCCATAATCTGAGAGTTTTTCCATTGCTTCGAGGGCCTGCAGAAATCTCCCTATTTCTGAGGAACTCTATGTTTAGCCCTTTGCAAGTTGTGTTTTTCCTCTTCTGAGAAATGTGTCGGGTCATGGTCAACATATTGGAGTTTAGTGCAGAAATCCAGGAACAGTGGAGACAGATACCACATGCATAAACCAGAAATGGTTTTTGCTTTCCAATGTTATGGAGGCTATAATCTGAACTCTACAAAACTGAGACTCAGTAATTTTGTCAGATAACAGAGCACCCCCCTGAAATGAGAAAATCTAATGCTTCCTTTCCCTTCAGAAGTATTTTTTGGGGGCGCCTGGGTGGCTCAGTGGTTGGGCGTCTGCCTTTGGCTCAGGTTATGATCCCAGAGTCCTAGGATCAAGCCCCACATCAGGCTCCCTGCTCCTCCATGGGAGACTTGCTTCTCCCTCTCCCACTACCCCTGCTTGTGTTCCCTCTCTCACTATCTCTCTCTCTGCCAAATAAATAAATAAGGTCTTTTTTTAAAAAAAGTTATTTTTTAATATTAACTAATATAGAAATTTCCACTCTGGGGACGCCTGGGTGGCTCAGTTGGTTAAGCAGCTGCCTTCGGCTCAGGTCATGATCCCAGCGTCCTGGGATCGAGTCCCACATCGGGCTCCTTGCTCTGCGGGGAGCCTGCTTCTCCCTCTGACTCTGCCTTCCACTCTGTCTGCCTGTGCTCGCTCTCACTCTCTCTCTGTCTTACAAATAAATAAATAAAATCTTTTAAAAATAAATAAATAAATAAATAAATAAGAAATTTCCACTCTGGGGACGCCTGGGTGGCTCAGTTGGTTAAGCAGCTGCCTTCGGCTCAGGTCATGATCCCAGCGTCCTGGGATCGAGTCCCACATCAGGCTCCTTGCTCGGCAGAGAGCCTGCTTCTCCCTCTGACTCTGCCTTCCACTCTGTCTGCCTGTGCTCGCTCTCGCTCGCGCTCTCTCTCTGACAAATAAATAAATAAATAAAATCTTTAAAAAAAAAAAAAAAGAAATTTCCACTCTGTTCCATTCCTCAGTGTTGAAATAACAGAATTCCTACCTAAATGAATGCCACAGGGTAGTCAAAACATTTGGATCTCAGATTTTGTAGATTTTAATAAAGTCTCAGTTGCTACCTTATTAAAAATGGCATCAGTTCATAATTCTGTCTTGTATGAAGCTCCTGTGACTTTTTCCTATGTGTTTTCATTTTCTAAATAGTTATATATAAGCATCCTCATTTTTTTATCAAAAGTTCTCATAGTACGTAGGCATGTGCTTTATAAGAAGCGAGGTAAAAAGTAAAATCCCCATATTTAAGGAAAAACTTTTGTTCATAAATTTTTTACTTCACTAAAAATTAAACATGTACTTTTCATCTACTTTCCTCAGAATGTATCTGAATTTCCTCCCAAATATTTATGCTTTATGAAGTTGTCAGGATATTTTACACATTGGTGGTGTTTATTTAGAAATGAACAGATTAAGGTGTCTCGGTGACTCAGTTAATTGAGCCTCTGCCTTCACCTCCTGGCATGATCTAAGGTTTCTGGTATTGAGCCCCAGGTCTGATTCCTTCCTGCTCAGTGGGGAGCCTGCTTCCCACTCCCTCTGTACCCCCCTCCCCCTGCCGCTCATGGGTTCTGTCAAAAAAATAAAGTATTTTTAAAAATAGAAATAAAAGGATTTTAATTTGCTTGGTTCCAAGGAATGAGGAGTTATGTCTTACATTCAGATAAAAGGAGGAATATATTAATAACATGATACATTTTTTTCAAGTCTTTTAAGCACTTATTTGTAAAATTATCATTAGGCTTTTGTGTGTGTGTGTGAATTTTAATTAATTAATTTGTCAGTGAAGGCCTGTCAGTAATTCAATGCTTGTTTTTCTTGCATACACAGATTAAAATTATATTTATTTAGTAGTTTTCTTACTAGATAATTCATGTTTTTAATGTAGAAATTTGGGTTCAATTTGGGCTTACTCTGGCTTTGCAATTCCATAATCATGCACTTCCTATTGTCTGGGACTCTCCACAACTTTAGTTACTTCTTGTTTCCTTATTAACTGTGTATCTTGATATAGGATAACAATTTCGAAGTTTAGATTTGAAGGCAATGTGCATTTACTCAAATATGAATCCACTTTATGCTTTTTGCCAAGAATATTATGTATCTGTCTGTGTCAATATCATCCATATGTACTTTGTGACTCATCTTGTGTATTTCTTTCACTGCTTAGTGGTCCGTGTATACTGCATCATGCCTACCTGAGTTGTCATAATAGAAATAATTTCATCATCTATTTATTGGTGGATTTTTATTCTCCTTTCATGAGAGACACTTTTGAAAAGTAATTTTGAAACACTTCCTGGGGCACCTGGCTGGCTCAGTGGGTTAAAGCCTCTGCCTTCAGCTTAGGTCATGATCCCAGGGTCCTGGGATTGAGCCCAGCATGGGGCTTTCTGCTCCACGGGGAGCCTGCTTCCCTTCCTCTCTCTGCCTGCCTCTCTGCCTACTTGTGATCTCTGTCAAATAAATAAAATCTTAAAAAAAAATAACTAAACTGATAGTCTCAACTGCATCCAAAATTATTCTGCTTATCTCCATTCCTGCACACACCTTGTTTCATATCATGAATCCTATCTTTTATGTTGTGTGCTTTATTACCTATATTTATTATGTCTTGTGCTTTGATTTTTAAAATATTTTGAGGTAGAAATGAAAGCAACCTGTGCTACCTTATTACAACACTGTGGGTTTCTATAATTTTGGAAATATTTATATTTAGTTGAGAGCTTTATGTCATCTTGTGGTTTTAGTTTCTGTTTAGAATCCTTTTATTTCAACTAGAAGTACTTCCTTTAGTATTTCTTGTAGGACAGGACTACTGGTAAACATACAGGGGTTTCTATGTGGGAAAGGCTTCATTTCTACCTTCATGGAAAATATTTTTTTCCCAATACAGTATTCTTGGTGGATATTTTGATCTTTCAGTGCTTGAATGCACTATCCCATACAGTTCTTTCTACCAGGTCTACTGAGAATCCCACTACTTATAGGAGCTCTCTTGTATAAGAAGAATTGCTTTTTAAATATTGTCTCAAAATTTTCTTTTCACTTTTGATTTTTTTCATAGGCTAATTACAAGGTGTCCCTGTGTTGACATTTATCCCACTTTGAATTTCCTGAGCTTGCTGAATTTGTTCTTTCCACATACATGAGAAGCACAAGCCCTTAGAACTTCATGTAAGCCCTCTGCCCCCTTTCACTCTCCTTTCCTTTTGGGGGCCCCTTAATGTAGCCATGGGACCACTTTTTGGTGTCCCGTGAGTGCCTAGACTATCCTATTCCACATTTTTCTTTGGTCCTCTCAGCAGGTAATTTAAAACAAGGGGTCTTTGCAAAACAAAAAACAGAACAAAACAATAGATCTTGAAGTTGAATCTTTCTTCTGCTTGCTCAAGTCTGTGGGTGAGCCGCTGGTGTGTTTTTCACTTCAGGAATTGTACTCTTCAAATCCCAGTTTCTGGTTGGTTGGTTGTTATAGTTTCTGTGTCTTTGGATTTACATTTTGGTCCTGCATAGTTTTCCTGATAAGATTTACTTACCCATCTATTTTTCTTCTTTCTCCATGAGCAGCTTTACCATGGTTATTTGAATTCTTTTTCAGGCAATAAATAGTTATTAATTAATTTATTATTTTTTAAAGATTTTATTTGACAGACACAGAGATTGGGAACACAAACAGGAAGTGGGAGACGGAGAAGCAGGCTTCCCACTGAGCAGGGAGCCTGATGTGGGACTTGATCCTAGGACCCTGGAATCATGACCTGAGCTGAAGGCAGATGCTTAATGACTGAGTCACCCAGGTGCCCCACTCTTTTTAAAGATTTTATTTATTTGACAGAGATAGTGAGAAAGGGAACACAAGCAGAGGGAAAGGAAGAGAAGCAGTTATTAATTAAGAGCCAGTATTGGACATTTGTTTCATTCATCTGGTTAGAACACATTTTTCTGGTACTTTGAATGCCTTATTATTTCTGTTGACATTTGGGAATTTTAAAAAAGCAGCCTCTGGGCCCAGGATTATGGACTTGCTTTGTACAGATGAACACAAATAATAGCAGTTTGGGGATTGCTCTTACATGTTCTAGGCATTTGTTATGTCTGAAAATGTATGATTTCCCAGTTTTCAAAATGTAGTTACCTTTTCAGAGTCTGTGATATCTTCCTCTCTTGCTTCATCTCCATGGTCTCTCCATTGGTTGAACAAATGCTCACCTTTTGGCCGGGCATCTAGATGCACAGTGAGAGCCCGATGCAGGACTCAATCCCAGGACCCTGAGATCATGACCTGGGCCAAAGGCAGAGGATTAACCCACTGAGCCACCCAGGCGCCCTTGGTGAGAGTTTTTGCATCCATGTTCATCAGGGATATTGATTTGTAATTCTCTTTTTCAGTGGGGTCTTTTTCTGGTTTTGGATCAGGGTAATGTTCTAGAATGAGTTCTTAAGTTTTCCTTTCACATCTACTTTTTAGAATAGTTTCAGAAGAATGGGTATGAATTCACCATGAATTGTTTGATAGAATTCCACGTGAGGCCATCCAGCCCTGGACTCTTTTTGTTTGGAGATTGTTGACTACTGCTTCAACTTCTTTGCTGGTTATGGGTCTATCTTGGTTTCTATTTCTTCCTGCTTCAGTTTTGGTAGGTAAAGTTTTCAAGGAATACATCCATTTTTCTTCTAGATTTCTTAATTTGTTGGTATATTATTATAATATTATTTTATAATTGTTGCTATTTCTTCAGTGTAGGTTGGGATCTCTCATTTTTCATTCATGATTTTATTTGGGTCCTCTGCTCTTTCTTGTAAGTCTCCTAGGGGTTTATCAAGTTTATCAGACAATCATTCCTTCAAAAATACAGTTCTTAGATTTGTTGATCTGTTCTACTGTGGGCTTGTTTTTTATTTCTATTTCATTGATTTGTGCTCATATCTTTATTATTTCTCTTCTTCTGCTGGATTTAGGCTTTATTTGCTGGTTGATTTTTTTTTTTTTTTTTTTTTGAGAAAGGCCTGTATTGCTCTATACTTCCTTCTTTTTTTTTTTTTAAATTTTATTTATTTATTTGACAGACAGAGATCACAAGTAGGCAGAGAGGCAGGCAGAGAAGAGGAAGCAGACTCCCTGCTGAGCAGAGAGCCCAATGCGGGGCTCGATCCCAGGACCCTGAGATCATGACCTGAGCCGAAGGCAGGGGCTTAACCCACTGAGCCACCCAGGCGGCCCTCTATACTTCCTTCTTAGGGCTGCCCTTGGTGCATCCCACATATCCTAAACAGTTATGCTTTCATTTTCATTTGTTTTCATGTATTTTTAAAAATTATTCTTTAATTTCCTGGTTAACCCGTTCATTCTTTAGTAGGATTTTTCTTAACCTCCATTTATATGTTTTCCTTGCCGATTTTCTCATCATTGTGTTCAATTTTAAGGCAGTGTGGCCTGGAGCAACTGGGTGGCTCAGTGGGTTAAAGCCTCTGCCTTCAGCTCAGGTCATGATCTCAGGGACCTGGGATTGAGCCCCTCATGGGGCTCTCTGCTCAGTGGGGAGACTGCTTTCCCCTCTCTCTGTCTACTTGCCTCTCTGCCTACTTGTGATCTCTGTTTGTCAAATAAATAAAATCTAAAAAAAAAAAAATTAAAAATAAAGCAGTGTGGCCTAAAATATGCAGGGAATAATCCCATTTTTTCTGTACCATTCAAGACCCATTTTTGACCCAGTATGTAAACTGTTCTGGAGAATGTTCCATGGGTACACAAGAAGAATGTGTATTCTTTTGCTGAAAAGATATTTTACCTCAGGAAAGAATCAGTCCTCTATTAGTAGTGATGATGCCTCCCAAGGTAAGAGATGAAACATTTCTAAGCTGAATCACTGGCATGAAGTCTTCATTGGAGAGTGGCCTGTCCAATGCTACATTATTCACTCTGAATCTAGAAAGATAAGTTTTACTTCTTTTCTTTTTTTTTTTTTTTAAAGATTTTTTATTTATTTATCAGAGAGAGAGAGGGGAGAGAGCAAGCACAGGCAGACAGAATGTCAGGCAGAGGCAGAGGGAGAAGCAGGCTCCCCGCTGAGCAAGGAGCCCGATGTGGGACTTGATCCCAGGACACTGGGATCATGACCTGAGCCGAAGGCAGCTGCTTAACCAACTGAGCCACCCAGGCGTCCCTACTTGTTTTCTTTTTTTAAGATTTCATTTATTGATTTGACAGAGAGTGAGATCACAAGTAGGTAGAGAGGCAGACACAGAGAGAGAGGCTCCCCACTGAGCAGAGAGCCCAATGCAGGGCTCAGTCCCAGGAACCTGAGATCATGACCTGAGTCAAAGGCAGAGGCTTAACCCACTGAACCACCCAGGTGGCCAAATTGTACTTGTTTTCCTTATGAATCCTCTCATGTCTTTTGTCTCTTCTTCTCCATTCCAATGATGTAGGTATCAAAACTGATCTTCATTCCTGTGTTCTGGAAAGCCCACTGTCACTGCTCTCCCCCTCCCATCTAAACCTTGCAGGCCCTTGCAGGTCCTTAGGAGTAGCTTGGAATTTTCCACTTCAAGGGTAAAACGTTGGTATCAGGATCATTTGAGGCCATAACTGAGATTTAAATACAGTGTTGTCAACACTTCATTGGAAGCATAGGAAAATGCCATCAATGGGAACAGAATTAATTTAGGTACTAGCACTTTGAGAGTTGGGAGGAGCGATAAAACATGATGACACAGCTTGAGAGGAAGTTAAATCCTATGAAAATAAAATATGGAGAACTCTTGAAATGTGAGGAAGTTCTTTGGTCACTGCTGGGCCTTAGGAAGCTATTCATGATGAGCATATGTGACAGAGATGTGTTCTTGGGAATTGTGGTGTTTTTATGGGAAGTCAGGTGTTTTTCTCATGAGTGAGAATTTCCTGGTACACCTGAGGACCAGTTGCTGTTGGATGACTGAGATAACTGTACTTTTCCAGGCTCAGATTCATGGAGTGATGTGTGTGTGTGGGGGGGGGGGATATTGGAGGATTTAAGTATTGTGTGCATAGTTTGAAGATATCACATGACTGAGTAGATGCTAAAGATAAAGAAAGGCTTCTGGGTGCAACTATTTAGAACCAGCACGGTGTGTGTTGTAGCTCCACAGAGCATTGGTATCCCAGAAATATAAGCCCAACACAGATCTCTTCTAGTATAGATGGCTGACCTTCCAAGGAAGCTGACCTGAGGTTGGCAGGAGATTCCACTCAGCCCCATGATGAGTCTAGTCCAGTGCTCTGAGCTATGTGCAAGGCATTGATTGAGAAGCAGGTCACCTGACACCATAGGGACCATTTCTGCTTTAAACAGCCTACCCAGTTTTGGGGCTAGCTGTCTCTAGGTTGTTTCACAACCCGTGCTTTCCCTCTACTCCTCCCGACCTGAGAGAGAAGAGGACATGGTTAGCATGTTACAGTCATATTTAACATTGCATCAATTGAAGATAATTCATTTTTCAGTACCTTTGTTTTGTGGTCAGCTATATAATGAAAAGGTTGATGGGTACATATACAAAAGATAATGTAGGTTTTCTGTTATGTATACAGTGAGTAGGTAGACACTCAGGTCTTATAAAATATGTTAAATACCCTTGGGTATCCTGATTTTTCCATTTCTGCTCTCAGAAATTGTCCACCCCCAGGCATTGTGATTATATCCACAATCCTTGGATCATGACTTCAGTTGAAACTTAGAGTTGGATGGTGAATCAACAGAGTACACAGGAGCCCCACTTTAAAAAAAAAAAAAAAAAAAAAAAAAAAAAAAAAAAAGATCTATTTATTTATTTGACAGAGATCACAAGTAAAGGCAGAAAGAGAGAGGGAAGCAGGCTCCACGCTGAAGCAGAGAGCCCAATACAGGACTCAATCCCAGAACTCTGGGATCATAATCTGAGCCGAGAGCAGAGGCTTTAACCCACTGAGCAACCCAGGCGCCCCAAAGGTTTATTTATTTTAGAGCAGAGCAAGTGAGTAGGTACAAAGAGAATTCTGAAGCATACTACTGACTGAGCTGAGAGCCCTATTTGGGGCTTGACCTCAGAACCCTGAGATGATGACCTTAGCTGAAACCAAGTGGCTGCATAACCAATAGAGCCACCCAGGCACCTGTGTTCTAATTAACATAAATTTGGATTGCTTTCTTTCAGGAATGTGAACTAAAGTGTATTTGGGGTGATCTCAGCAAGCTCAAGGAGCATAGAGAGAAGAGAGAGATGGAAGAGGTGGAAGCCAACACAGACTTTGTTAGAGTCAGATGCACTTATTTGAATAAAGAAAATATGTGTTGTATATGTCGTTTTTGTGTGACACAATGGTAAAATGGCCACAAGCATAGAGGGCTTCTTTTTTTTTTTTTTTTTTTTAAGATTTTATTTATTTATTTGAAAGAGAAAGATTACAAGTAGGCAGAGAGGCAGGCAGAGAGAGAGAGGGAAGCAGGCTCCCTGCTGAGCAGAGAGCCCGATGCGGGACTCGATCCCAGGACCCTGAGATCATGACCTGAGCTGAAGGCAGCGGCTTAACCCACTGAGCCACCCAGGCGCCCCATATGAAAATAATTTTGAAAACTCTCTTATTCCTCACCTTTCCCAAACCCCATAGTATAAAATCAGCCACCCCTCATGACCCTGGTGGCAGCAACTCTTTCTGCCCTCCTCCTGTCCCCACGCTTTAATAAAACATTTTGCACCAAAGATGCCTCAAGAATTTTTTCTTGGTCATCAGCTCCGACTCCACCCCACTGAAGCTCACCTATATTCCAAAACTACAACAGACAGAGCCAGAGCGGGGGAGGGTATTGAACATGGCACTGAGTACAGACAGGAAGTTCCCACAATGCACTGCAGCAGCTTCCCTGAATGGTCCCCTATCTACAGTGGCTCAAAACTTGACTGAGCTTTTATCCCGGGGAGAGCAGTGCTTGACTTCAACCACAGCACACACCTTGCTGATCCTGCCTACCCCAGTGTCCAGAAGGCTCCTTCACCGCCAACAGCTACTCTACCACCTGACTTTTGAAAGCTAAGCGCACAGGAGCGCATCACCAATACCCCTCTTTATCCAATGCTACCGAATTAGGTTTGGGCGATTTCGGTAAATATATTCCGACAGCATCCGCTCATCAGTAACAAATAGGAATTCAGTTAAATCATGAAGATAAAGTAGGACTTCCCTACTCCTCAGAAACCCACCACATTTGCCAATTCCTTTCTCCCATTACATGTATTCATCAGATGACACCATCAAGAGCTGCCTGTGCCTTTGCAGTGACTGAAGAAAGCTACCTCCGGGCCCCTACCCACAGTAGACGCAATTTTTACATTTTCTTTTAATAGGGCTTATGCTTCTAAGGACGGTGATTTCATCAAGTTCTACATAGATTCACATGCCACATCCCAGGGTTTAATGTCTGAATTAATACCCATTGGCCTTCCAGCTCTCTAATCTCAAGTGTTTAGTGAAGACACTCCTGCACAACCCAGACAAAAAAGATGTTTGTGATGCTTATTAGCTGGGGGAAAAAAATGAGCAAAAATGTGCTATAAATCTGGAGATAACTAGGAAAGAAAACAAATAGAAATTCCTTTTCTAAATCCATGGAGTCCATTGTGCAAATTGAGACATTTACAGTCTATATGCTCATTTTTTTTCATTTTACATATGTTCAATCTGTGACCTGGGCTACAGTGTCACTCCATTTGGGAGGTTTCTCCTACTTCTGGGTTATCGATGACCTATATAGCATGGTCACATGGGCACATGATTCAAACCAAGACCCCCACCAATAAATGGAGAACATACTTTTATTATGGGTCATGGTGGAGTGCTTGAGAGTCCCAGTTCAAGTTCATATTTGGCCATTCA
Source organism: Mustela nivalis (assembly GCF_964662115.1). Taxonomy (NCBI): domain Eukaryota; kingdom Metazoa; phylum Chordata; class Mammalia; order Carnivora; family Mustelidae; genus Mustela; species Mustela nivalis. The sequence continues at coordinate 51,227,150 of NC_139037.1, read as the reverse complement.
AACTAAAGCCAGCTTAGGTAAGCTCTGGGCATCTTCTCTGGGAGAACACAGGATGGCAAATGCTTGGGAAAAGGGACAGAGGATTGTCCAAAAAGGTGGATCTGATTGTCATGTCTCAAGTTATATCACCTTGTGACTCTACAGAGTGTTGTCTAGGTGATGAGAGAACTGAAGTCAAGCTGAGGACAAAGCAGAACTGACACCCCATGAACCCCTACCCTCCATGGGATGTATAGAACATTCCTCAGGCACTCCTGGCTGCCCTAAAGGAGAAACAAATAGTTACCTTGTAGAGATCACAATCCTCCAAGACCTGAGTATTCCTCAGTTTACAAATGTCCTAGTGATTTACAGGGAAGAAGCTTTATTATATCTATAGCCGAACTTACAGAGACCCATAACTCAGAATCCTGAAGCCCTACCATCACCCTCTTCTTCTTAAAATTGAGGGAGGTTGAGGCAGAAGGAAATGTAAATAAAATTGAATTTTCTTTTAAACCTGCAGCCTATTGGGGTGCCTGGGTGGCTCAGTGGGTTAAGCCTCTGCCTTTGGCTGAGGTCATGATCCCAGGATCCTGGGATCAAGCCCCACATCGGGCTCTCTGCTCAGCAGGGAGCCTGCTTCCCTCTCTCTCATTCTGCCTGCCCGCCTTTCTGCCTTCTTGTGATCTCTGTCAAATAAATAAATAAAATCTTAAAAAAAAAAAAAAAAAAAACCCTGCAGCCTATTAAAAAGGACGGGTTTGAATAAGAGGATTGTAATACTGCTTCCGGAATATCCCAACTACCTTACCGGTAATGCCTTACGAGAAAGGTAAACAACCTTGACAAGAGCAAGGCCTCCAGGATCCCCTGAATCTTCTTTAATATATGAATGTTCTTTCTCAAAACCTCCCTTTTTCCTTACATCCCCCAAGCCCATTGTATAGATAGAAATCAGCCATGCCTCACAACCCCAGGGCGCTTTCTGTCCACGAGTCCTATCCCCATACTTTCATAAACCACCATTTTGCACCAAAAACATCTCAAAAATTCTTTCTCAGTCATAGGCTCCAGAATCCACTCTACAGAACCTTCCCTATATTCCAAAACCACATCATAGGGAACACACTAGTGAGCAGGGCCTGTGACCACTCAAGGTCCCTGCAAAAGTGCTGAGTTCACAAAATGGATGGCAAGTAGCAGCACCATGGATCAGGTGACCTAAAATGTCAAAAATACCCCCCACAAAACCTGTAATATATCCGTAATATCACAGTCAGCACAAGGAGGAGAAAATGATACAGTAAATAAACTAGGTGGGGGAAATCACCCATCATTTCAATGTTAAGGTCACTGAGAGAATGGATTTCTAAGACTATTATTCCCTTCCATTACCAAATAGGTGACAGATAACACCAGTTGCCTACAACTTTCAGTAAAATGACATAGGAGCCACCTGGGTGGCTCATTCGTTAAGCATCTGCCTTCAGCTCAGGTCATGGCCCCAGTCCTGGGATCTAGCCCTGCATCAGGCTCCCTGCTCAGTGTGGAACCTCCTTCCTCTCTCCCCCTGCTTGTGTTCTCTATCTGTCAAATAAAATCTAAAAAAAAAAAAAAAAAAAGAGGTTCACCATGGTGGTAGGGCAACACAAAGCTCATCAGAAATTCATGTTAACATATTAAAAACCAGCATGTTTGGTTACTTGAAGGACATTAAATTCACACATAGACTATGTTATGCATTTCAAATTCACTGTTACACTTGTTCAAAATACAGAATATAAGCGTTAAATTCGATAGCTGATATCATGATGTGGAAGTAACTTCCTTAAGTTCCAGTGCTGCTGCCAGTTTTAACAGATGTGTATGGCATGGTAGGGAAGAGTTAGATAACCTCCTTCTTTTATCGAGGAGGATTTCTTCATTTCAACCACAACCACTCCTATTCTCTAAAGATTGCTATTATGAAGATACATTAGTAGTTAACTGGTGTGCCACCTTTTTCTCCTTAGAGAGCAATCAGGAAAACCTTGTATGTCTAATATTCAGGAAGTTCTTTAGTTTTAGTAAATGGATAAAAAATATTGTTCTGAATACCTATTTCATGGCAACTTACATCAATACTATAGCCCTAAGCAGTGTCTCCATTTAGATTTTATTCGTTCATGTTGTGTATTACACAGTTCTCATCTTCCAAGGAAAATCTGGGATGCATGAGTTCCCCCGAGTGCAGCAGGGCATCGAATGCCATTGATGGAGCAAAAGTCAGGCTCACGGATTCATGCACACAGTACAAGTAAGTCAATCTCCAGAAGTGATTTGAGAATAAAGTACATTAATATTTGTTGGTCACAAACCTCAAAAAGGCTCAATATAACAAAAAGCACATCGAAACTAATTGTACCTTTGTAAAAACTCCCCCACTGAATCTTTCCAATGTAACAGCATATGCATTTTCCAAGTGTTTAACTTGATCTTTTTCCTTGGACTAACGAGTAGTGTCTGAATAGAGAGACTGATACACTCCTTTTACGTGATATCTGCAACATTTATTGATATTAGATGTTCAATCAGAGTTTTCTAATTATTTGTATGATTCAATTTACCTTCTTTAGCACTTTCTGTGTTTGCAAACATGTATATTAAAATGAGGGTATTTCCACAATCATCATCTTTCTAGGGTTTGAATCTAGTGTGCATTTTGGAACACTGAGTATAGACTGAATTCCAGTTAAAGGTCTCACCACATTCATCACATTTTACCATGTTGCTCCCATATGATAACTACAATGTTGTGAGTTTCAGGGAGAGAGAGGGGTGGACTTCTTTAGATGTGTATAGATATTCTCCAGTTATATCGGATGCAAGGTCTGTGATGTAAGGGTTTTTCAGTCCTTACTCCTAGTCTTTACATTTTTAAAGTTTCTTGCCAGTATGTCTTCTATGATGTTTGCTAAGGTGTGAGCTTTGGTAAAAGGCCTTGCCACATTTCTTTGCGTTTGTAAGGTTTCTCTCCAATATGAGTTCTGTGATGCTTAAGAAGGTTTGAGTGCAATGAAAAGCCCTTGCCACATTCCTTACATTTGTAAGGTTTTTCTCCAGTATGATTTCTGTGATGTGCAGTAAGTGATGAGCTCTGGTGAAAGGCCTTGTCACATTCTTGACATTTGTAAGGTCTTTCTCCAAAATGAACTCTGTGATGTTGACCAAGGTGTGAGCATTGTTTAAAGGCCTTGCCACATTCCTTGTAAGGTTTCTCTCCAGTATTAAATCTGAAATGATTACTAAGGGTTGCATGACACTTAAAGGCCTTGTCACATTCTTGACATCTGTAAGGTTTCTCTCCAGTATGAATTCTGTGATGTTGATCAAGGTGTGAGCGCTCCTTAAAGGTCTTGCCACATTCTTGACATTTGTAAGACTTCTCTCCAGTATGAAATTTGCAATGTCGAGTAAGGTGTGCCTGCTGGTTAAAGGACCTACCACATTCCTTACATTTGTAAGGTTTTTGTCCAGTATGAATTCTGTGATGTTGAGTAAGTGTTGAGCGAATTTTAAAAACTTTGCCACATTCTTTACATTTGTAGAGTTTCTTTCCAGTATGGATTTGCCTATGTTTTCGTAGGGATGAGCAGTACTTAAAGGTTTTACCACATTCTTCACATTTGTATGATTTCAGTTCAGTATCCATTTGCTGATGCTGAGATCGGGTTGAGTGCCAAAGACTTTACCACATCCCTTAAAAATGGGTGTTTTCTTTCCACTAGGGATCGTCTTCTTTCTACTTAGTCTTGATGACTGACTAAATGTGGGACCACGTTTAGTGTATCTGAATGGGTTTTTGGCCTCATGAATTCTCTGATGATCACCAATATTGGAGGACTGCTGAGGACCATTCTCACACTGACTGGATTCATCAGGATTTTCTCCCAAATGGATACTCTCATGTGCAATAAGGTTAGACCTCTGATGAAAGACTTCTCCACATTTATAACATTCATACTGGTTCTCTGAAAACTGAGTCCTCACACGTCTCTGAACACTGCAGCCCTGGTTAAGTGTTTTCTCAGATTCAGGGCACTGAGTAATGCTGTCTCCATTGGAAGGGCTCTGGTCATTCTGGAGGGTCGACTCCTCAGTGAAGCCCCTCTCGTATGGATCCTGCTTAGCACTTTGTTCTTCATTATTCAATCTCTGATTTTCAGAAGTATCTGATGGGGTCAATCCAATCCCGTTTTGAAAATGGTTCCAATCATTGTTTTCAGCATGGACTAGATAACTTTCCAGATTGTCCAAACTGTCTTTCCGCAAAGAGCTATGTTTGAATACTTGAATGAAGCTTTTGCTGACAGAAACGAACTGCTTTGTGGAAGCAACTGACTTAAAAAGGGAGGTTTTCCACGATGTTTTATGTCCTTCACTATTTGGGTCATTTTGAGTCTTATTAGATGCCGTTGCCTCAGATGGGCTACGTCCTTCATGGTATCCTTGATGCCCTTCCCTCTCCCTATCACCATCAGGCTGTCATTAAGTATACATCTTCAAGAGCACTATTTTTGTATCTACTCATAGTCACTTTTTGGAAAGAAGCTTCTATGCTTGGCTTTTGCAGGAAGTTCTGAGTTTCATGTGAAGATATGGCTGAAAGATATCAAATAAGAGAAATGTAAAGTCATTGCACTTACTACTTTCAGATGAATATACTGATGATTTGTAACATACAAGCTTCAAGTCAATCAGAGAGTGTCAGAAAGATGGCTGGGAAGGAATCATCAGAATTTCCTTCCTCCACTGACACCTTATCTTTGAACACAACATACTGACCACATACCCTAATAGAAAATTCTATGATACTGTCATGTTCTAGCACAAATCCCTTTCTGCATCTCAAATAATCTGGAAAAGTGCCACATGAGCGTAAAATTAGAAGGATGGTTATTTAAACACAAAATTGAAATGAACCAAATAGAAAAAAATCCAACATACTCAATAGGTAAAGATTGTAAGCTTCTTCTCTATGACCAGAAATGTAGTAATAAAGTAACCCTATCACTGCCATTCAACATGGTACTGGACATTCCAGTCAGAAAAGACACATAAAAAGAATCCAAACTGAAAAAAAGAAAAACTAAAATTATCTGTGTTCCCAGATGACATGATCTATAAACAACACTAAAGAGTCCTAATTTAATTTTTCCGTGCTTTTTCCCTATTGTTTGTATTGTTTATTTCTGCTAAACATTGTCTGCAACACTTCCCATTTTCAATTTTTTTTTTTTTTTTTTTGCAATACATGAATGAGTTTAAAAAAAAAAACAGCTGGAAGGGTGCTTGGGTGGCTCAGTGTATCAAGCCTCTCCCTCCAGCTCAGGTCATGATCTCAGGGTCCTGGGATCGAGTCACACTTTGGGCTCTCTGCTTGGGAGGGAGCCTGCTTCCTCCTCTCCTCTCTCTACCTGCCTCTCTACCTACTTGTGATCTCTGTCTGTCAAATAAATAAATTAAATCTTTAAAAACAAGAGAGAGAGAGAGTTGGAATTAAAAACTTAACTTTCGGGGCGCCTGGGTGGCTCAGTGCGTTAAAGCCTCTGCCTTGGGCTCAGGTCATGATCCCAGGGTCCTGGGATCAAGCCCCATGTCTGGCTCTCTGCTCTGCAGGGAGCCTGCTTCCTCCTCTCTCTCTGCCTACTTGTGATCTCTGTCTGTCAAATAAATAAATAAAACCTTTTAAAAAAAAACCTTAACTTTCCATGAGAAACAAGGAAAGGAAAAAACTTAGATGAAATTTAGTAGTACAAGGAAGTAACAAAGATAAATCTGAAATAAATAAAATAGAGACCAGAATAGTAATGGAACAATGAATGTAATGCCCAGTTTACCCGAAATACTAAAACTGGCTGTGCTTTAACTTAGTCAGCATTTATATACTACCAAATCAGATAACTTAGCAATAAAAACAATAACAACAATAGATAATTCCTAAAATTGCACAAGTCACTGAGACTGAATTATCAACCCTCTACCAAATAAATGGGAACTCTTCTTACACCAGAAAAAGGAACTTAAGTTATATTTGGAAACAAAACTCTCCCAGCACATTGTAACCAAATGTTACAATATTTGATGTAGTCACTGAGTTCCCTAAATCAAGTATCTCTTTTGCTCAGATTATTTTCCTTTTTTGTGTCCTTGACATCAGAAAGTCCTTTCCTCCAGCTGGCTGTTTATTGCATCAACCCTCTTTTCAATCTCATTTATTGCATTGTTAATCTCATTGATTTAAAAAAATATATTTGAGAGAGAAACGGAGAGAGAGAAAGAGCATGAGTGGGAGCTCCAGAGGGAGAGGGAGAATATCAAGTAGACAGCACACTGAATGTCGACACTGACCTGGGGCTGGATCCTAGGATCCTGAAATCACTACTTAAGCTTAAACAAAGAATCAGATATAATTGAGACACCCGTATGCTCCATTTTTTTCCCTTTTAACTCTTGTCTCTGTGGTGAAGTTCTCAGCACTCTTTTCTCAAACCTGTGAGTATCCCTATGATTGCTGCCTTTAATTCTCCATTGCGTATGTTACTGATAACTGCATCCCTTTGATCTCTGGTCATGGCCGTATTTTTTGGTTTCTTTTGGGATAAATTCTTCCATCATGGCATTTTGTCTAAGTCTGCCTTCCTCTCTGTGTTAGAAAAGCCAGTGATGTTTCCTGCTATGCCGCTTCCAGTCGGCGATGAGAGAATTAGGCACAAACAAGTCAGCTGCAAGAGACTGGGAGCAGGGGACAACAGTCGAAAAGGACTGCTGCCACGAGCAACTCCACAGTCTCACTTTTATTAGATAGAAAACAATAACCAATAGAAGGATTGATGAAGGTCAAACGTTAATCCCGTCTTGGAGACAAGAAAGGAGGAGGATAAAGTTTATAGTTAAACAAGCACATTCAAAGGACTCATCTAACTAACAACGGGCACTTCTGGGAAGAGAAAGGAGCAATAACAGATAAGGGAAGCAAGCGGTTTTCCTTCCACCCCGAGCTGACCAGGCATTCCCAGGTGCTTGGCTTCCCTGAAGCAGATGGCGTTCTGCCCTGGGTGGGATGGGCGTTTCCGGCTGCCCGGCTTCTGTGAAGGGGCTTCACGGTCATATATCGTCCTTCTCCCCAAAGACCTATTGCCAGTATATGTATTTCTTAAGGCCATATCTAAATGTGCTTGGCAACTAGTAAAATCCTCCAGGGGTTACAGTTTAAGTATCAAATTGTTCCAGGGGGCAGCAGCACTGCTACATCCTTCTAGTCAGTGGTCTGCAGGAGCTCTCCTTGCCTTCTGTAGAGAGTATTTGCTCCCTGGTCTGAATGTGGTCAGTTTTACCTAGGTGAGCTCTGGTTTGCTTCTGAAATGAGACCTGAAATCACCTCCACCAGAATGGAGGTTGTGCAGAACTCTCTCCTCAGGAGATGTGGTGTGGGCAGGGGCCCACCTTTCTGGGCCTGAGGTAAGCTAGACTGAGATGGTCAGTCCAACCAGAGAGCAGGGGCCTGGGGCTTAGGAAACAAGCCAGAGAGCCAATGTCCTCACTGACTGGGACACTGCTCTCAGACTATGCTATAGGGCAGGAGAGGAAAATGGTGCCATCTAACTCCTGTGTTCTTAGACACATATCCCACTGAATGTTTCCTCACAGGGAAACACTCCTAGACTAGTGAATACTCTTACCACTGTGTCCCCCAGTCATTCTTCTGATCTCTGTCTGCAGGTTGTCTGTACCCAGGTTGCTTGCCTTCCTTCTCTCCAGGAGTAGCACAGCACCTTCTTGGCTCTATCCCAGCCAAGCCTGCTGACCTTTAAAACTCTAGGCTTTAACACCTGCTAGTTCCAAGAACTCATGAAATTCAGCCCACTTGTTTTCCAAGCCAGGGGCTTTGGAGAAACATTCTCCTTGTGCGTTCCCTCGGTCATGCCACTTTTCCCACAACCAGGGATCCCTGCCTTCCACAACACTATAATTCTTCCCTCCCTCAACCATGTCTCCAAACTTTCTGCCATTTATGATGTGGCGTCTTCTTTCCTGTAACTTGGGGAGTATGATCTGTCAGTCTTCATGGCCATTTCTGGAGTACTGAGGGTGATTTGGAACATATTTAATTGTGTTCCTGAGATGTGATGTGTCTAGCACCCCCTATTCCAAGGCCATTTTCCTCTCCTGGGAATCTTTTTTGTTAGAAACCTGTGAAAAGGGGTGCCTGGGTGGTTCAGTGACTTAAAGCCTCTGAGCCTTTGGCTCAGGTCATGATCCCAGGGTCCTGGAACTGAGCACTGCATTGGGATCTCTGCTCAGTAGGGAGCCTGCTTCTCCCTCTCTCTCTGCCTGCATCTTTGCCTACTTGTGATCTCTCTCTGTCAAATAAATAAATAAGATCTTTAAAAAAATAAAAAGAAACCTGTGAAAACTAAAAAAAAAAAAATTACAACACTGAAGAATACAAACCCAACACATAAAAAATTTGTTGTTTTTACATAAAAAAAGAATTCCAAAAGTTAAGACATAATACATTTAGAGGAACATCCCCTCAGATAAAATGCTTATAATTAAACATAATGATATCAAATCTGGAACAATGAAAACTACAAATAGTGTGCAGGAATTGAAAGAAGAAATAAGTGGAAACACATCAATGTTCTTTCACTCAAATACTTAATACTACTGACCTATCAATAAAACTTCAATTGACCTGCAGATTTAATGTACTCTCTATCAAATTCCCAATGCTATTTTTGCAGAAAGAACAAAATTCATCCTAACTTTACATGGATGTCACAAGATAACACATACCCAGAATAATTTGGAAAATGAACAGCACACATCGTGATTTAAGGCATACTGTAAAGTCACAGTTATCAAAATAATATACTACAGACATAAAGATAAGCATAGAATAAGGGAAGAGTGTAGATGATCTAGACATGTATTTCTCCAATGTTACTGTGTATGACAATCAACTGAGGCCTTGTTAAAATTTATATTCTGATTTTGATTTCTGGGTTGGGTCTAAGTTTCTATATTACAAACAGGTGTGCAACTGATGCCCATATTTTCAATGCCACAGTTCTAAATTCCATAAATAAATGAACAAATAAATGATGGATGGATGAATGAACGAACGAATGAATGAATAAAATAAAAATAAAAAATAAAATAAAATAAAATAAAAATTATGGGTGGGACTGCATCAGTGACTCAGTTGGGTAAGAGTCTACTTTGGCTCAGGTCATGATCTAAGGGTTTTGGGACTGAGCCCCACAGCAGGATTTGTGTCTCTCTAGAGATACACGAAAAATGGATAGAAATCAAAGGAGTAGTTGGGTAAAAATATACACACATAAACACTGGCATATAGAGAAATACGTTTAGCTTGAAACACAAAACCATCCATCACAGAGAAATGACGGCATCAAACTAACACCTGTCTGCATCAGACCTCCATGGCAACTCTCAGTACTCAGGGGTCAGGCCAAAGCAGCCCCTGAACCCCAGAGACCAAGAGGGTCCTTAGAAAAGTAAGAGGAGCGATTTCACTTTGATCACAAGGCACCTCACTAGAGCCAGCACAGCCCTACCATGAAGGACCAAAACAAACTACAATTGCTCCACCAAGAACAACCCCCCGTGGGCATCCAGCATTGCCCAAATAGCAGGCCCCTTTCTGGGTGGCCCGCTGAGATCTCACCTCATGGGGAACCCTGGGAGGAATCTGGTGCTGGACCAGAGGACCACAGACACGGGCAAGGGGGGCAGGGCTACAGCCACCAGTGATCAAGGGCACCTCGGGCTCAGTCAGTTAAGTGTCTGCCTTCATTTGGATCAGGTCATGATCCTGGGGTCCTGGGATGGAGCCCTGTCTCAGGCTCCCTGCTCAGCGGGAAGCCTGCTTCTCCCTCTCCCTCTGCCTAGCTCCTCCCACCTGTGCTCCTTCTGACAAATAAATAAATTAAACCTTAAAAAAATAAAAAGGCGATCAGATCTTGGAAGACTGCCAGACTAGACCATGTCCGTCACACTGAGAGACCCCAGGGACCCTGCTCATGTTCAGGGCCAGATAGAACTACCTGGTCAAGGTTTGTCACCAGCTAGGCTTGTGTTTGGTCACTGCCAACACACTGCACTAGAGCATTAAGAACATTCTATCCCTCTATCTGGGCAGGCCTGCAAGCAGGCAGTCACTTTCCACTGCTGACCATAGCTTCCGCTGCTACCATACCAGGATGCCTGAACATAGGCCCTGGGCGAGCACAGAGCCCATGTCATATGGCTACTGAGGAGAGCAGTGAGCCAGTAGCATGGCCCAAGTGTGGAGCATAACGTCTCTCTGCAGGATGAACAGTGAACTTGTGTTGAACAGTGAACTGGGGTGGTCTCAGAGTCCAGCCTACTGTACTCTTTCTGCAACAGAGAATGGGCTTCAGTCCTGCCAATGTCTGTATGTAACCTGGGGATCCACCGAACAGGGACTTGCCAGCACTGGCTTGGAAAATGCTCAGGGGCCCAAAGTTGCCAATGGGTACATGTCTGACCCTCTGGGAACATAGAAAATAACATTAGAAACCAGATTACTGCAAATGTTTAAACTAGAAGTTGCCACGGTCCCTGGGATACCTCTAGAACGAATAACAAACAGTTGGCTACATTCAGATGACTGAGACTAAAACCTCTCAAACATGGCTTCATTCCATTCCAGTAAAGGGAAAGGTACAGATAGCAGTGTGAGCAATTCCGCAGGATTCCAGGGACCATCTGGACCAGACAGACCACTGCAGTTTTCACATGCATGCAGGCTACTCAGCTTTCTTTCGAGGTTCAAAAGCTACATTCAAATGGAGAGCATTCTGCATGGAACAGGACTGCTGGGCTACCTTTTTCAATGAAAAAGAAAATCCAAAATATTCACTGAAGTCTCACATATTCCTCTGCATAATACCTACAATGTATGTCCCATGGTTACTGATGTTTTATCTATACTTTTAAGATCTTATTTATTTATTTGATACAGAGAGAGAGATCACAAGTAGGCAGAGAGGCAGGCATGGAGGGAGGGGGGCGGGAACCAGGCCCCCTGCTGTGCAGAGAGCTCAATGCCAGGCTTGATCCCAGGACCCTGAGATCATGACCTGAGCTGTAGACACAGGCTTACCCCACTGAGCCACCCAAATGCCAGATGCTTTATCTATTTTAATGTATTTAATATCCTTAATTCTGTATGTTAGTGCTAATGTTATTGTCCTTTTACTGGCAGAAATGGTTTAGGTACAAGAAGGTTGAGTGAATGTCTCAATATTGGTAGACTCAGGGTTTGACCCTGGATACCCTGCACATCAACACGAGGCACCCCGGTCCAATGCTTTTCCAGAAGGTGACCTGTGCTTGCATTCTTTTTCATCTTTCACACTCAGTGGTTGAACCAGAAGCCCTCACATGGAACAAACTCTGTGAACTGGGACTTCAAAGTGAAAATTCCAGCTCAAACCACACACATGTAGCCTGAGTGGCTTTCCGGTTGACTACTTAAGAACCAGACACAGAGGTCAGGTGTCCAAGGTCAAAACACAGGGAAGGCCCAGCACACACAGGAGTCCACTTTCACACCTGGAGAACCAGGATTATGGGCCTGTCCCCTGACTACATTTTGCATAGGCTAATACCCTTCCTGAGGAAGTGAGCTCTAAATGTGTCCCCAGACACTGGTTCTAAGCATGTGTTCCCTAGACAGGGACCTGAGAATGCCTAAGAAAAGAAATTCAGGAGTTACACCCCAGACTTATTGACATGGTAATATAGGGATAGGCAAAGCAATCCAAGATTTCCAACTGTCCTGGTGATTCTGATGCAGGCAAAATCTGATTACCTCTGAAGGAAATGTCATGGGTCCTCCCAGAGTTGTCCACAGATAAGTCACTCTCAGAATCCCTCTATGCTTGTGATCATGCTACTGTTGTGACATACACTTAGACAACTCACACACAACATACACAACACACATTTTCTTTTTTCATAAATTAATCTGACTCTAACAAAGACTATCTTGGCTTCCTTCTTTTCCATCTCTGCTTTCTCTCAATACTCTCCTTGAGCTTTCTGGGATCACCCCAAACACACCTCTGGTCCCATTCTTGTATAAAGGCAACATAATTAAAATGAAGGGGCACTTGTGTAAATATTTTATCAACTAAGTAATGAAATGCACACGAGACATCAATACGTCTTGTATTACATTGGGATGGCATACAGCATTTTCACTGTCAATCTATCGATGATGATTTTTACTGTTAGACCATAAATAATTGCAGGCTTAAGGAGCTCATCAACATTCAATGTGCATGCAGCATAAAATTCCTGAGCATTAAGATTAAGGATACTCTAAATGTTAGCATCTTTTTAAAAAACAGTTTCAGTGCAAAATATGATTCCCTTTCTCTCAGATGCTGTGAACCAGTTCACAGAACAAGAGCCATTTGCAAACATCTCTATGTCCACCTGTGCTACACTTCCACATTTTTACTTAGACTGGCTCCTATGACAGAGTTCTGATCCACGGCATGGGGGAGGATGGCCTTCCCTGAATGAACACGAAGAGGCATCAATTCAAATTTCTTAAGTGGAACCAGACTTACACTGTCTCCTTTGCTGCCTTCAACATGGACTGATGCTTGGTGTGTGTGTGTGGTGGGTGGGAGCAGGTATCTTGGGGCCATGAGAGAGCTAGTATGAACAGAATGTCTAGGGAGGACCATATCACAGAGGAGAAATAAAAGATGAGAGTGCACTCTAGTGTGTCTGAGCCATTCTATCAGGCCTGAGCACCTATCTACTCACTGTATACCTAACACAAAATATACATCTTCTTTTCTATGCATACATATCAGTCTTTTCTTTTTTTTTTTTAATTTTTTTCAACTTTTTAAAAAAGATTTTATTTATTTATTTGACAGAGAGAGAGACCACAAGTAGGTAGAGAGGCAGGCAGAGAGAGAGGGGGTTGCAGGCTCCCTGCCCAGCAGGGAGCCCAATGTGGGGATCCATCCCAGGACCCTGAGAACATGACCTGAGTCAAAGGCAGAGGCTTCACCCACTGAGCCACCCAGGTGCTCCACACATCAGTCTTTTCATGGTAGACCTGACCACAAAATAACAGGTATTGAAAAATGCATTATTATCCCTCAATTGATCCAATGTTAAATGTGAGGATAACATGTACTTAATCTGATTAGTTTCTACAACTGATGCAAGTCCTCTTTCCGCTCAGGTTTGGAGAACTGTAGGGACAGCATGGGCTGTGAAACAACATAGGGACAGCTAGCCCCAAAATTGGGTAGGCTGTCTGAAGCAGAAATGGTCACTGCTGATGATTCCCTTATCACCAAGAAATTTATGAATCCATAAAGAAAGCTTCTTATTCTCTGAATCCTAGAAAATCCCCACCATTCTTAAGTCCCCATCTCTGTCACATTTTCTCACCATAAGTAGCTTCCTAAGGCCTTGCAGTGACCAAAGGGAGCTCCCTACAGAACTTGCCCACATCAAGAATTCTCCATATTTGGTGTTGTTCTATAGGACTTATCTTCCTCCCAAACTAGGTCATCATCATGTTTTATCTGTCCTCACAACTCTCTCAGTGCCAAGTGTCTAAATCAATCCTGTGGCCCACTGATGGTGTTTTCCAAAGCTTCCAATGAAGTGGTAATGACAATATATTTAAATCTCAGATATGGTCTCAAATTATCTTGTTACCAATGATTTACTAATAAACTAGAAAATTCCATGGTCCTTCTAAGGAGCTATAAGAGCCTGTGTGACTTGGGGGAGGAAAGATGGGGCCTCCATAGGACAGAAAGGAAGGTCAGCTCTGTTGCCTACACATGACCTGAATGGAGATAAGGAGACAGAAGAGCAATGGAAGAGCAAGGAGCCCGATACGGGACTCGATCTTGGGACCCTGGGATCATGATCTGAATGGAAGGCAGAGGTTTAACCCACTGAGCCACCCAGGCATCCTGAAGTCTCTACGTTTTCACCTAATCAAACTGTTACAGTGAAGTGAACAACCTCGATGATGTCACTTCCAAGAAAGGAAAAAAATAGCAACTCAAGAAATCTTACTTCTCCAATCACAAACGAAAGAATGAATGATATCAATTAAACTACATGGAATGTAATGTGCTCCCTGGAGAATTACTCCCATGTGCACATTAAATTCTGAACACCAAGTCATTTCATGCAAACTGTTCTTAAAATCCTTGAGATTTTAAGATTATGCAGATTGGGAGAAGAGAAGCAGAGTGGATCCTGCATGAGTTAACACCCAGGTACACAAGATAGGATTTACATGCGGAGAGTCTCAAACCAAGATACTCGAGATTTAGGAACTTTTAAAAGTTCCGTACTATTCCTAATATGAATATATAATACTTTTGCTTACTAGGAAATCATCAATTTTGAAACCTGGAAATGTGCTCCTCGAAACCAATATTCCTTTTCCTTCTGAAGACACAGTTGCGAGACACACATACATGTGCTTCCTCTTATTTGGTGCTGTTACTCGAAAATCTTTCTTTAGGGAACCTGAGTGGCTCAGTGGGTCAACCCTCTGCTTTTCACAGGGGTGGTGATCTCAGGGTCTTGGGATCCAGCCCTACATCGGGCTCTCTGTTCAGCGGGGAGACTGCTTCCCTCTCTCTCTCTGCCTGCCTCTCTCCCTACTTGTGATCTCTCTCTCACGGTCAAATAAATAAATAAAATCTTTTAAAAAATTACTTTCAGTTCAAGAAAGTGTTTCTCTCATGCAAGGAAAATATAAATTCACCAATAGATGATGAAATGAATTCTATTATTATGACAACTCCATAGACATGATACAACATACACTGACCACTGACCAACCAACTACACAAGAGGAGTAACATTGTATGTATGCATGATATTGATACAGACCGGCACATACATAATTTTATTGACAAAGAGCCTAAAAGTAATTTAAATTTGAGGAAAACTCACATCGTCTTAAAATCTATGGAGTTAAAAATTGTCACCCTATAATAAAACACATGGGTAAAAAGGAAACCCAAATGACTTTGTGATATGGGAAGCCCAAGACAAAAAGAAGCACATGATCATGGAATTGCAAAACCAGAGTAAGTCCAAATTTAATCCAAAACATTTTACATAAAAAAGGATGAGCTATTTAAAAGGAAAACCACCATGTAACCGTATTTTTAAACTGTGACTGTGACCCCATAAAAAACAAGCACTGGAATTATTGGCATGTCTTCATGGACAGTCAAATTGCAATGAATAGTCATTAATATCAACCAGAAAAACATCTAATGAAAAATTTTACCAATAAGGACTTATAAGACATTAAAAATGTATCATGTTATTAACAGAGCCCTTTTTTGATGCAGAATGTATAATTCATTCTGTAGAAAAGCAAGCAAAATCCTTTCATTTCCAGATGAACAATACCACCAACACTCTAAAATATACTGACAAAGCCTTTACATAAGTATTTGGATGAATTCACATTTATTTTGAGGAGAGCAGAACAAAAATCTAATGACTGACCTTCCCTGCTGTAAAACTACATTCATAAACAGAAGTTTTTCTTAAACATGGGGACTGTACTAATTATCTACCTCACTTCTTATAAAGCACATGTCCACATCCTATCAGGATTTGGGATCTAAAGAAACATCAGAAAGGAATCTCAGGGCGCCTGGGTGGTTCAGTGTGTTAAGCCTCAGCCTTCGGCTCAGATCACAATCCCAGGGTCGTGGAATTGAGCCCTGCATCGGGCTCTCTACTAGGCATGGAGCCTGCTTCCTCCTCTCTCTCTCTCTGCCTCTCTGATCTCTGTCTGCCAAATAAATAAATAAAGTCTTAAAAAAAAAACAGAAATGAATCTCAACTACAACTAATTAAAAAATAAAAACAAACATGGCAAAGTCACAATAACTTTATATAAAATGAAATTATGAAATGACGCAACTATTAATAAGGCAACATCTGAGACTGTATTATAGGCAACAAATGTTGAATTCCAAATGTTCTGCCCCCCCACCTTGGCATTATTTAGGTATGAATTCTAGGAAACAAACAGATACATTACTTCGCCACTGAGGAATGGAATACAGAGTGGAAAAATTTCTACTATTAGTTCATACAAAACTTACCTTGCAGGGGAGATACCATGATCAAGTTCATATGAAGTAAAACCAACTTTTGAAGAGGAGTAAAGGACTAGACCTTGTCATTTCAGGTAGGTACTTTCTGATCTGAAAATGCTACTGAGTCTCAATTTTGTATAATTCAGATTAAAGCCTCCATCACATTGGAAAGCATAAATCTGAAAACACGGGACGTCTGTCTCCAGTGCTCTCAGCATTTCTGCACCAAATCCCATTATGCCCATCACTACCCTCACATGCATCTCACAGGAAGCAAAACAGAACTTACAAAGGGCTCAACACTAAGGTTTTTGGAAATAAGGTACTTCCCTGGGTCCGTCATGGCAATGGAGAAGCTCTCAGGTCATGGAGGCCCTCCCACTCTCAGGGAAGTTACCTGGCCTCACTGTGGATGTGGTGGACCAGCGCTCAAGCTGAAGGAGAATCCCTAGAGAATGTAACAGCCTGATAATCTTGGATAGCAGATGTCCCTCAGTGACAAGGACACCAGCACCACCAGGCTTCCTAAACAAATCTCCATTCAAGGAAATCTACTCAAACCACACTTTAAGGTCCATCATCCTCCTTCACATTGGGACGTCACCTCTGTCACCTGCTTCATTCATTCCCACCTACCTGGATGGATGACTACTGTCTTCTTTCTTATCACATCCCAGAACTGCTTCTTTTGTTCTAAAAAGGAGACAAAGTCTGGCTTGGGTATAATGAGGCCTGTTTTTTATTAAAAAAGAAAATGAGTATCCCTAGAGATTCTTTCAATCACAGTTGTGCTTGGTAGAGAAGAGAGGAAACTGCAGAATTCTAGAAAAACATTTCTCACATCCTGTTGTCCAACAGATTCTTTAGAACATACAGGAGGTACTTCCAATGTTCATGTCCTGACCTCCACTTCCCGGTACCACCTATACAACAGTGGGTGGAAACTGGAGTAGAAGACGTGGGCAGCACCATTTTATGCCACTCAGTGTTTAGAATGACCAGGAATCTACAGAAGTGATGAAGAAGATGAAACTAGAGCTGAAAAGGACACATCAGGAAGATTTCTCTCTCCATCTACAAATCCCAACTTATTTCCCTTTTTGCCTGGATCTGAATTCCAGTCACTCACACAGGAATCTTCCAAGACACAGTCTTCACAGGAAGGAACAAAACCCAGAGTGAGGTTTGGAAATCTGGAAGGATTTATTTTCACCCAAGAAGACAAGGTATCTGTAATTCTCTAACATTACATCCCTGTATAGTTGCTGCTGAGTGTGGGTCAGGCATCCCCACTCCTCCTCAGAGAATTCTATGGCCACATCCCTGAAGGTCAGCTGTCCCTGCAATAAATACCACAGTCACCATGTGGCCACTGGCAGAGTTCATGATGGTCCACAAGATGATCGGAATTAATGTCACCAGCCAGACCCAAGACCTGACCTTCTCCAGTTACCTGTTTGTACCCTCTAATCTCTGTCCCATATTTTACTTACCTTCATGTTTCCACCTTATCTTTTACCTCCTTCAAAACCACCAGTCTCCTACAAAAGAAATGGAAACTATCCAGCAAAAGTACGAACTGTCCGGAGGAAGAGCTTAGGCTGGCCCAATTTGAGCTTATCCTCAGACTCACACCTAAGCAGATGCACCAAGAAGTAACCCATGGAATGATCTATAGAGTTCCCTTTATTTTAGTATTAAAATCTCTACCCAAAAAGGAACTCAAAGATCATGTACATAACATACAGAGAATGTACAGAAGTGGTTTCTGTTTTTCTTCTTTAAGATTTTATTTATTTGACAGAGAGATACAGCGAGAGAGGGAACACAGGCAGGGGGAGTGGGAGAGGGAGAACCAGGCTCCCCGTGGAGCAAGGAGCCCGATGTGGGTCTCAATCCCAGGACCCTGGGATCGTGACCCGAGATGAAGGCAGATGCTTAATGACTGAGCCCCCCAGAGTCCTGAGAAGTTTTTTTCTTGAGACTCTTGTGTCACCTTTTGCCCAGCTCTACACAAGACCAGACTCCACTTTCTGAACATCCACCCTAACCCCAAGTAACAGGAAATCCGTCCCCCTTGCTCTGTCAGTGTCTTATTTGGAACTTATTCCCTGTGACGCACCCCGCCTTTTTTTTTTTTTTAAGGCAAATCAAGTTTCCATTGTGTGACCACCATCACCCCATCCCTGTGTACTTTCTGTGACTCACCAACAAGTGAACTCATGTTAGTCCCATTTTATTAGGACAACTTGCTCTGCCTTTAGAGACTATTCTCCTTTGTATAGGAAGATAATTATTAACCCAGTAATAGGCACTAATGTATTCTCTGGCTTTGAGGTAAGAGGATGACACAGGATCCACAAAATCAGTATAAATACTGTGTGTTCATCCAAAATAACCTGTTAAACAAAGGCATCAATGCAAGCATACACATTTTTTATACCGTGTTAACATCATAGAGTGTAAGTAGTGTCTGCTTCTTAGGTGGGATGTTTTAGTGGGTTACAAATGTACTTATTAAATTCTAAGAGGGCAGGGGAGATCTTACATACATGCAAATTCTGTTCTGGAGGACTGGGTTGGAATGCGAGTCTGCATTTCTAAGAGCAATAGCCCAACCGCCAAGGGATACATTTTGGAATAACAAAGAGGTAGAACTCCAAGGAGGAATTCTTGGAGGACATGGAACAGAAATGTGTGTTTGTATGTTTAAACTGATTTTCATTTTTTTTTTTTTTAATTTGAGAGAGACAGTGCACTCACACAAGAACAAGGCTGGGGGGGGGGGGGAGAATAGAGGGCCAGTAGCAAAGGGAGAGGGATAAACAGACTCCCACCTGAGCAGGGAACCCAACACAGGGCTCCATCCCAGGACTCGTGGCACCATGACCCAAGCCAAAGTCGGACAGTTCACCGACTGAGCCACCCAAGCATGCCTGAGTGGGTTTTATACCAATTATAGATTCTACTGGCAAAGCAAGAAAGACAACAACAATCCTTTCTCACCATTTCCTAGTTTCTAGAGCACTCCTAACACTTGTTCATAAATTAAGGGGAAATGGGTGATAACCATCTCAGAGAATAAATAAATTATTCTATTTTTTTTTTTAATCTTTTTTTTTTTTTTTTTAAAGATTTATTTATTTATTTATTTATTTAACAGAGAGAAATCACAAGTAGGCAGAGAGGCAGGCAGAGAGAGAGAGAGAGAGGAGGAAGCAGGCTCCCTGCTGAGCAGAGAGCCCGATGCGGGACTCGATCCCAGGACCCTGAGATCATGACCTGAGCCGAAGGCAGCGGCTTAACCACTGAGCCACCCAGGCGCCCAAATTATTCTATTTTTATAGGAATATTTTGTCAAACATCTAGTGACATGGAAAGGATCAAGTCTTCACCAAGGTGTTCTGACTTAGAGTCACTCTAAAATGAAAGAGAGGTCATTATGCAGAGAGACCCTAAAGCAGTGTTCATAGCAGGGGTCAAACCTGAGAAGAACGAGGGAAACAAGAACTGATTCACCCAGCACAGATCTGCCATTGTACATTCAAGGACACACCCAGAGATTTAGAAAGTGGTTACCCCCAAAGGAAAAGTGACAGAATAGAAACTTGTCATGATGACTACTTTAAGAAACATTTTCAATGATACGATACATAAATCTTTTTGCCCATGATGATTTTTGTCTTTTATTCACAATGTCAACACAAACACACAGAATGACAGAAAGGGAACAGCTCTTATTTCTGAGTCTACTAGGATGAGGGATAGAAGCAAAAAATGTTCACCTGGAGCCCAGAAGTCTGACCTATCTATGGTCTCTATGATCTCTATGGATGGTTCTAGAACCATCACATAAGGGCAAACTGCTGCATTCCGGTTAGATCTTGTGACTGCCTACAGTTAATACAGCTACAATTAATACAGAACTCATTAGCACCAGAGAAATCTTGCAAAAGTAGTAAAAGCACATTCAAAGAAACAGTGATGATCTTACACTCCCTGCACACCCCCATTAACACTAAGCAGAGAACCACCAGGTTCATCACCACCTGGCCAGAAATCAAGAGCACAATGCTTAACCCACTGAGCCAACCAGGCGCTCCTGTTTTTCACATTTTAAGGAGCAAGACTCACTCCCTGGGATTAACCTGCGAACTCTCTGAGTGATTCTGGATCTCTTATCCATCCTGTTTATTTATGCATTTTCTTAACCCTGGGATGCACAGAGTTGATAAAGCATTCCCATGGGACATAAATGAAAATGCTTTCCTCCGCTGATGTCCCAAGGAAATATTTTCAATACATACGGGACTTTACTTAATTCAAAGTGACAACGGTTGGTGGCCTATTGAAACACAGGTTCTAAGAAGGCAGAGGAGGATCTGGGATACCGGGGAGAAGGGTTCTAAAGACCTAACTTTGAGTATTATTTCTGAAAAGGTTTTAAAAATAGGTACAAATATAAGGAAGAAACATCAGAGCTACAGAAATCAAGATTCGCAATTTCTGAACAAGAGGAATTTCCCGAGAAAAGGATGACGTGACCTGGGAACTGGGACTCATGACTTACGGAGCACCCAGCCATTCCTGCTCTCGCGTCGCCCTCTAGATTTCTTTCTCACAAGGTTTCTGCGGAGAAATCACAGTTGTGTCACAGGAACTGCTTTTAACATCGCTGAGGGAGACTATTCACCCAATAATGGCTCAGCTACAGGCAGGATCCTAAAATGCAGAAAAGGCCCAAATTCCTAGCCTTTGTGGCAGGAGCTAATCAGAAACCCTGAACTCCTGCTGAAAGAGCAATCCCTGCCTTTTCCTTCTCTGCTTTCAGGGAGGTCTCCCCTCCCACAGATGCCCACAAATTTGGCTTCAGTGTAGGAACCCTGTTCTCTAGAGACCTGACCCTGCAGACTCACGGAGAGACTCTCTTACCCGTCCAGGAGCCAAAGACCGCTCTCCACTCATAAAATAAGCCAAAGCCCTCTTGCTCACCGCTGGCCTCACTGAGAATCACCTGGAGCCTGTAATTAACACAACAATGATGTCTCCACCCAAACCAACAGACAGACTCTGAGGGGGAGGCCAACAGATCAGATCCTTTTGAATCGTCCAACCTCATCCTATAGGGAAGCATCTGGGAGGACACCATGCAAACAAAGCAGGGGAACCAAGGCTGGGGCTGGGAGCACAGTTCGAGCCCTGTTTTCTCCAGACTAGAGTTTCTGGAGATTGCCTCCTTCTCCCCTATCCGCTACATGACAGACGAAACTTTCCCATATAAATGCAAATGTCTCGTTCAAAGTAAACACAGGATTTCAGAGTTTTTCCTTTATCCTCTGTTTATTTAAAATACCAGTCTAAAATAATCTTGAGACCAAGGAGACACCTTTTAGGTGACAAATTGCTCCCCTTCCATAGGTAAATGTTTATTTTCATAACCACCTGCCACACAATTTTCCAAAGTGAATGTATGTTTTTACCCTCCAATCAGCAATATGAGAATTCTTTTTTTTTTTTTTTTTTTTATGACAGATTCCAAGTAGGCAGAGCAGCAGGCAGACAGAGAGGAGGAAACAGGCTCCCCATTGAGCAGAGAGCCTGATGCAGGGCTCGATCCCAGAACCCTGGGATCATGACCTGAGCTGAAGGCAGAGGCTTCACCCACTGAGCCACCCAGGCGCCCCAATATGAGTACTCTAATTCTCAGCATTCCCACTGAAATATGGGGTATACATTCTATTTTATGCATTGTAGAAAATATTGACTGCTTTCTCAACTGTAAAATAGGAAAAGGTCTTACTACAGTTGTCCTGGTGCCTAAAAAGGAAACCACTTAAAAATATCAAGTTGGGGGCGCCTGGGTGGCTCAGTGGGTTAAGCCACTGCCTTCAGCTCAGGTCATGATCCCAGGGTCCTGGGATCGAGTCCTGCATCAGGCTCTCTTCTCAGCAGGGAGCCTGCTTCCTCCTCTCTCTCTCTCTCTCTGCCTGCCTCTCTGCCTACTTGTGATCTCTCTCTGTCAAATAAATACATTCTTTAAAAAAAAAAAATCAAGCTGAAGAAAAATCCAAATGGCTCCCTTAATGTTTCAGTGAGACTCCAGGACAAGCTAAGCAACTTTCTTTCCCTCTCTTCTGTAAACCTCCCTCTTCTCATCTCATCCCCTCATTTCGGGAACCTGGTTCCACCCTGACAGCATGGTCAATGGGGCTGGCAGCACAGATACAATTCCTCTGGAAATTGGCCATTACCCAGCATCTCCCTACAAAAACTCGACCCCTTCCTCTGGGGGCGCTGCAGTTTTTTCATGGCTCCAACTTGCTGAGGCCTCCTTGGCTGGCAAAACTATGGCTGAAGCTATGGCTGCCCTTGATCCTCAGCTTTGTCTGCACATCCTGTTCTGGGGCTTGTTAGGTCCCCCCCAAAAATGGGTCTCTGATTAAAGGAGCGAGACTGACATAAAGCAAAGGTCAAGCAAAGCTTTATTCCACACCAAGCATCAAGAATCAGACTGAATGTTCGGGGATGCACCTCTTATAAGAGAGGGCAACCTTTCTGTTTCACAGACTATATTTTAAGGGCAAAGGCCATGTGGTTGGGCCTGACCATGCACAGGTGGCTAGTGAAACTGTATCACACACAGAAAGCCTCACAGACATGCTAGGTGACCAATTGAATGACAATTTAGCCTAGTAGACATTTGAACCAGCCTATCACCTTGGTCAGAACTGGGTAGGGCCCATACTCCTTGGTAACTAGGAAGACAGTATGCATCCCCCCACTGATCGGATGTCTCCACCTGGCCTGGCCCACACTTGTATTTGAGCTTTGTTACCTGGGGCTGGTTTTTGGGACTTGTTTTTAAGTACGTCCCCTGGGGGAAGGGGAGCAGGGACAGTTTAAGGGTTAAACAACAAGGTTATTAGGTTATTATTTAACCTTAATGAAAGCCTCTTGCTAAATAGGTCCATACAGGCTGAAGTGTGGGGGTCAGTTCATACAACAGAATGAATGTGAGGAGAGGAAAATTTGTTTTCCTCACTCCATTCTCCATTCCTTGGTTTGTTGAATACTTAAAATGAGGTAAGACAGATGCATGAGAAGAAGAAAAAAAAATTTTTCTTAATTATGAGAGCCTGAAAAACACGAGACTCAAAGACAGACAATGGAAGCTTGCATGCCACAGTGACTTAAAAAAAGGAGGGAGGGATTTAGAATTGCAAACAGGAGTCATAAAGTAACAGGAGAATGGAAAGGTGAAATCGACTTCGAATAATGCTTTGCCCCTCCAGGTAGACAACTCTTGAGGATGTAAAAAGTTAATCTTTGGTGTCCGCAGTCTTCCTGATCGAGGTCCTCCATCTAATCGATTCTTAGTATGTATCACAGACAAAGAAGGTAATTTGTACCTCCTATTTCTGCATACTTTATACTTTTGGCACCTTCAAGAAGCAGGGCAGAGAGAACCCAGAAGAGCCCGGGGGCGGAAGTTGGGACTCCTTAGCTTCCCTAGGTCGGCCATCTTGGAACACAGGTTTTCCTTGTCACTACAGGAGTTTTCATCCTCAGTTTACACATGTCCTAGTGATTTACAAGGAAGAAGCTTACTTATCATATCTATAGCCTAACTTCAGAGACCCATTATCTCATTTTCCTGAGGCCCTAACATCACCGTCCCCTCCACAATTGAGGGAGGCTGAGGCAGAAGGAAAGGTATGTAAAATTAAATTTCTTTTAAACCTGAAACCAAATCAAAATGATGTGTGATAGAAGAATACAACAGTCCTCCAGGAAGTTGGTGACTGTCTTCATATCTGTAGCTCACTGGAGGGAAAAACAGCCTTTGCTTGACAATAACTAGGTCCCCATTCTTTTGAGAGTCTTCTTTCACATATGACAGTCCTTCAGGACACCCCGTTTGTCCTCAATGCCCCAGCTCCCAATTATATAATCAGTGACACATCAGGAAAATGAGCAGCTCTTTCTGCCTAGGGGTCCTGTCCCAGTGCTTTAAGAAACCACTGATTTACACCAAAGACATCTCAATAATTCTTTCTTGGTCATCAGCTCCAGATTCCACCCCACTAAACCTCACCTATATTCCAAAACTCCGTCAAGTTCCATATTGCTTATTGGTGGATGGACAGAGTCATGAGAGCCTATAAGAACGTAGCAACCAGGGACGCCTGGGTGGCTCAGTTGGTTAAGCAGCTGCCTTCGGCTCAGGTCATGATCCCAGCATCCTGGGATCGAGTCCCACATTGGGCTCCTTGCTCCACAGGGAGCCTGCTTCTCCCTCTGACTCTGCCTTCCACTCTGTCTGCCTGTGCTCACTCTCCCTCGCTCTCTCTCTGACAAATAAATAAAATCTTAAAAAAAAAAAAAAAAAAAAAAAGAACGTAGCAACCAGCACTTATCAGCACTTGCTAGATCCTTATCCTAACTACGCAGGCTGTTAAGTCAGCCTTCTGGGCTAAAAGTGAGTGTTTTTGTTTCTATGTCTCATCTTTTCACGAAGTAACAATTTTCTGTCCTTAAGTTACTTTTTTGTAGCTCCAAGTTTTCTTTATATTCCACTTCATTTGCACATAGTATTAGTTTCAGCAGGAGAATTTCTATTTTCCACTTACATACAACACCCAGCAGTCATCACGGTGTGCTACTTAACCCATCACCCATTGCATCCACCCCTCCCACCCACTCCCTATCCAACCACCCTTAGGTTGTTCTCGACAGTTAGGAGTCTGTCCTGTGGGGGCCCCCGGGTGGCTCAGTCATTGAGCATCTGCCTTCAGCTCAGGTCATTATTCCAGGGTCCTGGGATCAAGCCCCACATTGGGCTCCCTGCTCAGTGGCAAGGCTACTGCTCCCTTTCCCCCTGCTTCTGTTCCCTTTCAAATAAAATTTGCTTTTTAAAAAAGATCTTATTTATTTATTTATTTATTTGACAGGGAGAGGTCACAAGTAGGCAGGGAGGCAGGCAGAGAGAGAAGGGTATGGAAAAAGCGAAATCCTTCTTGAATATGGTGCTTTCAGTTTGCAGTGTAGAGAAATAAGGCATCTGACTGGGAAGATCTCACTGTTAATAAAATGGCATGTGATGAAACCAAAGAAATTTGTTACTTGAATTGTATCATAACCTCATTTTGGTGAGGACTAGTCTTCTTCTGGTTATAAGTCACAGACTCTGAGAAGGTGTGTGATCCTGCTTCTGTTTGTGTACCTGAAGTTGTCTTGTGGCCAGCAATGGAAATCAGTGCTTCTGATCTGCATCCCTTCTTGAAACACTTGGGCTGGACTGTTACAGGCAGAAATGCTCACTGCTGAATGGCTACTCCAACAATTCCGAGCCATGGAAAGAGGCAGAGCCTAGAACTACACTTACTATCATGCTGAGGAAAGAGAAGAAGGTACCACACAGCAGAGAAGCAGCTTCCCTGAAGGATCACCCAACCACACTGGATCTGACCTTGACTGGGGTGATCTACATAGGAAACGAGGGAGCAATCACAGCACATACCTTGCTGATCTGGCCTATTGCACTGTCCAGAAGGCTTCTTCATCTCAAACATCTATTCTACTGTGTGACATCTTAAAGCTGCCCACATGATTGCATCATCCAACACCCTCCTCCATCCCTTGTCACGGATCTGGGCAGGGATAGTACAGTAATCACTGACTCCCAACAGTACTAGTCCTTAGGAAGACACAGGAGGTCAATCAAATCAACAAGTTAAAGAGGACTTTCCTACTCCTGAGAAACCTGCATTTTCCATTTCTTTTCCCCATTACATGTATTCATCAGATGACACCAGCAAGAGCTGCCTGTGTCTTTGCAGTGACTAAAAGGAGCCACCTCCAGGTCCCTCCCCACATGGGAAAGAGTTCCTCACATTTCCTTTCAATAGGTCTTGTCTTTCTCTTGAAGGATGGTACCTTCCTCAAATTTTACTTAGATTCACATCTCACATCATTCATATTGGAATTAATACCCATTGGCTTTCCATCTGTCTAATCTCAAGGAAGCATTTTCTGAGGACACTCTCTCCATAGGACAGGCAAGAAAGAATGGTTGTGGTGCCTACGTAGCTGGAAAGAAAAATGAGGGAAAATACAACTGGAGATCTGGAGATAACTTCTACATCTAGGGAGTCACTAGGGAAACTCAGGACACTTCTCCTCCTCTACATGCTAATTCTTCATCTTAAATATTTTCTGTCTCTTCCTGGGCTACCACATGACTCCTATTGGGATAGATTTCTCTTTCTTATGGGGTATCTATGACACACACAGCATGGTCATATGCACATGTGTACCTCATAGACACATCAAAATACCACTCAGTGTAAGACATGGGCACATGCTTTCATTTGGGGCCATGGTGCCGTGCTAGAGAGTCCCAAGTCTGAATCCCAAGTCTAAGTCCAGAATATGCCATTCTGACTAAAACAGATTTAGGGAAGGTCTGGGGGAGGGGGAGTCTTATCTATGGGTCATGGGAGGGAAGGCATTGCAAGAAATAGAGATGGGGGAGCCTGGGTGATTCAGTGGGTTAAAGCCTCTGGCTTCAGCTCAGGTCATGATCCCAGGGTCCTGGAATGGAGCCCCGCATCGGACTCTCTGCTCAGCAGGGAGACTGCTTCCTCCTCTCTCTCTGCCTGGCTCTCTGTCTATTTGTGATCTCTTTGTGTCAAATAAATGAATAAAATCTTAAAAAAAAAAAAAAAAAGGAAATCATTTTGAAAGCTTTCTTATTCCTGACCTTTTCCCAACCCCATAGTGTAAAACCAGCTACCCCTTAGGACCCTGGTGGCAGCAACTGCCCTTCCCCTGTCCTCATGCTTTAATAAACCAACATTTTGCACCAAAGATGCCTCGGGAATTTTTTTTTTTGGGTCATCAGCTCCAGACCCCACCCCACTGAAGCTCACCTATATTCCAAAACTATGGCAGACAGAGCCAGAGCGGGGGATTGTACTGAACATGGCACTGAGTACAGACAGGATGTTCCCATAATGCACTGCAGCAGCTTCCCTGAATGGTCCCCTATCTACAGTGGCTCAAATCTTGATTGGGCTTTTATCCCTGGGAGAGCAGTGCTTGACTTCAACCACAGCATACACCTTGCTGATTCTGCCTACCCCAGTGTCCAGAAGGCTTCTTCACCGCCAACAGCTACTCTACCATGTGACTTTTGAAAGCTATGCCCACATGAGTGCATCACCAATACCCCTCTTTAGTTTTAGTAAATGGAGAAAAATATTGTTCTGTACACCTATTTCACGGCAACTTACATCAATGCTATAAGCCTAAGCAGTGTCTCCGTTTAGATTTTCTTCGTTCATGTTGTGTATTACACAGTTCTCATCTTCCAAGGAAAATTTGGGATGCGTGAGTCCCCCTGGATGCAGCAGGGCATCGAATGCCGTTGACCGAGCAAAAATCAGGCTCACGGATTCATACACCCAGTACGAGTTAAGTCAATCTCCAGAAGTGATTTGAGAATAAAATACATTAATATTTGTTGGTCACAAACCTCAAAAAAGGCACAATATAACAAAATGCACATCGGAACAAATTGTATCCTTGTAAAAACTCCCCCACTGAATCTTTCCAACGTAACAGCATATGCATTTTCCAAGTGTTTAACTTGATCTTTTTCCTTGGACTAATGAGTACTGTCTGAATGGAGGGACTGATACACTCCTTTTACTTGATATCTGTCACATTTATTGTCATTAGATGTTCAGAGTTTTCTAATTATTTGTATGAATCAATTTACCTTTAGCACTTTCTGTGTTTGCGAACATGTAAATTAAAATGAGGGTCTTTCCACAATCATCATGTTTCTAGGATTTAAATCTAGAATCCATTTTGGGATATTGAGTCTAGACTGAATTCCAGTTAAAGGTCTCACCACATTCATCACATTTTACCATGTTGCTCCCATATGCTAACTACGATGTTGTGAGTTTCAGGGAGAGAGAGGGTGGACTTTTTTACATGTGTATAGTTATTCTCTAGTTATATCCGATGCAAGGTCTGTGATGTAAGGGTTTTACAATCCTTAGTCCTAGTCTTTACATTTTTAAAGTTTTTTGCCAGTATGACTTCTATGATGGTTACTCAAGTGTGAGCGCTGGTAAAAGGCCTTGCCACATTCTTCGCATTTGTAATGTTTCTCTCCAGTAGGAGTTCTGTGATGCTTAAGAAGGTTTGATTGCAATGAAAAGGCCTTGCCACATTCCTTACATTTATAAGGATTCTCTCCAGTATGAATTCTGTGATGCTGATCAAGGTGTGAGCGCTTGTTAAAGGCTTTGCCACATTCTTGGCATTGGTAAGGACTCTCTCCAGTATGAATTTGGTGATGTTGAGTAAGGTGTGAAGGCCGGCTAAAGGCCTTCCCGCATTCTTGACATTGGTAAGGCTTCTCGGCAGTATGAATTCGGTGATGTTGAGTAAGGGCTGAAGTTTGGCTAAAGGCCTTACCACATTCCTTACATTTGTAAGGTTTCTCTCCAGTATGAATTCTGTGATGCACAGTAAGCAATGAGCTCCGGTGAAAGGCCTTGCCACATTCTTTTTTTTTTTTTTTTTTTTAAAGATTTTATTTATTTATTTGTCAGAGAGCGAGCGAGAGCGAGCACAGGCAGACAGAGTGGAAGGCAGAGTCAGAGGGAGAAGCAGGCTCCCTGTGGAGCAAGGAGCCTGATGTGGGACTCGATCCCAGGACACTGGGATCATGACCTGAGCTGAAGGCAGCTGCTTAACCAACTGAGCCACCCAGGCGTCCCCCTTGCCACATTCTTGACATTGGTAAGGTTTCTTTCCAGTATGGATTCGGTGATGTTGAGTACGCTCAGAAGGCCACATAAAGGCCTTGCCACATTCTTGACATTGGTAAGGTTTCTCTCCAGTATGAATTATGTGATGTTGGCTAAGCCCTGAGCTCCGGTGAAAGGCCTTGTCACATTCTTGACATTGGTAAGGTTTCTCTCCAGTATGAACTCGGTGATGTCGAGTAACGTCTGAACGCCACTTAAAGGCCTTGCCACATATGTCACATTGGTAAGGTTTCTCTCCACTATGAGCTCGGTGATGCTGAGTAAGGTCGCAGCGCCACTTAAAGGCCTTGCCACATATGTCACATTGGTAAGGTTTCTCTCCACTATGAGCTCGGTGATGCTGAGTAAGGTCGCAGCGCCACTTAAAGGTCTTGCCGCATACTTCACATTGGTAACGTTTCTCTCCAGTATGAGTTTGGTGACTTCCAGTAAGGGTGGAGGACAATGTAGACGCTTTCACACTCTTTGCCCATTTGTACTGTTTCACTCCAGTATGGATTGGCTTATGTCCCTTTACTGATGAAGGGTCCTTATAAGTTTTACCACATTCCTTGCATTTAGATATTTTGCATATTTGCAAGAACTGAGATAATGTCGAGTGCCAGTCAAAGGATTTACAACATTCCTTAGAAATACAAGTTTTCTTGCCCCTAGGAATTATCTTGTTTCTATTTGGTCTTGATGACTGACTAAACATGGTCCGTGGTTTTTTAGATGTGAAAGGGCTTTTTCCCTCATAAATTCTCTGATGATCAGCAACACTGGAGGACTGGTTATGAGCTTTCCCACATTCATTATCCTTGTGAGGACTGTCTCCTGAAAGGAATATACATACTGAGGTTAGAGCTTGGATGAAAGCCTTCCCCACATTTATCACATTCATAATGGTTCTTCACAAACCTAGTCCTGACACATTTGTGAGCATGGGAGCCCTGGTTCAATGTTTTCTCAGATTCAGTGCACTGAGCAACTCTGTCTCTGGTGAGAAGCCTCTGGTCATACTGTAGGTTCAACTCCTCAGTGAAGCCCCTATCTAGTGGATCTCACTGAGCACTTGGTTTTTTATTTCTGAATCTCTGACTTAAGGTCAGGCCAGTCCTATCTTCCAAATGGCTCAAATCATTATTCTCAGCATGGACTAGGTTACTCTCCAGATGTGTCGAATGGTCTGTCCACAAATCACTATGATGGAGTATCTGACTGGAGCTTGTGCTGACAGAAACATTCTGCCCTGCAGAAACTGTGGACTTCAAAATGGAAGATTTCCACAGACATTTATATCCTTCACCATTTGGGGCAGTGAGATTCTCATGAAAGGCAGTTGACCTGGATTGGAATTGTCTTTTCTGAAATCTTCGATGCCCGTCACTCTCCCCATCATTGTCCCAGTCTCTATATAAGTGTAAAATCTCAACAGCACTATCTTTGTATCTGTGCATTGATGGGTTTTGGAAAGAACCTTGTATGTTCTGCTTTAGCAGGAAACTCTGAGTGTCATATGAAGATACAGCTGAAAGATACCAAATAAAAGTAAAACCATTGTACTTACTACATTCGGAAGAATATACTGATGACTTCTAATACAGAGGCATCAAGTCAATCAGACAAAGTCAGAAAGATGGCTGAGAAGGAGTCATCAGGACTTCATTTCTCCATGGACACACAACATGGCACACAACGTACTGAGCACAGAGTCTAATAGACAATTCTGTGGTATCATCATGGTGTAGGACAAATCAATTTCCTGTATCTCTAACAATCAGGAAAAGGGTCACATGAGCTCAAAATTAGCAGAACGGTGGATATTGAAACAGAAAACTGAAATGAACCAACTATAGTAAAGTAAAGATAGGAATGTATTAACCACAGGAAGAGTTGTTTGTCAGAAAGATCAACAACATTGATAGCCCATGAACTAAATATAGAATAAAGAAAAGTGCAACTAAAACGAGATGTGAAAAGGCAAAAGGAGAGCATAACTGACTATAGGAATCAAATAAGAGGCAACAATGGATAATCGGGGAACACAAACTCACACCAAAAGAGGAGTATGAATGTAAAAAAAAAAAAAAAAAGTATGAACAATTTAGACTCTAGCATTCAGAAGACAAACAAACAAACAAACAAAAACCAAAACTGATCTATAACCACAAACCAGAAGGAAAAAGGAAAAAAAGAAAAAAATCCAACAAACAAAAATTGTGTGCCAAATGAATTCACTGGATATTCAAATAGATACTGAGAAAGGACTGCAAATCTCCTCAAACATTTCCAAGGAGTTACAGTCAGAGAACTAGTAGAACACTCTCTCTGTGATACCAGCATTACCAGCTCTTGAAAGCCAGACAAAGACACTACAAACAACAAAGTTTACAAACTACAGCCTGTGATGAATATTCACTCATAGCCCACAATAAATAGCAATCTCAATCAACAGCACATTTTCCCTTTTTACAAGATCATCAAGTGGGAATCGGATCTGGAATTAAGGGTGCTCCAACATACAGAAAACCATAAATTCAAGACTCCACATTAACAAAACAAAGGGCAAAAATGACATGATCATATTAAGGAAGACAGAATACAAATATGGGAGTATTGGACAACATGTCATGCTAAAAACACTCAACCTAGAGAATGAAGGAAACCCCAACCTAATGAATGCCACAGATGTATGAAAAGCTGAAACCTATTCAGTAGGGACAGTTTGCAAGCTTCTCCTCTATGATCAGCAGATAATGAATTGACCCCACCACTGCCTTTGAGTCGAGTACTAGATTCTCTATTCAGAACAATTATGCAACCATAAATATAGTAAAGGAATCTAAACTAAACAAGAAACAGTAAAAACTATCTCTGTTCACACATGGCATGATTACAGAAATCTGTAAAAGTCACCTTAATTTTTTTACTGTTTTTGGTCATTATTTGTTTATTTCTGCCAGTTTCCTGAGTACACTTTGCTTTTCATTTTTGTTATGTTATACAACACAGGTAACAAAAATGTTGGAACAAGCAACTTAATTTCTACCAGAAGAACTAAAAAAGGAAACAATGAGATGAAAGTTAGTAGAGAGGAATGCCTGGATGGCTCAATGGGTTAAGACTCTGACTTCAGCTCAGGTCATGATCCCTGGGTCCTGGGATCGAGTCCCGAATTAGGCTCTCTATTCGGCAGGGAGCATGCTTTCCCCCCTCTCTCTGCCTACTTATGATCTCTCTGTCAGATAAATAAAATATTTTTTAAAAGAAACTTAGTATAGGAATGAAAACTACAAAGAAAAATCTGAAATAAATAGCACATTAATACTAACAGAACACCGAAAGTAATGCCCATTTTGATCAAAAATAAAAGTGGTAAAACTCTAAATCCTACAAACTACTATATAATAACAAATACGGGGCGCCTCTGCCTTCAGCTCAGGTCAGGGATCCCATGGTCATGGGATGGAGTCCCCATATGGGGATCCAGACCTGCTCAGGCTCCAAGATCAGCAGGAAACCTATTTTTCCATCTCCCATTCCCAGTACCTATGTTCCCTCTCCTGCTAGGTCTCTGTCAAATAAACAAAATATTTTTATGTCTTATAAAGATTTTATTTATTTATTTAACAGAGATCACAAGTAGGCAGTGAGGCAGGCAGAGAGAGAGAGGGGGAAGCATGCTCCCTGCTGAGCAGAGAGCCCAATTTGGAACTCGAACCCAGGACCCAGGGATCATGACCTGAGCTGAAGGCAGATACTTTAACCCACTGAGCCACCCAGGCACCCAAAATAAATAAAATCATTAAAAAAAAAAAATTAGGGTAATTTAGAACAAAAGAAAGATAATGCCTAAAAAAGACAAATTATTAAGAATGAATTACTAACCTTGAACCAAAGAATTTGGAAATTATCTTAGACCAGTAAGAAGCATGAGGGTTGAATTTAGAAGAAATACTCTTCAAGCACAGAAAAGCCCTAGACCTGGGAATCTTACTAATTTCAATGGTGTCAATGAGCTCCTTAAATAAATCTTGTGTTAGGGGAACCTGGGTGGCTCAGTGGGTTAAGCCTCTGACTTTTGGCTCAGCTCATGATCCCAAGGTCCTGGGATTGAGCCCTGCATAGCGCTCTCTGCTCGGCAGGGAGCCTGCTTTCCCACCTCTCTCTCTGCCTGCTTGTAATCAGTCTGTCAAATAAATAATTTTTTTTTTTAAATCCCATGTTGCATGATTCTTTTCCCTCCTTTGGTTTCGATTCAGTATTTCCCTTCATTTTGCCTTTTATGTGACAAAGTCATTCTTCTGTTTCTTCCAGCCTTCTCTTAACATCAAACCTATTTCTAATCTAGCTTATTGCATTGTTCACCTTAGTTTGATTTTTAAAAAGACATATACTGGGGGATGGGGGCCGTAAGAGTTTGGGTGGGATCTAGAGAGAGATGAAATCACATGTATGCATCACACTGAGTGCAGAGGCAGACTTGAGCCTGGATTCCAGGACCCTGAGAAACCAATAGCCTGGGGTTTAACAGAGTAAACCACCCAGACAACCAACTTTTTTTTTTTAACTCTTATCCCTGTAGTCAAGTTCTCACTATTTTCTCAACTCCTTGAGTATCATGATTGCTGCCTTAAATTCTCCATCAAGCTCCTTACTACTGTTTCCATTGCTTCTCTGGCCCTGGCCTTACCTTCTGGGTTTGGGATAAATCCTTTCATCTTGGCTTTTGTCTAACTCTCTAACTTCTTCTGTCCATTAGAAAACTCAACAATGTCTCCTTTGTATCTTTCAGGCCAGGGGTCTGCTGGGGCTCTCCTTGCCTGCTACGGGCAGTGTTTGGTCCCTGGCCTGAATGTGGCCAGTTTGTACTAGGTGAGCTCTGCTCTGCTTGTGAAATAAGACCTGACATCAACTCCACCAGGACTGCCGCCCTGCAGAATCCTTGATCAGGAGATCTGATTTGGGCAGGGGCTGACCTTGCTGAACCTGAGACAAGCCTCACTGAAAAGAACAGTCCCCTCAGATCACAGGGGGGTGGGGCCTGGTGCAAACAAAGCAGCCATCCAGTGTCCTCCCTGAGTGGGGCTTTGCTTTATGCTACAAGATGGGAGAGGGAAATGGTGTCATCCAACTCCCATGTTCTGGGAGCCACATGTCACTGAACGTTTCCTCTCAGGAATGTGCTCCTAGACTACTGAATATTCTCCCCACTGTGCACCCCAGGTGTTCTTCAGATGGCTATTTCCATGCTGTGAGCTCCCAGGTTGTTTGCTAGCATTCTCTCCAGGAGTACCCCAGTGCCCTCCGTGTTCTATCCCAAATGTAATGTAATTGATATAATGTAAATGTATCCCAAATGTAATGTAATTGATGTAATGTAAATGTATCCCAAATGTAATGTAAATGTAAATGAACAAACAAGAAACACACTCATGAATATCTGTTTTGTTTTGAGTAAAGTCCATGGATAATCCCAAGAATATGAAAAGCCCAAGATGACACACATTCTAAACTGACCAGGTGGCCTGTAACCATTTCCCAATCCTGGCAGACGACAAAAGGTTCCCAGGTCAAAATCTAAGCATCTTATGACTTGTGACTCAGCAAACATCATAAACATCTTTATCACACTAATTCCACTGGCCATTTGCACACCCGCAACTGATACCGGGAGACACTGCACATGAGGTGGGTTTGAATCACTTCTATGAGACTCTGAGCATAGGAAACCCTAGTATCGTCAAGGACCATCCAATATATCTACCTAGTCCTTTGTCACAGAAAGAAACATGTTTTCCTGTACAATAAACTCATCTGTCCTCTACCCAAGAGCCAGATGCATTCACTATATTCCCAAGCTTTTTATACACAAACGTGTGGAATGACAAATATTACTAAAACATCAACCAAGGAATGCTCGCGCAGATCATGACATCACTACATGACTTCAAGGAATAGTGACAAGACTGTAGAAGGCACATATATGAATGTATGATTCAGGGCAGGTATCCACAACAGCAACCAATACATTTTACTTCATGATCTTTTGCTGCTCACCTGGCAGTGATATACAGTCAAATGCAGTGTAGATCACAAAGTCAATGTATCTGGAAGGTTTGACTTTAAGATGCTTCCAATAATTAGCCATAGGGCCACTTGTGAAGGTCTGTAAGACCCCCAAGATGCACACTGTGCCATCAGGGACACATCACTGGCCACTCTGTCAACCTAACAAAGAAGTGTGCATTCAATGTCATGTCAGAAATCTTTCACCCAGGGCACCTGGGTGGCTCAGTGGGTTAAGCCGCTGCCTTCGGCTCAGGTCATGATCTCAGGGTCCTGGGATCGAGTCCCGCATCGGGCTCTCTGCTCAGCAGGGAGTCTGCTTCCTCCTCTCTCTCTATGCCTGCCTCTCTGCCTACTTGTGATCTCTCTCTGTCAAATAAATAAATAAAATCTTAAAAAAAAAAAAAAAAGAAAAGAAAAAGAAATCTTTCACCCAAAGGCTGTCAGTGTGAGTCAGACTACATTACAGGGAATCTCCAGTGAGTTGCCTAAGCTCCCCTGTCTGGCAATAAAAGCTGTAGAACTTATCCTATCTCCAGTGAAGTAAAGAGCGACAGTGGTACAACATCTATCAGGTTGCCATGACTGCAGGCACAGCCTGCACCACAAAGCTTATGGCAACGGCCCAGCTCCTGGAGGCATGTCTTCTATGGGAAAAGAGGAATAATCATTCATCTGAGCACAGAGGCCCATGGAAGATCTTTGACATCACAACTGACATTGGGTGTGCGGTCCTGGGAGACTGCTAACACCACTAGAGGGGGAAGACATAAAGATAAAACAACAGAGAAGTCTGATACAAGATCATGGCCACGAGAATCTATATCAAGACATGACTTGTGTAGGGAAGCCTGGGTGGCTCATTCAGTTAAGCTTCTGACTAAAAACTGGGTCCTGGTACAGGGTCTTGGGTAAGAGCCCTGCCTGGGATCCCTGCTCAGTGGGGAGTCTGCTTGTCTCTCTGCCTCTGGCCCTCCCCTAACTTGTATTTATTCTCCCCCTCTCTCAAATAAAGAAACAAAATCTTAAAATGATTTGTGTAGGGAAATGAAAAGCATAATACAAATTTTAAGAATACATTTCACTTTATTAGCCAAGAGGGGAAATAAAAATAGAAAAGCTCAATCACGAAAGAAATCACAGAATATGTTAATTTCTAATACATTTCTGGCTAAAAGTTTAAATATAATGATGTATTCAGAGAAACACAAGGGATTCTATCTCTGTGGTAGGGTTTAAAAAATTTTTTCCTAAGATCAAGAGAAATTAAAAAAAAAATTCACTATTATCTGACACATTCTTCTGCACAGTGCATACAATGTCTGTCTCACGGTTACTGATGCTGTATCTGCTATTAATGTATTCAATGTTCTAGAGTTTATGGATCAGTGGTAATACTATTGTCTTCTAACACAAAGAAATCACGTAGATAAAGGAAGGTATAGGGAACCTCTCACTATTGGTCAAGTCAGGGTTTGAATCTGGGTGCCCTACACAGGAACAGGAAGCACACAGTACATATGCCCTTCTAGAAGGTGACCCATGTTCTCTTTGACCCTCAATGGTTCACCCAGCAGTCCTCACACAGAACAGCTTCCATGAACGGACACTTCAAAGTGAACATTCCAGCCCACACCACACATAGGTAGCCTGAGTGGTTTCCTAGTTGAATACTCAGAAGTAGACACAAAGGTCACGCATCCTGGAAATGGCCACAGGAAAGGCCCAACACACACCAATCCACTTTCATGCCTGGAGAACCAAGACTACACAGCTGTGTATCTCACTACATTACACATGGGCTACTACCTTTCCTGAAGAACACAACTATGAATGTGTCCCAAGATATAGGTTCTCAAGGTCTAGTCCCTACACAGCCACCTGAGATGGGGTAAGAAAGGAAAGGTTGGTGGCTGCCCCCAGAGCTACTGACACAGTAATGTAAGCCTGGGCACAGCAATCCAAGATTTACAAGTGCTCCTGGTGATTCTGACCCAGGACAATTTGCACAACCTCTGCAGGAACCAAGTCACAGGTCAATCCTGAGTTATCCCCACAGAGCTTGTGGTCATGTTACTGTCTGGACACACATATACAACAT
Source organism: Mustela nivalis (assembly GCF_964662115.1). NCBI lineage: Eukaryota > Metazoa > Chordata > Mammalia > Carnivora > Mustelidae > Mustela > Mustela nivalis. Next base: position 51,189,948 of record NC_139037.1, on the reverse strand, counting down.
GCACAACACACAACATACACAATACACATTTCCTTTATTCATTACTAAACTTGACTCCTTTTCACATGCCTGACACAGGAAACAGAGAGGGAATCAGGGCACCTGTAGAGGCAGTGTGGAGGCTACTCAGACAGGTGAGCTCCTGCTCAAACAAGGAAAAGACAACAGAGCTGAAGGCAAAGAGAGAGTCAGGGATAGGGATCACTCATTCTAAAGTAGTAACACCTCTTCCTGAAACTGGGAAATAACAGGAACGCAGACTTGACAAATGCCTGGGACATGTGTGACAGAACCCAGAACTGCTATTATTAGTGTTCTCCTGAAGAAAACAAGTCTATAATCCTAGGCCCTTAGACTTTTTTTTTTTTTAATTTCCTAAATACTACTCCAAGATCACAACACATTCAAAGAAAAAGAAAACTATGTTCCAATCAGAGGAACAAAATAAATCTCCAAAACTAGCCCTAAGTTAATAAAGACCCATACATTGCAAAACAAACAAACAAACAAACAAACACCACCAAACTGAACCAAAACCAGACCAAACCAGACCAAAGCAACAGCAACAACAAACTGCAAGCACCTCAAATTATAATGATAAAAATCCACATGGAGGAAAAAGAGAAGACAACAGGTAACCAAGTGTTATCGGGAAAACGAATCATGACCAAAATGTAAACCCAGAGAGACAAAAAGTGTAACATCCAGGAACCAGAAACTGAGAGCCCCAGAGTACAATTACTGAATTTAAAAATACACTAAGGGATCAGCAACAGACTTGATGAAGCGGAAGAAAGAATCAGAACTCTTAAAAACACTTTTTCTAAATTCACTACTGAGGGGACCAAAGAAATAGGTGGAAAAGGAGAGAGTCTGAGGGACTCGTGGGACACCAACGAGTGGTCCAATATGCACATTAAGGGGACCCCATAAGGAGATGAGGGTGACCTATGTGGAAACAAGAGACAATTCAAGCTTGCTAAATTCTAAGTAGCATAAATGTCAAGACATGAGCCAGTGATGAATTATAATTAATCCATCAAGTATCAAAGATGAAAAGAGACTTTTGAAACAGCATGGCAAATGCACTTCACTTTGTGAAGAGCTCATAGAAAAGCAGTGTGGGATTCCCAGCAGTCCCAACAAGAATGGGGCCAGCATAATGTACTCACTCAGCTACTAGAAGATTGAAAAATACCACCAAGAATACTTTACCAGGCAGAACTCTTTTTCCACAGATGTAGAAATGAAGACATTCCCAAGTAAAGACCCCTCTACATTTACCAGTAGACCTGTCCTACAAGAACCATTGAAGGAACGCTCTCTCAATGAAATAAAAGGATTCTACCCAGAAACTAAACCAGATGGGATCCTAAAGTTCTCCCCTAAACATAAGTATTTAGACAGTTATACAAACCTGTAGTGTTGGAATTACCTAGGTCACATTTATTTCTGCCACAGAATTTTGTCTTTAAAGATGTATAAAAATCGTTCATGTACGTCATAAACTACACAACATAAATATTAGAATTTGTGACATCGGTTAACAAAGTGGGTGCAGGGGTGGAGACAAGAATAAGTGTTTTGTGTGCAATTACAATATTGAGATTCAAAAGCGTTGTTTTACCTCTAAGTTGTTTTAAGGAATCTCTAAGGTAAGCACAATGAAAATACTCACAGAAGACACAAAAGTTAATGAGGAAGGTACCAAGGCACATCATAGTGTAATATAATTAAAGATAAAATAAATCTTTCTTATTTCCTACCAAAACATGATACACAGGTATAAGGTGTTTCAAAATTACTTTTAATTCCAGAAACTCTTTTCTCTCATGCCGAAAGAAAACAATTCACCCACAAATACATGATGAAATTAATTCTATGTTGATGACAACTCACCTAGACATAGTATAACATTCACTCACCACTCCCCAGGGAGAAAAATTAACAGTAGGAATCACACAAACACAATCAAATACACATAATTTTATTGGCAAAAAGCATAAAGTTTATCCTTTTTTTTTTTTAAGATTTTATTTATTTATTTGACAGAGAGAAATTACAAGTACACTGAGAGGCAGGCAGAGAGAGAGAGAGAAGGAAGCAGGCTCCCTGCTGAGCAGAGAGCCCGATGCGGGACTCGATCCCAGGACCCTGAGATTATGACCTGAGCCGAAGGCAGCGGCTTAACCCACTGAGCCACCCAGGCACCCAAGTTTATCCTTTTTTGACTTACATAGTAAGTGAGACTTTCTTAAAGTTTCCAAGTACTGAGTTCTAAATGTGCTAGTTCCCCAATAACATTCTTTATGTGAGGCAGCTAGGAAAGAGAGACATTGCATTATTTCACCACTGAGGAATGAACACAGAGAGGGGAAATAGAACTGCACATTGTCTCATTTTAGGGAGGTGGCTTGTTATCTGATGCAGTTACTAAATGTCAGTTTTATAAGAATAAGATTAAAGCCTTCATAACATTAGAAAGGATAAGCCAGAAAACATTAGAAATCTGTCTCCAGTATTCTTGGAATTTCTGCACCAAAACCCAGTGTGTATACAACTACCCTGACCTACTTGTCTCATGATGAAAGCCAGAACTGACAAAGGCCATACCATATGGGTCCTCAGAAACAGTATGCTTTCCCCAGGGCCCTCAAAGCAATGGAGAAGCTCTCAGACTGGGGCGGGGGGGGGGGGCTTCCCCCTCCAAGGAGAGTCTCCTGGCCCTTCCTGTGGATGTGGCAGACCATCACTGGAGCTGAAGGAGAATCCCTATAGGATGCAAGAACTTGATAATGTGGGAGAGTAGATGTCCCTCTGGGAGCATGAGAGAAATAAAACCAGGCATGTCTCCAACTGATTTTCATTCAAGGACAGCTAGTGGCACCATAGCTTAAGGTCTATGTTCCTTCTTCAGACTTGGGCCTCCCTTCTGTCATCTGCCTCATTTATTCTCACCTACCTGGATGGAAGCCTTTGGTTTCCTTTCTCTTCATATCCCAGAGCTGCTTCTCTTGCTCCAAAAAAGTGATCAGGTCTGGCTTTGACACATTGAGACCTGTTTATGAGAGAAAAGGAAAATGAGTATCGCCAGAGATTCTAACTTTCCATCAGGATTGTGTTCAGCACAGAAGAGAGGATATTGTACAATTCTAGAAAATGATTTCCAAAAGCTGTTGCCCAACAGTCCCTTTAGAACACAGAGGAGGCATTTCCAATGTTCACAACCTGACCTGCACTTCCAAGCAATAGACATAGTAAGAAGGGGAAATTTCAGTTTAACATGTGAGCAGCACCATTCTCTGCCACTAAGTGTTTAGAATTGCAACTCATCTACAGAAGTGGGGGTATTACCTTGAGAAGCTAAAGATGAAAAGGACACATGATGATGGCTTTTCTCTACATGTACAAACCCCTCCTCACTCCCCTCTCTGTCTGGATCTGAATTCCAGTTATTCAAACAGAAATGGTCCAAGAGACAATCTTCACAGAAAGCAGAAAACCCAGAGTGTGGTTTGGGGAATCTAGAAGGAGTGTTCCTCACCCAAGAAGCAGAGGTGTCCGTAGTTCTCCAACATCACATCCCTGTACAGTTGCCGCTGAGTGTGGGTCAGGTGCCCCACTCCTCCTGAGAGAGTTCTATGGCCACATCCTTGAAGGTCAGCTGTCCCTGCAATAAATACCACAGTCACCAAGTGGCCATTGACATACTTCACGATGGTCCCTAGTATGAAAGTGGGAGTTAATGTCACCAGCTAAACCCAAGACCTGACTTTCCCTGCTCCAGGACATGAATGTGGAATAAAAGAAAAACCCAGGAGACAGAGGGCAGGACTGATTGACAACCTCCACTCCGAGAAGTCAACCCTACCAACTACAGAGAGGTGAGAGCGCTCCTTGTCCAGTGAACACTGCTGGCATGCAGGAGAAGAACCAATGTTCCAGAAGGAATCATGAGATATTTCTGATGTGAAATCTTGGGGTGCGGGAGTGAATGATGAAGAAACAATTCCTGAGATGTCTTTGGTGTCAAAGCTGTGGTCTTCCTGATGATGCACAGGCACAAGCCCCATGCGTCAGAAGTGCTGCACTGGAGTGTGAGCCCGAACTCAGTCTGCACTAAAATGGTGAGTGGCTCAGGAGCGCAGCCATCACGAAGGAAGCTGAAAGCAAGGTTCCAGGACCTTGAGGGCCCAGCTGGTGTGATGATGAGTAGTAGTAAGTGACTACTAGTAAGTAGTAAGTGACTACTGTTGAGTGAAACCTTGGACGGAGGACCCTGCAGATCTGTATCAGTGGGGGCCATGCATGAAGGATGATGGCCAACATGCATTTGGGGGAAAGAGATAAAGAAGATTCCAAAAGGATTTTCTTATGTTAAGGAGGACTCTCAGAATCCTGGAACTCTGGTTACTGAGAAGCTAAGGTTGCTTTTCTCCTCTAGTTAAACATGAACATATGTGAAGGCAGTTGTGAATTCCAGGAAGAATGTCCTACTCTCCCTACTCAGGTATTTACCAATGGCGCCACGTGGAAGGAAATTTAATGTTATGCACACCTCTTTTGACTTGGTTTTTCTCAGAATCTACGATCAAGGGCACTTGGTTAAAGCATCCACCTTCAGCTCAGGTCCCATTTCCAGGGACCTGGGATGGAGCTCCACATTGTTCTCCCCGCTCTGCAGGGAGTCTACTTCTCCCTGTCCTCCTCTACCACTGCTCATGTGCACTCTCAGCCTCTCTCTCTCAAATAATAATTCTTAAAAAAAGAAAAAAAGCTACACGCAAGAGAAACTCAAACAAAGGCATTTCCAGTTGAACTGTGATGATCTCTGTGTACTGCTAAGTACATCCACGTTCCCTACAAATGACTGGGAGAGAAATTGTGAACATAGCAGGGGAGTGATCTTGCAAAGAGCAGCGAGACAATAAATCCAGTTCACACCAAGCATAGGAAAGAAAATGATCTCGGTGCCAAGGCACAACCAAGGACACACCATCACTGGTACTTTTTTTTTGTGGTCTGGAAACAGGAATTCGAAATAGGAATCTCATTATGAAAATAGAGGATATATATACAGTTCAATCACCTACAGTTTCTGTAGGAGCTGCTTTGAGGCAAGGGGACTTAAGGAAAGGCATGGAGAGCGGGCCACAGTGACCCCCTTGCTGAACCCAGACAGGCCCATTGGGGACTCACCTGAAAGGAGCCACAGGCCCAAACTAACCAATAAACTACTGACAACCAGGGACAGTGCCCAGAAGAGGGAAACTTCCATGAGCCCCTAACTCCTCACCTTCCCACACTAAAAAGAGCCCCCACCACACCCACTGCTCCTTGCACAGAGCCTCTCTCTCCTCTGCCACCTGCCTCCTGCCTCCTGCAGGATATTCTGTGAACTGCAAAGAGCGTCGTTCTGCCTCAGGTGAACTCTTAAAGCCCACGTGACTTCCTCCACCCCAATCATGGACCCGGGTTTGGGGGCCCCCACCTGACCAGCAGAGACACCACATTTAGACAAGAGTCTCCATGTCCCCTATGAGGCAGCATAATCTTAATTACAGATTCATTTATACTTTAGTGCAAGGGCCAGGGGGAGAGGGACAGAATCTCAAGGCGGTTCCCAGCTGAGCCTGCAGCCAAAGAAAGAGCTCATCCCAGTGATGAGGGAGCAGGAGGCTGGCAAAGGACAAAGCAATAGCTGGCACCTTGCACCCTCTCTCCACCCGCTCCCCTCAGTAATATGTGGGACATTCCTCAGGCACCTCTGGCTGCCCTAAAAGAAAAACATATAGTTAACTTGCAGAGATCAGAGTCCTGCAAGACAGGAGTCTCCCTTCGTTTACCAATGTCCTGGAGATTTACAACAAAGAAGCTATCTAACAATAGCACAATTTCCAGAGGCAAATAACTCAGTTCCTCAAGCCCTAAATAAAGTTAAATTTCTTCTAAACCCAAATCTCACCTACAAGGACACTTGATAGGAGAAATGTGAAACTTTATCTCTAGATCAAGAGCAAGTCAAGAATCATTCCCAAGCATATGGCCCACTGATACACATTTTTAAAGGGTCTCACAAGAAGATTTTTACTACTAGTAATGAATAACATTTCTCCCTACAATAGCTAGCCCCTCAAGGTCCTGGAGACCTTGCTTCCAAAATTCCTTAGAGACTAACATCACCCCCTTTACCTCACCTTCTCCCAGCCGCAGGGTACATAACCTGCCATCCCTCACAACCCGGTGCAGCATCTCCGTCTGCCCATGGGTCCTGTCCCCGTGCTCTAATAAACCACCTTTTTGCACCAAAGACGTCTTAAGAATTTTTTCTTAGCCATCGGCTCCGAACCTCACCCCACTAAACCTCACCTAGGTTCAAGAACTTCATCACCAGAACCCTGAGATTGTGGCCCGGGGGGAAAATCAACAGTTTTGAGGCTTAACTGACTGAACCCCCAGGTTCCCCTCTAGTGTATTTTAACTAGTGTATTTTACATAAAATACCTACTTCACATTCTAAAGAGCAAGTCTCAAGAACTCCCCCTTCCCACACTTTTACTTTCTCATCTGTGCCATTCTCGCAGTCATGGCCGGCAGGACAGCGGGGAAAACCCGGAATGGGCCCGGGGCGGAATTAGGATTCCCCGCTGGAAGGGTCAGCCTCCCGAGAACACGGATTTCTCTTATCAAAACTGCTTCCCTGAAGGCAGGACACTGAAACGCAGAAATGACCCAAATTCCTTGTCCTTTGTGTCAGGAGCTATTCAAATGAGCTCCTACCATGAGACTAATCTTTGGCTTTTCCTTCTCAGCTTTCAGGGGGCCTCGCCTCCCCCAAAATGCCCACAAATTCAGCTTCAGCAAAGGAACAGGGCGCTCCATGGGCCTGACCTTTCCAGACTCACGCAGCAGAGACCTGGCTACCTCCCGGTGGACCAAAGCCTGCTCTCCACTCTCAGAAAAAAAAATTAAAAATATAAGGAAATAACCCCACCTCCTGGCCTCACTGAGGACTCCTGCAGCCCTTAAGTAACACTACACTGTTGTTTCCACCAAATGGATGGGTAGAATGTGAGGGGGAGGGGCAGCGAGTAAGATCCTTCTTGAAACTGCACCGGTGATTGTTATGCCCGAGTATTCACATCTGAGAAACCACCAAGGACACCGATGCAATTGCACGAGGGATTATTTGACATGCTTAAGCTTGGGCCCAAGTATACCCCACACAGCCGAGTAGGGACTTGGACGCTGAACCAGTTCCAGAGTTTTTAAAGGCACAGTAGGGGTGGACTCGGTGGTGGGTGAGGACAAAGGGGATCTTCAGAAGGGCTATCAGGGTAAAGAAGACTGTCAGGATATTGGAGGCCTCAATATTATCAAGCCAAGGCCATTTTCCTCTATAATGAGGCACTAACAGGAAGACAACTGGGAGTTTCATGGTGGTGATGAGGGAGCACGAGGCTGACTAAAGACAAAGCAAAAGCTAGCACCTTGCACCCCCTCTCCATCGGCTCCCCCTCAGTCATATGTTTAACATTCCTCAGGCAGCCATGACTGCCATGAATAATAAGCAAATAATATAACTTGCAGAGATCACAATCCTGCAAGACAGGAGTCTCCCTTGGCTTACAAATGTCCTAAATCTCACTAACAAAGACGATTGATAGCAGGATTATGACATCACACCAAAAAGTCTCCCAACTATCTTGATGTTAATGGCTGGCCTAAAGACTTTGATCAAGCCACAAGGGCAAGGCCTCCAGTAGGCCTCAGGAATCCTCGCACCTTGTAGGCCCTCTTTAGCATATGAAAACTCCGTTGAAACCTTCCTTCCCCTCACCTTCCCCCAACCACTGGGTACGGAACCTGCCATCCCTCACAACCCGGGGAAGCTGCATCTCCGCCTGCCCATGGGTCCTATCCCCGAGCTTTAATAAACCACCTTTTTGCACCAGAGATGTCTAAGAATTCTTTCTTAGCCGTCGGCTCTTAACCTCACCCCACCGAACCTGACTTAGGTTCTGGGACTTCATCAGTGGAATGCCACATTCCTCTTATCAAGCGTCCTTGTTAGAGAGATTTAGGCTTAGAAGAAACTTAACTTTATTTGTTGTAAATCTCGAGGACATTTGTAAACCGACGGAGGCTCTGGTCTTGCAGGATTGTGATTTCTGCAAGTTAAGCTTTTGTTCACACATACTGTCGAGGGGAGCAGAGCAGGTGGAGAGGGGGTGCAAGGAGCCAGCTTTTGCTTTGTCAAGATGGCTGTACTTACCTCAGGGCTAGACCCGAGGTGGGTACAGTCTTGTTTTTCTTGGTCTCCACAGTGATGCTATTGGGAAGCAGCTGGGAAAGAGAGCAAGCAAAGCAGGAAAACCAAGGCTGTGGATGTGACCACATTTATCTCCATGGCTTCTCCAGTGATCAGTCTGGAGACTGACACCTCCATCTTTCTGCCACACAGAGGGAAGCACCCTTACAAGTGATGTCTTCCCTTATCAGTGCAAAGTCTCTCACAAAGGAAAACATTCTGGGTTTCAGATCTTTTCCTTTACCCTTCCTTTAAAATACCAGCATAATATAATCCTTAGGCCAAAGATATATTTTAGGGGGACAAAATGCTTCCCTTATTTTGTAAATATTTATTTTCATATATAACTCCAAAGTAGTATTCCAAACTGAATGTACTTTTACCATACCATCAGCAATATAGGAGAATTCGGATTCCTCAACATTCTCCATGAAATCTCATCTTTTAGCCTGTTTTTGTTATTTTACCCATTCTAAAAAATACCAAAAAGTTTCTCACTGGAACATATGAAGTGGTCTTCCTACAGCTGTCCTGGTGACTGAAATGGAAACCACTTCAGAACATCAAGCTGAGCAGAAATGAAAATGGCTGCATTAATGCTTCAGGGAGACTCGATTTCAAACTAAATGACACTTTCCCTCTCCTCTCCAAACCTCCCCTCTCCCTTTCTCAGCCTTTCTTTGTTTCAGGAACCTGGTTCCGCCCTGACAACGTGGTGAACAGAGAGGGAAGCACTGGCACAATTCCTGCGGAGACTGGTGACATTCTCTATTGCCCTACAAGCTCCAGCCCCTTCCTCTGGGTTTGCTGCAGGTTTGCCAGCCTGACCGGCTGAGGTCTCCTTCGCCAGCGAAGCGATGAAGCTTCTGTTCCTCTTGATCCCCAGCTCCGTGTTCACATTAGATTTGGGGTCTAAAATGTGGAGGTCGGGTCATACAACAGAAGTGAATTTAGGAGAGGAAAACTTGGTTTTCTAGCTCCATTCTGAGTTTTTTGAGCTGTTAATAATGAAAGCTATGTAAGACAGTTAAGGAAACTAAAAAAAAAAAAAAAAAAAAAATCTTAATTATGGGAAGCCGAAGGACATGAAGCTAGAGACAGGTGACTGGAGCTTCTGTGCCACTGTGACAGGACGAGGAGGGAGGATATAGAATTTCAAACAGGGGACATATATTCGCAGGGAATAGGAAATGCATATCCAACAATGGTTTGCCAATCCGTTGGGGCAACTTTCTATGATCTTAAAAGTTTAATGTCTGGTATCATCTCTCTGTAGAAAAGACATTAGGGCTCAAAAACGATGGCCAAGAAAAAATTCTTAATCTGTATCTGGTGCAAAAATGAGGTTTTACTAAAGTCAGAAGACAGAACCTGTGGGCAGAAAGAGCTGCCCTGGGGTCATGAGAAGTGGCTCATTATATACTTTCATGTGGCAAGGTGGTTACAGATAGCTTAAGCCACCCAGGTATTTTGGAAACAAGGTTTCCAACACACTGAGGGAGCTGGCTGTGGTATGTAGCCCCATATTACTAATTCTTATTTAATTTGAATGAAGTTTTTTTAGTTAGGTCTGGAAATACTTGCCCATTTCAGTTGTGACCTTACAGATACTGAATACCTGTATTTGTCCTAAAAGTCCTTTATATGAACCTCTTTGCAGAAGAAACTTATTTTGCAAGAGAATAGCAACAATTAGAAATGACAAGAACTCAGAAGTGGACACTGTTAATGATCTGATAAGAGTTCATTATTGATGAAGTCCCAGAACCTAAGTCAGGTTCGGTGGGGTGAGGAGGTTCGGAGCCAACGACTAAAGAAAGAATTCTTAAGACGTCATTGGTGCAAAATGGTGGTTTATTAAAGCACAGGGACAGGGCCCGTGGGCAGGCAGAGATGCGGCTGCCGCCCCGGGTTGTTAGGAGTGGTTGGTTATATACACAGGAGTTGGGTAGGTGAGGACAAAGGGGTGTTCAGAAGGGCTATGTGGGCAAAGAATACTATCAGGATATTGAAGGCTTAGTTGTTATCAAGTAAAGACAATTGGAAGTCTGGTGGAATGTTACATTCCTGCTATCAAGCATCCTTGTTAATGAGATTTAGGTTTAGAAGAAATTTAACTTTATTTACTTTTCCTTCTACCTCCACCTCCTTTGGTTTTTATGGAGGGGAGGGTGACATTAGGCTTGAGGAACTGAGTTCTGTGTCTTTAGAAATTGGGCTATTGATAAGGTAACTTCTTTGTTGTAATTTCAAGGAAATTTGCAAACCAAGGGAGACTCCTGTTTTGAAGGATTGTGATCTCAGCAAGTTAACTATTTATCATTTTATGGCAGTCAGGGGTGCCTGAGGAATGCTACACCTATGGAGGGGAGCGGATGAAGGGGGGGGTGCAAGGCGCCAGCTCTTGCTTTGTCCTCAGCCAGCCACCTGCTCCCTCATCATTATGATAATTAACAAGGAAATCGTTCCTTCTGTGACACAACATTTCAGTAGTAATCATAGTATCAAGTGATGATGACCTTATACCAGAGGTAACATGCCAAGCAAACAAGCCTAGTTAGTCAACAAGACTTTGTTTAGAATTTAAATCTTGGAGGAGTTTGTTAAAACCTTAGAAAGTTTTCAAGCACTGGCCTAAATAGGATTAGGTATCCTTAAATACCTGATAAAGGCAAAACAGATAAACTTTTTTCCAGGTGGGGAAAGACAAAAACAACTGTTCACATTTTCGCATCAAGAGCAGAATAATAGGGCCCCTGGGTGGCTCAGTGGGTTAAGCCTCTGCCTTTGGCTCAGGTCTTGATCTCAGCATCCTGGGATCAAGTCCCATATCGGGCTCTCTGCTCAGTAGGGAGCCTGCTTCCCTCTCTCACTCTCTCTCTGCCTGCCTCTCTGCCTACCTGTGATCTCCGTCTGTCAAATAAAGAAATAAAATCTTAAAAAAAAAAAAAGAGCAGAATAATAATCCAAGAAAATTTTGTCTTTTTTAACAGAAGGAAAACACACATTTAATCTTATACTAATGTATTTTAAAATCCATGCATTTCAGTCTTAGTCTGTCCTGACCACACGTAAAATTCCTTTCCAAAGATTTCCTTTCAAAACCTTCTACAATTTTTCCTTTGCATTCAGATTTTTCCCAGGTCACTTTTCTCTAAAGAACCAGTTTAAGACAAAAGTACCAGGGCACCTGGATGGCTCAGTGGGTTAAGCCTCTGCCTTTGGCTCATGTCATGGTCTCAGAGTCCTGGGATTGAGTCCTGCAGGAAGAGTCCTTCCCCCCACTCTCGCTGCCTTCTTCTCTGCCTACTTGTGATCTCTCTGTCAAATAAATAAAATATTAAAAAAAAAAAAACAGGATAAAAGTACCTTCTTCTGCCTTCAAGAAAAATGTATTCAGATTCCCTAATCTTCCTTATGCATAGAGTTACTTTTCTTATTTCTATCACTCTAAATTACATTTAGCAGCATTTAGCTCTTCAAAACCTTAGTCTCCAGCGAAGATTGAGTAGTAATCAACAGTGAACTGTTACACCAGAACTCTTTGGATGGCAAATTTATGAATCAGTTAAGCACAAAGAATGTTTACTGACAGAGTCAAATATTCTTTGTTCCTTTGCAGTAAGAAGTCAAAAGCACAGGGGCACCTGGGTGGCTGTCTTTAACCGTCTGCCTTTGAGTCTGGTTGTGATCCCAGGGTCCTGGGATGGAGCCCCAAATTGGGCTCCCTGCTTGCTGGGACACTTGCCTCTCCCTTTCTAACTCCCAATCCCCACCCCACTTGTGTTCCCTCTCTCACTGTGTCTCTGCATGGCAAGTAAGTCTTTAAAAGAAAAAAAAAAGTCAAAAGCATAGACCTACATTCAGTACTCAATGCTTTACTATTTTATCTCATTTGAAATAAAACTAGATGTCCACTGAATTCAATCCCATTTATCATCTAAGCAAAACTAAAGTTTCAGGTTACCAAAGACTGAAAGCTTTCTTAACAATGGCCCATGAAAACTTTGCGACAGACAAGGTTAGCCATCATTTCAAGGCATCCTTTTGCCACCAAACTGCAACAGAATATGTATAGCATGAGCTTATTTGACCTTTAGCAAAACCCAATAGGATAAAAGTTTCACATTTAATGCCAATAACCTTAAAGACATGTCTATCTTAATTAAACCAACAAAGTACCTCCCCATTGCCGATTTTTACCTGGAACACTGGTGGGAAATCTGAACCAGGCAGTGCCAAGTCCACTGGGTGGTCTTTGCTCCTCACAAGGAGCAGGAGGAAAAGGAGCCAGTGGTGCTGGAGGCAGGGAGGCCAGTAGAGGAGCCAGAAATGCAGGCACCACCCAAGGTAGTTCAGAAATGAGAGGATGGGGAGGGGAAGTGCTCCCAGAAAGCAGAGAGAGGGTTTCCAGTTCTCAAGATCATCCACTTGGCCAGAGGATCAAGCGCCGTGCATTTTCCACCAACAAGGGGAATTAGGCAGTCCATGACAGGCCAGAGATGACAGAGAATTTCCCCAAACCAAAGGGTGCTTCAGCAGTTGTTTGGGAATGCCATTAAGATGTCCCATCCTGAGGAAGACCAACCACAGCTGGCTCCATTCAGAGCCGTTAAAATGGGCAATGAGTGAGGGAGAAGCCCCCACATCTATTAGGAGGAGGAACAGTGAGAGAGAGAGTCAGAGTCCCCTTCGTCCATGATAGCCCCTTTCCTCCCATAACCTGGGTTTATTTGGAGGCGGCCTACTTAGAGAATTACCATCCAGCAGGTCAGGGGGAAGTTTACTGTTCTGCTTATGATCAAACATGTTATGCAAGAGACCTTTAGGTTCATGCCCTGATTTAGAGCCCTGAAAGCCTGGGATGGGCCAGAGTACTTACATGTATTTTCTGAGTTTCCTGCAAAGAGATCTAACTGATAGATCCTACTAAGTCCATGCAGTACTTTTCTTAAATTTTGCAACCCACATGGTTTCTAGTGGTTTAAAAGTATCCCATGGGAGAGTCCTTAGGGACTAACACCATGCTCCTAGAGAAGTAGAGGAGGCCCCTTAACAAGATCCCCCAACTCCCAGATGGTGTCCCACGCAGGATATGTCAGAGTGTCCATGTGTCAAAAGCAATACATGGTGTCCCTCAAACAAAAATCGCAATTGATTACCATTCTGCCTTATCACAGAGGCATTCCAGCCATAAAAGTCTAGGTAGGGGAATGCCTGGGTGGCTCAGTTGGTTAAGCGGCTGCCTTCGGCTCAGTTCATGATCTCAGTGTCCTGGGATCAAGTCCCACATCAGGCTCCTTGCTCGGCAGGGAGCCTGCTTCTCCCTCTGCCTCTTGCCTGCCTCTCTGTCTGCCTGTGCTCGCTCGCTCTCTCTCCCTCTATCCTTGACAAATAAATAAATAAAATCTTTAAAAAAAAAAGTCTAGGTAGAAAGGATACAGGTGTCACTGCCCTACGCCATCATATCCTAGCCTACAGAAGTGTGCCTGGTAAGTGGACACCAGTTGAATGGATGGAAATACCATGCCTTGCCGCTCATGCCCCGAAGGCTGCATTATTGCCCTGTGATTTTTAATCCATGGAAAACACTAGAAAATTTTTACAATGGGAAATTACCCTCTACCCTCTAGTTAGTAGAGGACATAAACAGAAAGCAGTAAAGACAGAAATCCACCATGATCTAAGAGACATTCAAACACATGTAGTCTTTACAATAAACTTTCCTAGGAAATGGTTACCAGTTAGGCTTTAATTCAGTCGGGGACTGGTTCTGATGGAGTTTTGGAATGTAGGTGAGAATTGGTGGGGTGAGGTCCAGAGCCCATGGGCAAGAATTCTTGAAAGGTTTTTGGTGAAAAATGATGGTCTTATTAACCCCCCCCCCCCCAGGGAGGGGCAAGACCCAAAGGCAAAAGGAGCCCATGCACTTGGAGTTGAGATAAGGGAAAGGGAGATAGGTTTTTAAAAGAACTTTCATATTCTAAAGAGGACCCACAAAACACTCTGGGCTCTGCCATTGTCAAATTAAGGTTGTCTTTCCATCTACTAAAGCATTAACATTAAGAGAGTTCCCTCTGAAAGTTATGGATAAGAATGCTTTTTCTTGTAAATCACTAAGATATTTGTAATCTGAAGGAAACTCAGTGGTCTTGTGGACTGTCATCTGTGTTAAATTAGCTATTTGTTTTTCCTTCCCTTAGCCTTAGGGCAGTCAGGAGTGCCTGAGGAATATCACTATCCCACCTGGGAGTGCGGGTTAGAGGGGTTACAGGGGGATCAGCATATCCTTTGCTCCCAGTTTGCCTTCTTCTCATCAACAGAAGGGAATAATTTCCTACTCACCATAGAAGGAAATAATTTCCATTTGCAGCCGTAATAAAACTATAGGACATTTCTTTAACTTATAGAGAAGTCGAGCACTGACCCCTCTGGCCAACTGAGTAGACTGTAAGTTCAGCGTGCACCTTTATCCTGTGTGAGTGATGAACTAGACTCTTCTTTGTAAACCTATACATCATGCATTGTTTCCTACAAAGACTGGTTACCAAACCTTATTGCAGAACCTCCCCCCAGGCCACCCACACACAACCTCCAGGCACATCCATAATGTCAGTAGGAGGCACCAGTGAGTCTGTAGCCTATCCAGAAGTGTTACCGACTGTCCTGCTTGCTCCTCTCCTGCTTTTTCTCTGCACAACTTTCCTTTAAAATCTGCAGGCCTGTAGGAGTCCTTGGAGTTGCTTTTTGGACATGTGTCTGTCTTTTTCCAACTGGCTGGCCTCCCAATGAAGCGAATTATTTTTTTCTTTTCTTTTTGCCTTTCTTTTATGATTTTATTTATTTATTTGATAGAGAGAGAAGTAACACAAGCAGGGGGAGTAGGAGAGGGAGAAGCAGACTTCCTGCCTAGCAGGGAGCCCATGTAGGGCTCATCCCCAGGACCCTGGGATTATGACCTGAACCAAAGGCAGACACTCAGTGACTGGGCCACCCAGGCACCCCTAATGTTCCTTTTCAATCAAAACTCATGCCTTGGGGTGCCTGGGTGGCTCAGTGGGTTAAGCCTCTGCCTTTGGCTCAGGCCATGATTTCAGGGTCCGGGATGGAGTCGCTCATTGGACTCTCTGCTCAGCAGGAAGCCTGTCCCCCCCCCCCCCACCTGCCTCTCTGCCTAATTGTGATCTCTGTCAAATAAATAAATAAAATCTTTTTTTTTTTAAAGATTTATTTATTTATTTGACAGAGAGAGATTACAAGTAGGCAGAGAGGCAGGCAGAGAGAGAGAGGAGGAAGCAGGCTCCCTGCTGAGCAGAGAGCCCGACGCGGGACTCGATCCCAGGACCCCGAGATCATGACCTGAGCCGAAGGCAGCGGCTTAACCCACTGAGCCACCCAGGCGCCCCTAAATAAATAAAATCTTAAAAACAAAACAAAACACAACACTCACCTCATGCCTTCTGCACTAGCTTTTTGAAGGAATAACAAATGGCTTTTTTTTTTTGTTTTTTAAATAAAGATTTTATTTATTTGTCGGAGAGAATAGCACAGGCAGAGGCAGAGGGAGAAGCAGGCTTTCTGCTGAGCAAGGAGCCCGATGTGGGACTCGATCCCAGGATGCTGGGATCTTGACCAGAGCAGAAGGCAGCCGCTTAACTGACTGAGCCACCCAGGCATCCCTGGCTTTTTTTTTTTTTTTTTTAACAAAATTGTGGGATACTTCACAATGGTAAGAAAGAATTCTTGCCAGGTTATATGGTGCAACTTAGTAAGTTTATTGAAGAAGCACATGGCTAGGACTCACACTTAGAATGAGCTACACTTTCACTTTTATTTATTTATTTATTTATTTATTTATTTGACAGACAGAGATCACAAGTAGGCAGAGAGGCAGGCAGAGAGAGAGGAAGGGAAGCAGGCTCCCTGCTGAGCAGAGAGCCCGATGTGGGGCTTGATCCCAGGGCCCTGGGATCATGACCTGAGCTGAAGGCAGAGGCTTTAACCCACTGAGCCACCCAGGTGCCCTCATTTTTATTTATTTTGAAGATTTTATTTATTTGAGAGAAAGTGGGCAGAGGGGACGGTGTGTGCAGGGAAGGGGTTAAGGAGTGCACCTGTCCTGATGAGCTCTGGATGATGTATGCAATTGTGGAATGACTGTATGCTACACAAGAAACTAAGAAAACATTCCAGCAATACAATAGCAGCTGTGCAATTCCATACAAAACTCACACTCATCACAGTTGTACTCCTTAATGTCTGTACATAATTTAATACATCTGCATACCCACCCAGACTCTGGCTTCCATCAGCTTGCTCTCTACAAGAGTCTGTTTCTTTTATTACCTTTCCTTTTCTTTTTTTCTTTCTCACTGAACACTTTTTTGTTGGTTGAAATCTACCTATGAGTGATATGATACAGCATTTGTCTTTCTTTGGCTTATTTCACATAGCATTATACTCTCTAGTTCCATTCACGTTGTTGCAAGTGGCAGGATTTCATTCATTTCCATGCTAATATCCCATTGTACATACATACTAAATGTTATTTATTCATTCAGTAGTCAGTGACCAAATGGGTTAGACTGTTTGAAGTAGAAATGCTCATTGTGTCTCACTGCTGAACTACTTCTCTAGCAAAACACCACCATGGACAGAGCCAGAACTAGAGCCCATACTTATCATGGTACTGACTAGAAAGGAAGGCCCCACACAGCAGTGCAGCTGCTTCCCTGAAAGGTCACTGATGTACAATGGATCATATCTTGACTGGGGTTTTATCCCTGAGTAGTGCTTGTGTTTATCCACAGGGCGTGCCTTGCTGATGCTGCCTATCCCACTGTCCAGAAGGAAACTCCACCTCCAACAGCTACTCTACCACTTGACATTGTAAAGCTATGCCCAACTGTCTGCACCATCCAATACACCTCCCTTTCCATTCATTGACACTGAGGCAAACCTGGGTGATCACAGTCATCACTGTCATCTAAGGCCATCTGGTCTCAGTTACACACAGGAATGCAATGAAATCATGAGAATAAAGCAGGACTTAACTACTCCTCAGAAACCCATGTATTTGGCAATTCCTTTTCCTATAACACCTACTCATCAGATGAGAAAAGCAACAGCTGCCTTTGCCTTTGCAGTGACTAAAGGGAGGCAACTTCAGTTCCCTCCTCACACGGGAAGGAGTTCTTCATGTTTAATAGGTCTTACCTCTTTCTCACCAAATTTTACTTAGATTCACATTCCACCTCCTAGGGCTAAATATCTGAATTAATATCCAGTGGCTGTCCATCTCTCTAATCTCAATTAACTTTTTGGAGGACACTCTCACCACAACTTGGGAAAAAAAGAATGGCTCTGACGCCTATGCAGCTGGAAAGTAAAGTGAAGAAAAATACAAATGCAAATCAGGAGGTAACTAGGAAATAAAACAAGCGGAAATTATTTTTCTAAATCCACAGCCAGCACTGTCATAGGCATGTGAATTTCACAGACACATCAAAGGAACACCCCCACAAAGGAAGTGGGGAACATAGCTTTTTAGAGCCCATGATTCAGTGCTTTAGAATCCAAGGATTAACTTCAGATTAGGCCACTGAAGCTAAAACAGGTCCAGGTCAGCTCTGTGGGAGTCTTCTCTAAGGGACACAGGAAGGGAAAGCATTGGGAAAAAAGGAGAGAGGGTTACTCACAAGGGTAGATTGGGGTTGTTGTATCAGAAGTTACATTACCTTGGGATTCTGCAGAGCGTTGTCTGGGAAACAGGCTGGTGGAAGGACAGGTGTCTGTTCATGGACCCTACCATATTACTGGCTACACAAAGTGAATGCTAAGTAGCAGTATCATGGAGTGCATGATCTAAAATGTCAATAATACCTCTACAAAATCTGTAATATATCCATAATAATATCACAGTCAGCACAAAGAGGAGAAAAGGGGACAATAGATAAAATAGGGGGGAAATCACTCATTTTTAAAACATATTTTCTTAATTTGACAGACAGAAATCACAGGTAGGCAGAGAGGCACAAGAGGGAGCCTGATGTGGAGCTTTATCCCAGGACTCTGGGATCACGACCTTGGCGAAAGGCAGAGGCTTTAACCCACTGAGCCACCCAGGCACCCGTAGAATACAGTTTTCTAACTTAAATTGAAACCTTGCCTTGGCCTCTTCGGCCAACTTAATAGTCCTTAAATTTCTGCGTGCACCTTTCCATGAATGATGGACTAAACCCTTCTTTGTACATCACGCATTGTTTCCAAGGACTGGTAATCTCCCTTTCTGGCACAAACACCACTGGGGACCCATACGCAACCTCCAATTATCTCTGTAATGTCCGTAGGAGGCACAGTAAGTCCACAGGTGATCATGAACTGTGTCAGACTGCCCTGCTTCCCTCCTATTGATTCACTGTCCTCAAGCTCCTTTAAAACTCTGAAGGCCTGGCAAAATCTTTGGAGCTGATTTTTGAACATGAGACTTTCTTCTTTCCAAATGGCTCGTCTCCTGAATAATGCAGATATTCCATTTTCAAAGGAATGGCAGCCAGCTTGGGTTTCTGGATAACAAAATTGCTGGATCCTTCAGCACAATGATCAGGAAGAACTTCTATGATGATTTATGGTGCAATATAGTAAGTTTACTCATGTAGCACATGGTTGGGACTTTTGCTCAGAAAGAGCTACACTTTTTTTTTTCCTTTTTAAAATATTTGATTTGAGAGAGAGAGAGAGGGAGGCACTCATGGTGGGGCGTAGTGATGGGCAGAGGAAGAGAGAGAAACTAAGTCACCACTGGGTAGGGAGCCCACTGCAGGGCTGTGCTGGGAACCTGACATCATGACCTGAGCCAAAGTGAGACCCTTAACTGACTGTTCCCACAGACCCCCTAAAAGCTACACTGTTCATGTTTGAAGGAGGTTGTTGTATGCTTAGCACTGAAGGGGATGGGCTCTTGCAGACAGTAATAGAGTATAAATGTTTCCACCAGTTTCTTTATACTGTTTAAAATATTACTATTTTATATAGCAAAATATTCTGTCTCTGACAGAGACAGATACAGTGAAAGGGGGAACACAAGCTGTGGGGAGGGGGATAGGGAGAAGCAGGCTTCTGGCTGAACAGAGAGCCCAATGCAGTGCTAATGACCTGAGCCTAAGGCAGACAATGACAGAGCCACCCACATGCCCCTAGAAATACACCCATTATGTCACTGAGGAAAGGGAGGCAGGTCCCGTACAGCAGCTTCCCTGAAGGATCACGAACCACACTGGATCTGACCTTGACTGGGGTTACCTACCTGGGAAATGAGGGAGCAACCACAGCACATGCCTTGCTGATCTGACCTAATCCACTGCCCAGAAGGCTTCTTCATCTCAAACATCTATTCTACCGTGTGACATCTTAAAGTTGCCCACATGATTGCATCATGCAACCCCTCCTCCATCCCTTGTCACGGATCTAGGCGGGGGACAGTAATCACTGACATCCAACAGCATTATTCCCAGGTAGACACAGGAGATTGATCAAATCATCAAGATAAACCAGGACCTCCCTACTCCTGAGAAACCCACACTTGCCATTTCTTGTCCCCATTTCATGTATTCATGTGCCTTTGCAGTGACTAAAAGGAGCAACCTCCGGGTGCCTCCAAACACGGAAAGTTCTTCACATTTCCCTTTAATAGGTCTTGTCTTTTTCTCTAAGGATGGTGCCTTCCTCAGATTTTACTGATTCACATCCCACATCCCCGTGCTAAATGTCTTAATACCCACCAGCTTTCCATCTGTCTAATCTCAATGAAACATTTTCTGAAGACACTCTCTCCACAGGCAAAAGAGAATGGTTGTGGTTCTTATGTAGAGAGGAAGAAAAATGAGGGCAAATACAACTGGAGATCTGGAGAAAAGTAGGTCATAAAACAGAAGTTCTTTTATCACAACTAGGGAGTCACTTGGGCAACTCAGGACAGTTGTCCTTCTCTACATGCTAATTTTTCATCTTAAATACTGTCTTTCCTGGCTACCACATGACTCCTATTGGGATAGATTTCTCTCTCCTATGGGGTACCTATGACACACATAGCATGGTCATATGTGCATGTGTACTTCATAGACACATCAAAACAATATTCAGTGTAGGGTGCAGGGCATGTGCTTTCATTTGGGGCCATGGTGCAGTGCTATAGAGTCCCAAGTCTAAATCCAGAATATGCCATTCCTACTAAAACAGATTTAGGGAAGGCCTGGGGGAGAGGGGATCTTCTCTATGATACACGGGAGGGAAAGCATTGGAAGAAAGGAGAGATGGTGGCTCACAGGTTGGACTGCAGATGTCATATCACACATCCTACTAACTTGGGACCTGCAGCATGCTGAATGGAGAATGCACTAGTGAGAAAGGCTCCTGTCAGTGCAAGACCCATGCAAAACTACTGGCTACACAAAATCGATGCCCAATAGCAGCATCATGGAGTACGTGAGCTAAAACATCAAGATCTCTATGTTACATACCTCAGTAATATCATTGTATTAACAATGAGGAGAAAATCACAGCACAGACTAGGGGAAAATATAATCACATATCCCTTAAACCTTCAAACCACTGGGAAAATGGATTCCTAGGTATACAGTTCTACTCCAGTATCAAAAAAGTGATTGACTTGATCATCTCCCTACAACCCTCAATGAGACAGATGAACACTAGACGCCAGATAACACATAATTCATGACACACCCATATCGATATGTTAAAAAAGTCTTATTAATGAAAATATATTATGTTCTATAGTCATACTCTCTAACGATTGCACTTAGGAAGATACATTGGTAGTTTACTGGACGGTAACCTCTTTTTCCTTAAAAAACAATCAGGAAAACCTTGTATTTCTAATATTGAGGAAGTTCTTTAGTTTCAATACCTGCAGAAGTGTGTGCTCTGAACACCTATTCCATGGAATCTTACATCAGTGTTATAACCGTAAGCACCATCTCCACTGAGATATACTTCATATATTGTGTATCATATGGTCATCTTCCATGGAAAATTAGGTATGCATGCATTCCACTTAATGGAGCAGGACATCTAATATCTTTGATGTAGCAACAATCAACCACATGGCCCTTCACACCCACGAGGAACAGAGTAATTTTCGGGAGTGATTTCAGAGAAAAACAGGTTAATATTGTTAGTCACAAATCTCAAATGTGGTCAATATAAGAATGAAAAAATACTGAAATCCCTTATATGTATGTAAATGTCCACCCTCTAAATCTGTTCAACAGAATACCACATACATTTTCTAAGTGTTTCAGTTTGATTTTTCCTTATAATCACTATGTTCATACAGAGTAATGTCTGAGTAGAGTGATTAATATATTCCACTGGCTTGATTCTTACATATATTGGCATTTAATGTTCAAATAATTAGTTTTCTAAATGATGCTAACTTTCAATTAACTTTCCTAAATGCTCTCTCTGGTGTTTGCTCCAATGTATACTGAAATGAAGGTCTTCCCACATTCACTATGTTGCAAGGGTTTGAATCAAGTATGCATTTTGAGATACTGAGGAAGGACTGAATTCCAGTTAAATGCTTGGCCACATCCTTTACATTTCACACTTTACTCCTATATGATCAGTATGATTTTAATAAATTTGGAGGTCCAGTGAGAGGTCAGACACATTTTTTTTAAAAATTTTATTTATTCATTGGAGAGAGAGACAGTGAGAAAGAGCAAGAGAGGGAGAAAGTCAGAGGGAGAGGCAGACTCCCTGTGGAGCTGGGGGCCCAATGCAGGACTCGATCCCAGAACTCCGTGATCATGGCCTGAGCCAAAGGCAGCTGCTCAACCATCTGAGCCATGCAGGTGCCCCACAGACACATTCTTAGTATTTGTACACTAACTCTCCTATATATAATCTCTGATATGGAGTGAGGAGGGAACAGTCCTTAGGCATTTTCTCACATACATCCTAATTTTCTCTCCAGTATGAATTCTTTGATGCCCAGTAACAGTCGTTCGCAGCTAGAGGGTGTGCCACATTATTCATTGGCTGTCATTCCAGTATGAATTCTCTATTTAGTAAACGTGTGCATGCTGGACAAAGGCCTTGTCACATTTGTCATTTCTGCAAGGTTATGGTCCAAAATGAATTCTCTGATGTGCATGAATGGGTAAGCACTCCTTAACTGATTTTTCTCACATTCTTTTTTTCTTTTTTAAAGATTGTATTTATTTATTTGACAGAGATGGAGAGAGAGCACAAGTATGGAGGAGGGGCAGGCAGAGGAAAAGGGAGAAGCAGGCTTCCTGCGGTGCTCAAACCTGGGAACCTGGGATCAAGAACAGGGTCTAAAGCAGCCACCTATCCAACTGAGCCACCCAGGTGCCCCCTTTCTCACATTCTGTACACTGGTAAGCTATCTATCTAGTATGAATTTTCTGATGTTTAGTGAGGATTGAGTGCCTGTAAAGGCCTTGCCACATTCTTAGTATTTGTACAGTTTCTCTCCAGCATGAATTCTGCGATGTTAAGGAAGGTCTGAGGGCCAAATTCTTGACTTTGGTAAGGTTTCTCTCCAGTATGAATTCTGAGATGTTGAGTAAGGGTTGAGCTATGGTTAAAGGCCTTGCCACATTTTTGACATTGATAAGGTTTCTCCCAGGTATGAATTCTTTGATGTTCAGTAAGGCTTGACCTCTGATTAAAGGCCTTCCCAGGGTGCCTGGGTGGCTCAGTGAGTTAAGCCGCTGCCTTCGGCTCAGGTCATGATCTCAGGGTCCTGGGATCGAGTCCCGCGTCGGGCTCTCTGCTCAGCAGGGAGCCTGCTTCCTCCTCTCTCTCTCTGCCTGCCTCTCTGCCTACTTGTAATCTCTCTCTGTCAAATAAATAAATAAATCTTTAAAAAAAAAAAAAAAAAGAAGGCCTTCCCACATTCTGTACATTGGTAAGGTTTCTCTCCAGTATGAATTCTGTGATGTTGAGTAAGTACTGAGCTCACTTTAAACCTCTTGCCACATTTCTGACACTGGAAAGGTTTCTCTCCAGTATGAATTCTGTGACGTTCACTAAAACTTGAGCTCCGGGAAAAGACCTTGCCATATTCTTGACATTGGTAGGGTTTCTCTCCAGTATGAATTCTGTAATGTTGAGAAAGGCTTGAGATGTGGTTAAAGGCCTTGTCACATTCATAACATTGGTAAGGTTTCTCTCCAGTATGAATTCTGTAATGTTGACTAAGGTCTGAGCTCTTGTTAAAGCCCTTACCACATTCTTGACATTGGTAAGGTTTCTCTCCAGTATGAATCCTGTGATGTTTGTTAAGATGTGAGCTCTGGCAAAAGGCCTTGTCACAGTCTTGATATTGGTATGTTTTCTTTCCAGTATGAATTCTGTTATGTTGCATAAGCCTTGAGCTGTAAATAAAGGCCTTGCCACATTCTTGACATTGGTAAGGTTTCTCTCCAGTATGAATTTTGTGATGTTGAATAAGCTGTGAAGTGCAGTTAAAGGTCTTGCCACATTCCTGACATTCGTAACATTCCTCTCTGGTATAGGTTTATGTCCATTTATTGATGGACAGTCCTTATAGGTTTTAACACCTTCTTCACATTTTTGTATTTTTTCTCCAGTATGCATTCACAGATATTGATAGTGTTGAGTGGCAGTCTAAGGATTTCCACATTCCTTCAAAGTGTAAGCTTCCTTTCCCCTAGGAATTATCTTACTTATATTTAGGCTTGATGACTGGCAAAAATGGTCCCTGCTTTATTAGATCTGACTAGGTTTTTTCCCTCATGAATTCTCTGATGACCACCAACACTGATGGACTGGTTACAAGCCTTCCCACATTCATTATATTTATGAGGGCCATCTCCCAAATGGTGACCATTATGTACACTAAGGTTAGAGCTTGAATGAAAGCCTTCCCCACATTTATCACATTCATAATGGATCTCTGCAAACCTAGCCCTGACACATCGGTGAACACTGGTGCCCTGGTTCAATGTTTTCTCAGATTCAGTGCAGTGAGCAATTCTGTCTCCAATGAAAAGCCTCTGGTCATTCTGGAGGGTTGACTCCTGAGTGAAGCCCTCTCATATGGATCCCACTGAGCACTTTGTTCTTCAGGCAAATCCTATGTTTCAAATGGCTCAAATAATTAATCTCAGCATGGACTAGGTTACTTTCCCAATATTCCAAATGGTCTGTCCACAAATAGCTATGTTTGAATAGTTGATTGGAGCTTGTGCTGACAGAAACACACTGCTCTGCAGAAACAGTTGACTTAAAGAGGGAGGTTTTCCACAGCGTTTTATATCCTTCACCATTTGGGGCACAGAGATTCTCATTAAGGACCACGGCTTTGGTTTGGGTGTATCATCCAGGATTTCTTTGATACTCGTCACTATCCCCCCCCATCACTGTCCCAGTCTGTATGTAAGTGTAAAATCTCAACAGCACTATGTTTGTATCTGTACACTGATATTTTCTGGAAAGAATCTTCTATGCTCTGCTTTAGCAGGAAACTCTGGGTGTCATGTGAAGATACAGCTGAAAAATACCAAATAAAAGTAAAATCACTGTACTTACTACATTCAGAAGAATATACTGAAGACTTCTTAAATAGAAGCATCAAGTGAGTCAATGTCAGAAAGATGGCTGAGAAGGAATCATCATGACTTCATTTCTCTATAGTCACACAACACTGACACAACGTACTGAGCACAGAGTCTAATAGGGAATTTTGCAGTATGGTCATTGTGTAGCAAAAATCACTTCTCTGTATTTCTAACAATCAGGAAAAGGGTCACATAAGCTCAAAATTAGCAGAATGACCAATATTGAAACAGAAAACTGAAATGAATCAACTAGAGTACAGTAAAAATAGGAACATATCAAGCAGAGGAAGAGTTGTTTGTCAGAAAAGATCAACAATATTGACAGCCCATGAACTAAATTAAGAGTAATAGGGAAGGGGCACCTGGGTGGCTTAGTGGGTTAAAGCCTCTGCCTTCCACTCAGGTCATAATCCCAGGGTCCTGGGATCAAGCCCCACATGGGGCTCTCTGCCCAGCAGAAAGCCTGCTTCCCTTCCTCTCTCTCTGCCTGCCTCTCTGCCTACTTGTGATCTCTGTCAAATAAATAAATAAAATCTTAAAAAAAAAAAGAATAATAGGGAAAAGACCAACTAAAGTGAGAGGTGAGGAAGTGAAAGCAGATACGGTATAACTGACCATAGAAATAAAAGTAATTATAAGAGGCAATAATGGATAATCAGTACCCACAAATTGATACTAAAAAACAAGTATAGATTTTAAAAAAGGTATAACCAATTTAGACTCCATCACTCAGAAAAGTAGAAAAAAATCTCAACCAATCTACAAATATGAAGATGAATGAAAGAGGAATAAAAGAAAGAAAAAAAAATCCAACAAAAAAAAAATTGTGTGCCAGATGAGTTCACTGAATATTCAAACAGACACTGAAAGAGAAAGGACTGCAAATCTCCTCAAAAATTTCCAAGGAGTGATGATCAGAGAAACTAGCAGAACACTCTCTGTGGCACCAGCATTATCAGCTCATCCAAGAGACAAAGACACTACAAATGACAAAGTTTACAAACCACTGCCTGTGAGGCATATTCACTCGAAGTCCACAATAAAATAGTGGAAACTGAATCAAAAGTACATTTTCCCTTTTTACAAGATGATCAAGACGGAAACAGACCAGGAAATAAGGGCGCTCCAACATACAGAAAACCATAAATTCAAGACTCCACATTAACAGAATGAAGGTCAAAAATGACATGGTCATATTAAGGGAGACAGAATACAAATATGGGGGAATTAGACAACATGTCATGTTAAAACTCAAGGTAGAGAGAGAAGGAAAACTCCAACTAATGAATGCCAAGATGTATGAATACCTGAAAACTATTCAATAGGGATGGTCTGCATGCTTCTCCTCTATGATCAGCAGGTAATGAAGTGACCCCATCACTGCCTTGAATATACTTCTGGATACTCTAGTCAGAAGAATTATGCAAGCAAAAATAGAGTAAAGGAATCTAAACTGAGAAAGAAACACTGAAACTATCTCTGTTCACACATGACACGATTTTCTTAGAAATGCCTAAATGTCATCATTTTAATTTTTTTACTGTTTTTGGTCCTTGTTTGTATTGTTCATTTCTGCCAGTTTTTCCCTACTAGGCTTTCTATTTCCCAATTTTTTCATCTTATACAATACAGAGTTTAGAAAATGTTGGAATAAACAACTGAATTTCCACCAGGAGAATTAAAAAAGGAAGAGACTTTGATGAAACTTAGTAGAGGAACAAAATAAATAAAAATCCAAAATAAAATAGAGAGCAGATTCACACTAATGGAACACTGAGTGTAATGTCTATGTCAATCAATAAAATAAAACTGGCAATGCTTTAACTCCATAAGCCATTACATAATAACAAAAGGGAAATTTAGGAAAACAACAACAACAGAATGTCTAAAAATAGACAAGTTATTAAGAATGAATTACTAGGGGTGCCTGGGTGGCTCAGTGGGTTAAAGCCTCTGCCTTTGGCTCAGGTCATGATCTTAGGGTCCTGGGATTGAGCCCCGCATCGGGCTCTCTGCTCACTGGGGAGTCTGCTTCCCTCCACTCTCTGCCTGCCTCTCTGCCTGCTTCTGACCTCTCCCTCTTTCAAATAAATAAATAAAATTTTTAAAAAATGTGACTTTTACTAACCTTGAACCAGAAAAATGGGAAATCTTAGATCATTAAGAAACATGAATTTGGAATGAATTTGGAAGCAATACTCTCCCAGCACAGAAAAGCCCAAGACCTGGGAATCTCACTAGTTTTGATGGAAGCTATGAGTTCGCTAAATAAATCCCGTGTTTCATGATTCTTCTCCCTCCCTTTGTTCAGATTCAGTATTTTCCTTTATTTTTCCTTCTACATGACAAAGTCATTCTTCTGCTTCTTCCAGCCTCCTCTTAATTAACATCAAACCTGTTTCTAATCTCGCTTACTGCATTGTTCACCTATGTTTGATTTTTAGAAAGGCATATATTTGAGGGCGGGATCATAAAAGTTCAGGTGGGAACTGCAGGGAGAGGGAATCACATGCAGGCATCACACTAACTGAGCCTGAATCCCAGAACCCTGAGATCAAGGTCTGAGCAGAAATCAGGAGTCAATGTCTTCCCTGAGTGATCCACCAAGCACCCAAATATTTTTTAATTTAATTTTTTAAAGATTTTATTTATTTATCAGAGAGAGAGAGGGGGAGAGAGCGAGCACAGGCAGACAGAATGGCAGGCAGAGGCAGAGGGAGAAGCAGGCTCCTCACTGAGCAAGGAGCCTGATGTGGGACTCAATCCCAGGACGCTGGGATCATGACCTGAGCCAAAGGCAGCTGCTTAACCAACTGAGCCACCCAGGCATCCCTAATTTAATTTTTTAAAATTAATTTATTTATTTTACAGAGATTGCACGTAGACAGAGAGGCAGGCAGAGGGAGAGGGAGAAACAGGCCTCCTACTGAGAAGAGAGCCCAAAGCTGTACTCAATCCCAGGACCCTGAGATCATAATCTGAGCTGAAGGGAGAGGCTTTAACCCATGAGCCACAGAGGTGCCCCGAACATAATTATTTTTTAACTCTTATCTCTGTGGTAAAGTTCACCCTATTTTTTTCTCAACACTTTCAATATCCTTTGTGATTGATAGGTACAGTAGTTATCAAACTCCTTACTATGATCTGTTTCCATTGCATCTCTGGCCCTTGTCTCATCTGCTTGTTTTGTTTGGATAAATTCTTTCATCTTGGCATTTTGTCTAAGTCTTTACCTTCCTCTGTGTGATAGAAAAGCCAATGATGTTTCCTGCTGTATCCTTCAGGCCAAGGGTCAGCAGGGCTCTCCTTGCCAGTTTGGTCCCTGGCCTGAATGTGGCCAGTTTGAACTAGGGGAGCTCTGGTCTGCTTATGAGAGGAGACCTGACATCAACTCCACCAGGACTGCAGCCCTGCAAAATACCTGCTCAGGAGACAAGATGTAGGTAGGGGCTCACCGTGCTAAGCCTGAGATAAGCCTCACTGAGAAGGGCAGTCCCCTCAGATCACAGGGGGATGAGGCCTGGTGCAAGCAAGCCAGACAGCCAGTGTCCTCACTGAGTGGGGATTGTCTTTGTGCTACAGGATGGGACAGGGAAATGGTACCATCCAACGCCCATGTTCTTGGAGCCACGTGTCACTGAATGTTTCCTCTCAGGAATGTGCTCCTAGACTACTGAATACTGTCCTGACTACGTGCCCCAGGTGTTCTTCAGATGGCTGTTTCCATGCTGTGAGCCCCCAGATTCTTTGTAAGCATTCTCTCCAAGAGCACCCCAGTGCACTCCTGGTTCTATCCCATCCAAACCTGCTGCCCATTAAAACTCCAGGATTTAAGATGTGCTGGTTCCAAGAACTCAGAAAATTCAGCCCTTTTCCCTTTCCAAGCCAATGGCACTGGGAAAAACTCTTTAGGCATCCCCTGAGTGTTCCTCTGTCATGACACCTACTGCACAGCTGGGTCTCCCTGCCTTCCACAATGCTATACTCCTCTCCTCCCTAAACCATGTCTCCACACTATCTGCCATCTTCCATGTGGCTTCTTCTCTCCTTTTACTTAGGAAGTTTGTCTAGTCACTGAAGAGTGACTAGACAGTCATTTAGGATGACCTGACAGTTGCCTAGTGGTGCTCATGACAGGACACATGAGTCTAGGATCCTCCTACTCCACTGCCCATGCTTCTACTGGGAATCCTTAGTGTTTTTTGTTTGTTTGCTTGTTTGTTTTTTAAAGATTTTATTTATTCGACAGACAGAGATCACAAGTAGGCAGAGAGCCAGGCAGAGAGAGAGGAGGAAGCAGGCTCCCCGCTGAGCAGAGAGCCCAATGCAGGGCTCGATCCCAGGACCCTGAGATCATGACCTGAGCTGAAGGCAGAGGCCTTAAACCACTGAGCCACTCAGGTACCCCAAGCCTTATTGTTTTAATCCTATTAAAACTCATATGTATTTTATAAAGCTGGTACACAAATCAACATAAAAAATTAGTTTTGTTTCTATACAACAAAGAACAATTCCCCAAACTGAAACATCACACTTTTAGAGCAAACACCACCCCCCAATAAAAATGCTTCCAATTAAACATAATGGTAGAGGTCAAACCAGAAATTATAGAAAATGTACTGTACTGTGTAGGAATCAAGAAATGAATAAACTGGAAACACATCTATGTTCCTTCACTGGAACTTGAAACAGAATAAATCTTGAAGTGATCTACAGAAAATGCAATCTCTACCAAAATTCCAATGCCATTTTTGCATAAAGATCAAAATCCACCGTAACTTTATGTGGAAGTCATGGGATAACCCATACCCAAAATAATCTGTGAAATGAAGAGCACATATATTGATTTAAGGCATACAAGACACAGTTATCAAATAGAGTAGAACAGCAGAATAACGAAAGAATGTAGGTGAACTACATGTGTACTTCTCCAGTGCTCATGGATATGACAATGAACTGAAGATCTTAAAAGTCATATTCTGATTTAGATGTTTGGATGGGGTCTCAGAGTCTACTTTTCATAAATGTACCACTGATGTCCTACATCGACAATGTATGCTTTGCTCACAATTCCAGGACTAAATTATGATGAAGCGTTTCAAAGGGGGAGTGCCTGGGTGGCTCAGTGGGTTAAAGCCTCTGCCTTCTGCTCAGGTCATGATCCCAGGGTCCTGGGATTGAGCCCCGCATAGGGCTTTCTTCTCAGCAGGGAGCCTGCTTTCCCCTCTCAATACCTGCCTCTCTGTGTTCTTGTGATCCCTTTCTGTGTCAAATAAATAAATAAATTCTCTCTCTCTCTCTCTCTCTCTTTTTTTTTAAAGGAGTTTCAAAGAATCCTAAAAAGGGGGAAGAGCATAGAGGTGAGCATGGAGTCCTTCGCTTCCCATCACTCTTCCTTCAAGCCAACTGTATCCCTGTATAACCATATTGGCCAGTCACTCTTCTCTGAACCTCTTTTTATTTTTCCTTCTTCAATTCACTGCACCACCATATTCATGGAAATGGCTCCCTCCTTCACAAGAAATGCACGTGCAATCTGCTTCTGGCTGTAAGGCTGGATTTTGTACCAGAAGCCACTGAAGCTGTGGTGTTCATAAATTTCAAGTTTTCCCTGCATTTTTACTAATACCCGTGGCTTCAGGTTATGGAATTACTTGTTTCAACTTAGGCTTCCTTCTGGAAACTGACTTTGCCTAAAATCAGCACAGTTATAAAACTTAAAAAATCCTCTGTTCACTCAGATCAGGAGGAGTGTAGGGACAGCATGGGCTCTGATACAACACAGGGACAGCTTTCCCAACTATTGGGAAGGGCTTTTGAAGCAGAAATGATCACTGCTGGTTAATTAGTGATTTACTTCTCAAAGAATCAGTGCCTGACACATAGATCAGAGCACAGGAGTAGATTCATCATGGGGCTGAGTGGAAGTGAGGGAGGACCCTGCCAATCACAGGTCATTATGCTTACAAGGTCATCCATCTAACCTGGATCAGACCCTATGTTGGGTTATATTCCTGGGATATCAAAGATTCGTGCAACCACAGCACACACCTGGCTGGTTCTCACTAGCAGTATCCAGCAACCTTCCTCATCTTCAACATCTATTGTCATGTGACAACTTTAAGCTATGCCCACCATATTTAAATCAAGCAGTACCCCCTCTCCATGTACTCCACACATCTGGGCCTCAGAGAGTACAATTATCTCTGTCATCTGATAACAACTGGTCCTCAGGACCAGCAGGGAATACATTACATCATGAGAAAAGCACTGGACATCCCAGACAACCACATTTCCCAGGAACGCATTTCTGTCCCATTCGCTCATCATAAGTAGCTCCCTAAGGCTTTGCAGTGACCAAAGGAACCTCTCTAACAGATCTCTGTTTGCATTTCAAGAGTTCACCATATTTCATTTCCATAGCACTTACCTTCCTCTCAAACTGTCGCCAACATCATGCTTTATCTGTCCTCACAACTTCCAGTGCCAAATGCCTAAACTAATCCTTTTGCCCAGTGATGGATTTTTGCTTTTCTTCCAGTGCAGTGTTGACAACATTGTATTTAAAACACACATATGGTCTCACGTGATCCTGTTATCAACCATTTACAGTGGAATTAGAGAACTCTAAGCTACTCTCTAGAGATACATCTGCCCCTTAATCCTTTCAGGTCTACTAACAAACAGAGTCAACCACTGAATAACAAGCTTTTCATCAGAAATAATCCACTTACACAGACAAGTTTATTTTTTTTAAGATTTTAAAAAAATATTTAATTTATTTATTTGACAGGCAGAGATCACAAGTAGGCAGAGGAGCAGGCAGAGAGAGAGGAGGAAGCAGGCTCCCTGCTGAGCAGAGAGCCCGATGTGGGGCTCGATCCCAGATCCCTGGGATCATGACCTGAGCCAAAGTCAGAGGCTTTAAACCCTTGAGCCACCCAGGCACCCCTTTTTAAAGATTTTATTTATTTATTTGAGAGAGAGAGAGAGAGCAAGCATGAGAGGAGAGAGGTCAGTGGGAGAAGCAGACTCCCTGCTGAGCAGGGAGCTCAATGTGGACTCTAGGATCCCTGGACTCTAGGATCATGACCTGAGCCAAAGACAGTCGCTCAACCAACTGAGACACATAGTTGCTCAACCAACTGTGCCCCCAGACAAGTTTATCTTGATAAACCCAGTGCACTACAGTGAATATCTTTTCCCTATGATTTCCTTAATGTTTTATTTCCTCAAATTACTTCCTTATAAAACTATGGTATATACAGCAGACCACATATGAAGAATGGGAGGATGGATGACATGTTGTAATTAACACATCAAACACCACAAATGAAAATGGATTTCTGAAACAGCATGGCAAATGCACTTCACCTTGTGCAAGAGCTCCTAGAAGAGCAGTAGTGGGATCCCAGCAGTCCCAACAAGAATGGGGCCAGCATAATGTACTCAGCTACTGAAAGATCAAAAAATACCACCAAGAATACTTTACAGGAGAAAATTCTTTTCCACAGATGTAGAAATGAAGACATTCCCAAGTAAAGACCCCTCTACATTTACCAGTAGATCTGTCCTAAAAGAACCATTAAAGGAGCCCTCTCTAGAGGAAATAAAAGGATTCTACCCAGGAATTGCAACCACATGAGGACACAAAGCTCTCTGCTGAACATAAATATGTAGACAACTACACCAACCTGCGGTGTTGTAATGACATACCAGTCACGTTTATTTCTGCTACAGAACTTTGTTTTCCAAAAAGTATAAAAATCAGGGGCACATGGGTGGCTCAGATAAGCCTCTGCCTTCGGCTCAGGTCATGATCTCAGGGTCCTGGGATTTAACGCCATATCAGGCTCTCTGCTCAGAAGGGAGCCTGATTTCCTCCCTCTCTCTCTGCCTGCCTCTCTGCCTACTTGTGATCTCTGTCTCTCAAATAAAGTCTTAAAAAAAGTATAAAAATCACTAATGTAGATCATAAAGTATGCAACATAAAAAAAGAATGTGTGATACTGGTAACAAAGTGGGTGCTGGGGTAGAGACAGGAGAAAGAGTCTTCTATGTACCTGACACAGAGGTTGAAATGGTTTGTTTTACAACAATGCTGTTTTAAGGAATCTCTAAGGTAACAAAAAGGAAAATACTCCCAGAAGACACAAAAGGCAATGAGAAAGGTACAAAGGCATACGCTGGGTATTCATCTTACAATTACAGATAAAATACATCTTTCATATTTCATACCAAAACATGATACAGAAGTATAAAATGTTTGAAAATTACTTTGAATTCAAAACAGACTTTCTCTCATGCAGAGAGAATAAAAATTCACCCACAAATACATGGGGAAATAAATTCTATGTTGATGACAACTCACCTAGACATGGTACAACATTCACTGACTACTCACCAAGGAGACAAAAAGTAGGGGTCACACAGTATGTATGTGTGATACAGAAACACAAGACAAAGACACACAAAATTTACCAGCAAAAAGAATAAAGGTCATGTGGCACCTGGGTGGCTCAGTGGGTTAAGTCTCTGCCTTCAGCTCAGGTCATGATCTCAGGGTCCTGGGATCGAGCCCCACATGCGGTTCTCTGCTCAGTGGGAAGAGACATTACACCAATTCACCGCTGAGGAACCAAACTCAAAGAGTGGAAATATCTATATGTTAAAAAAAAAGAAAGAAAGAAAGAAAAAGAAAAGAAAAGAAAGAAAGAGTTAAGAAAAAATAACATCTGAAGGGAAATAAAGCTGTACATTTTCCCAATAGGGCAGTGCTTTGTTAACTGATGAAGTTACTGAATCTTAGTTTTGTAGGCCTAAGATTAAAGCCTCTGTAGAGTCTTACAAAGTATTAAGTATATTAAATAATAAGTATTAGAAAGTATAAGCCAGAGAACATTAGAAATCTGTCTCCGGTGTTCTGGAATTTCTGCACCAAACCCCCTGACTTCTTGTCTCATGATGAAAACCAGAATTTATGAAGACTTTAGCGTAGAGGTCCTCAGAAATATGATGACTTCCCCAGGGTCCCCATAGCAATGGAGGGAGAATAAGGAGGCCTCCACCTCCAGTTATATGATAATTATATGCTGGATCATCACTGGAGCTGAAGGAGAATCCCTAGAGAATACAAGAGCTTGATAATGTTGGAGAGCAGATGTCTCTCTGGGAGCGAAAGAGAGACAATAAACTGGGCATGTTTCCAACTGAAATTCATTCAAGGAGAGCTACTCGAACCACAGCTTAAGGTCGACATTCCTCCTTCACACTTGAACCTCCCCTCTGTCATCTGCCTCATTCATTCCCACCTACCTGGATGGAAGCCTCCGGTCTCCTTTCTCTTCACATTCCAGAGCTGTTTCTCTTGCTCCAAAACCAAGATCAGGTGTGGCATTGACAGAAGGAGACCTGTTTATGAGGAAAAAGGAAAATGACTATTGCTGCTGATTCTAAATTCCCATGAGTCTTGGGTTCAGTAGAGAAGATGTTGGACAATTCTAGAAAGTGGTTTTCCAAAAGGTGTTGCCCAACAGTCCCCTTAACACACTGTAGGCATTTCCAATGTTTACATCCTGACCTCCACTTTTAAGTAGCAGACACAAAAATCAGAATGAGAAGTTTCAGTCTCAGATGTAAGCAGCACCATTCTGTGTCACTTAATGTTGAGAACTGCCACTCATCTTCACAAGCCATGATGTTACCTTGAGGAAGGAGAAGCTGAGGCTGAAAAGGAAACATGAAGATTTGTCTCTCCATCCACAAGCCCCTACTATTTTCCCTTTCTGCCTGCATCTGAAATCCAGTCATTCCAAGAGAAATCTCCCAAGAGGCAGTCTTCACAGGAAGCAACAAAACCCTGTGTGGCATTTTGAAAACCTGGAAGGAGTCTTCCTCACCCAATAAATGGAGGAGTTTATAGTTCTCTAACATCACGTCCCTGTACAGTTGCCGCTGAGTGTGGATCAGGTGTCCCCAGTCCTCCTCAGAGAATTCTATGGCCACATAACTGAAGGTCAGCAGTCCCTGTGATAAATGCCACAGTCACCAAGTGGCCACTGACAAAGTGTGCCCCTAAGATGGTCCCTAAGATGAAGAGGAAGTTAGTGTCACCACCAAGAACCAGATTGGACCTTTTCATCTCCGTGATAAGAGTGTGGGAAAAAAGAAAAACCTATGGGGCAGGGGGCTGCCTGGTTGAGAACTTTCACTCCTTTCACTCCCAGAAGTCAACTCTATCAACTACACAGAGGTGACAGCCCTCCTTGTGCAGTATAAAGTGTTGGGATGTGGGAGAGAAGCCAATGGTCAAGAAATTCTAGACATGTTTTGATGTAAAATATTGGGGTTCTGGAGTGAATGATGAAAAAAGGATTGTTGAGATACCCGTGGTACAAACACTGTGGTCCTAATGCAAGGGGAGAGGAACGTGAGCGGTGACTGGTTCTATGCTTTCAGGTTGGGGGGGGGGGTGAGGGATAGCAGGAGGCTCTAAGGAATTTGGAAGCAAGTTTCCAGGACCCTCAGGGCCTCCCAGCTGGTGTTTTGATGAGGCCACTCACTGTTTAGTTAACACTTTAGTCAGGAGAACCTCCAGGTGTCTATCAGTGGGCCACAAGCTTGAAGGATGGTTCCCAAGCTACATTTGGGGAATAAAGTTCAAGGAAGTTTCCAAAGCAATTTTCATATGTTAAAGAGGAATTACAAGGTCCTGGAGGTGTGGCTAGTGTCAAGCTAAGGCTGCTTTTAGCGTCCAACAAAATATTAACCTTGAGGCAGTTGTGAGTTTCCTGAGGAATGCCTTTCTCAGGTATTTATCAACAACTGGAAGTTGAAGGAAATTTATTTATTTATTTATTTATTAAAGATTTTATTTATCAGAGAGAGAGGGGGGGAGAGAGCGAGCACAGGCAGACAGAATGGCAGGCAGAGGCAGAGGGAGAAGCACTGAGCAAGGAGCCCGATGTGGGACTCGATCCCAGGACGCTGGAATCATGACCTGAGCCGAAGGCAGCTGCTTAACCAACTGAGCCACCCAGGCATCCCAGTTGAAGGAAATTTAATTTTATCCACACCACTTTTGACTTTGTTCTCCTCCTCAGAAACTACAAGCAAGGGGGACCCAGACCGTTCAGTTGGTTAAGGGTCTGCCTTCAGCTCAGGTCAGGATCCCAGACTCCTGGGATGGAGCCCTGAGTTGGGCTCCCCACTCACTGGGGAATCTGCTTCTCCCTCTTCCCTTTCCTCACTCATGTGCTCCCTCTGTCTCTCTGCTGAGAAAATGTGTAAAGAAAAGAAAAAAAAGAAGGAAGGAAGGAAACTAAGAAAGAAAGAAATGACAAGCAAGCGAAAGGCAGAAGAAAGAAGTGGACACCTGAAATGCGGTAGTTCCTGCATATTACTCAGTATCCCATGTTCCTTACAAGTGATAGGAGGGAAAATAGGAACATGATGGGGGAGGATCTGGCAGACAGCACCAAGCCAATAAAAGAAGTTCACATCAGCTGAATGGAAACAAATTTTATAAATACCTAATGCAAATCAAAGTGTGGAGGCCGAGAAAATTAAGGCCATCCCACCTCAAATTTAGCTGATGTGGGAAACAGGGGCAGAAGAAAATCATTAAAATTCCTTACTTACTGACAAGTCCTTGAAACAGACCAAGTGGCTCTCTCCTAGGGACTTAACTGCCCTCACCTTGAGATTTTGCTAAGGACAATCTTAGCCTGACCAACCTCCTACCCCAACAGGTCCCACCAGGATTCTATAAGTCTACTTTAACAATTCCTTTAGCACTAAACCTCCAAGATAGGGTCAAGAATCATTCCCAAGTATATGTCCCACTGATATACATCTAAAGGGTCTCACGAGAATATTTTTATTATTGGTAATAAATAACCTTTCTCCCAACAATAGCTAGCCCCTCAAGGTCCTGGAGTCCTTACTTCCAAAAATCCTTGGAGACTTACATCATCCATAATCCCCTTTGTCCTCACCCACCACCGAGTCCACCCCTATTCTGCCTTTAAAAACTCTGACTGTAATCTGGTTCGGGATCCAAGTTCCTACTTCGTTGTGCCGGGTATACTTGGGCCCAAGCTTAAGCTAGTCAAATAAACCCTTGTGTGATTGCATCCATGCTTGGCTCCTTGGCGGTCTCTCAGATGCAAAAACTAGGGCATAACAAAAGGACACATCATCACTGGTATTTCCAACGGACTGAAAACAGGATTTCAGAATATAACTCTAATTTTGGAAATACAGTAGATACACATAAACAATTCAATCACTATATGATCTGTAGAGGCTGCTTTTAGGCAAGGAGGATTGAGCAAAGGAGTGGAGGGAGAGCCCCAGTGTCCCCTTGGCTGAGTCCAGACAGTCCCAGCAGGGGACCCACCACAAAATTTCCAAGACAACCATGTACAGTGAGCAGAAAGGAGCAAGCTTCAGGTTCCCCAGAACTCCTCACCTTCCTTCCCCCAATAAGAAACCCCCACACACTGCACATTGCAGACAAGCTCTGCTGTGTCCTCTTGCCTGCTTATCTCTTACATATTCAGGAAACTTCCACTGCCTTTGTCCTGCCTCAGGGAATTCCATCAGCGCTGCTGGACGGGCTTCCAGCCAGTCATGGACCCATGTCTGGGACCCCAAGTGACTGACAGAGACACTACACTGAGATGGCAGAGCATCCCTGGGCTAGTAATAGCTAGTTTACACCTTTCTTTTCTTTGAATTTTTAAGATTTATTTTTATTTTCATCTTCTTTTAAGATTCTATTTATAAGGGCACCTGGGTGGCTCAGTCAGTGGGCATCAGCCTTCTGCTCAGGCCAAGATACAAGGTCCTGGGACCACCTCCTACATGGTAGGGGGGTGGAGGACTATGATGTGGGGGTGAGGTGGGTGGGGGTGTGTCTTTGCTCAGCGGGTAGCCTTCTCTCTCTGACCATAGCACACCCTACTCATGCTCTCACTCTTTTTCTTATAAATAAAGAAAATCCTTTTTTTTTTTTAAAGGAGAGAGCCAGATATGGGGCTTGATCCCAGGACCCCGGGATCATGACCTGAGCTGAAGGCAGAGGTTTTAACCATCTGAGCCACCCAGGCACCCCAATAAAGAAAATTTTTTACAAAGACTGTATTTATTTCAACAAGAGCCAAGTGAGAGAGTACAAGTAGGCAGAACAGGAAAGGAAGAGGGAGAAGCAGGATCCCTGCCCACCTGGGAGCCTGATGTGAGGCTGGACCCCAGGATCCTGAGATCATGAATGACCTAAGCTGGAGGCAGAGGCTTAACCCACTGAGCCACTCAGGTGCCACAATAAATAAAATTTTGAAAAAAATATTGTATTTATTTCATAGAAAGCGAGAGAGAGATCACAAACTGACAGAAAAGTAGAGGAGAGGAAGCAGCAGGATCCCTGCCCACATGGGAGCAGGATGTGGGGCTGGAATTGCGCAATTCCCCGGAATTGCGACCTGAACTGGAGGCAGAAAGCCGACTCTTAACCAATGGAACCACCCTCGGTGAGCAAGCTTGATTTATATTTTAGAGAAGATGGAGACCGGTAGGAGAGGGAGAAAGAGAATGTCAAGTGGACTCTCCTCTGGGCACAGAGCCAGAAGCAGGGATACTAGTCCAGAACATTGAGATCCTGACCTGAGCTCAACCAACAGTCAAAGCTTAGTCAACAAAGACCCCCAGGCACCCTCCCCTAGTGGATTTTAAGTAGAATATCTCCTTCACTTGCTAAAGATGAAGACACACACACACCCTTTCTTAGAATGAGAAGTTTCCAAGTTTTCCAGGACTCATACCCACCGATCTTATATCTGCATTTCCTTACTCCCCAGCTGCATACAACTGATCGAGAATCTAGACGAACCTGAATCAAAAATGATTCCCCTCCCGGATATAACAGGACTGCACCTCATCAGCCACAGCAATCTTGGACTCGACACCTTTCCCTCCAGATCCGCCACCAATGGAATTTGTCACTCCACGTGGGACTTTATTTTTTATTTTTTAAAAGATATTGTTTATTGATTTGACAGAGATACAAGCAGGCAGAGAGGCAGGCAAAGAGGAGGAAGCAGGCTCCCTGCTGAGCAGAGAGCCTGATGTGAGGCTCAATCCCAAGACACTGAGATCAGGAACTGAGCTGAAGGCAGAGGCTTTAACCCACTGAGCAATCCAGGCGCCCCCTCGAGGAACTTTAAGTCTAAGTGACAAGTAATGATGCCCTATTGAAGCCAGGTTGGGGACACAGGACAGAAGGCTCTAAGACATAGAGAAACATTCTCTATGCAAGACTTAACCGTGATTATCACTTCTGAACAGATCTTAAAAAAAAAAAAAAAAAAAAAAAAAACCCACAGGTGAACGCAGAAGCGAGAAGCACCCAGATTCGAGGCATCCACATCTGCAGCTTCTAAACGCAATGGTCTGCGGAGAAACAGAGGACACGGCTCTGCGGGGACACCAGGCTCACCTGAGAATGGGCCATTTCTGTCTTAACCTCCACCTCCAGATTTTGTTCTCATGAGGGATCTGTGGAAAATCACAGCTGCATCAGGAGAAAATGCCCTGAAATCCAACAACATAGCTCCTTCTCTTCACACTGCTCGCCCGCGGGCAGGACTTGGAGATGCAGAAAAGGCCCAACTTCCCAGTCCTTTGTGTCCCGAGCAGCCCAGAAACTGTGAGCTCCCATGAGGACACCCATCCCTGCATTTTCCTCACCTGCTTTGTGGGGGGGGTGGGGGGTGGAAGGGGTCCCCTCCCACCGCCACTCACAACTTCAGCGTCAGCATCGAAACAGTGGGCTGCATGGACCCGACCTTCCCAGACTCATGGAGCAGAGACGCTGTCACCTCTCCTGGACCAAAGCCTCAAATCCACTTTCAGAAAACCACGGAAAGCCCTCGGGCTCCCCCACCACTCCTCACTGAGAATCTCTGGAGCCCTTAATTAACACAACAGTGTTGTTTTGGCCCAAACCAACCGACAGAATCTGAGGGGGAGGCCCGCAGAGGAGATCCTTCTTGAAACTCCACAGGTGACCCTGCTGGGAAGGAACAGGGGAGGTGACCAGGCCAAGCAGAGTAACCAAGGCTGGGGCTGGGAGCAGAGTTGAGCCCTGCCTTCTCCACCATCAGAGTTTCGGGAGACTGCCTCCTCCCCCCTCTTTCTGCTACACAGAGGAAGACCCCTGACCGACAACATTCCCATATAAAAGCAAATGTCTCTTGCAAAATAAAGGCTTTCAGAGCTTTTCCTTTATCTACCTTTGATTCAAAATAAGCGTTCAAAAATAATGCTCGGGCCAAGAGACATTTTCCCTTCAGTAAGAAGGGAGACATATATTCCCCTTCAGTAGGTAAGTGTTTCTGTTCTGTTCTGTTTATAAGGACCTGCCACAACGTTTTCCACACTGCATACCCTTTTTGCCCTCCCACTGGGGATGTATGAGAATTCTAATTCTCAGCATTCTTAAGAAAATTGGATGTTGGGGAGCCTGGGTGGCTCAGTTTAAGCCGCTGCCTTCGGCTCAGATCATGATCTCAGGGTCCTGGAATCAAGTTCCAAATCAGACTCTCTGCTCAGCGGGGAGCCTGCTTCCCTCTCTCTCTCTCTGCCTGCCTCTCCGTCTACTTGTGATTTCTCTCTGTCAAATAAATAAATAAAATCTTAAAAAAAAAAAAAAGAAAATTGAATGTTATACTTTTGTTATTTTTTATTTTTTTATTTTAGCCATTCCAGAAAACCCTGAGTGGTTGCTCAGTGTAAAGTATGAAGTCCTCTTAAAATAGCTATCTTGGTGACTGAAATGAAAACCACTTGAAAGGCATCAAGTTGAACAAAGAAAAAAGTAATTAATGCTTCAGTGAGACTCCCATTTCCAACTAGTAACCTTTCTCTTCTCCACAGACCTCCTCAACTCACTTCTCAAGTCACTTCTCAGCCCTTTCTTTCAGGAAGATGATTCCACCCTGAGAACATGATGAACAGGCAGCACAGACACAATTCCCCTGGAAATTGGCCATTATCCAGCATTTTCCAACAAACCCTTGGCTCCTTCTCCCAGTGGGCTGCA
Organism: Mustela nivalis; assembly: GCF_964662115.1. Lineage (NCBI taxonomy): Eukaryota > Metazoa > Chordata > Mammalia > Carnivora > Mustelidae > Mustela > Mustela nivalis. The sequence continues at coordinate 51,148,904 of NC_139037.1, read as the reverse complement.
GGTTTCACAGCCCCGACCTTCTGAAGCCGACTTGGCTGGCAAAGCAATGAAGCTACCTCTGCCCTTGATCCCCAGCTCTGTCTGAACGTTCTATTCTGGGGCTGAAGTGTGGAAGTTCAGTTCACACAACAGAATGAATGTGAGGAGAGGAAAATTTGTTATCCTGCACTGTTCTCAATGACATCAGGCAGTTTCACAACAATTAAGTTATTAAGTATGGGAACAAGAAAGTATGGGAACAAGACAGACATGAGGCTCAAAGAGGTGAGGCTTCTGTGTGACGGTGACTTAAGGAGGAGGAGGTAGGATTTAGAATTTCCAAAGAGGAGATTATATTCACAGGAGAAAGGAAAGAGGAAATATTTTTTTAAAAGATTTTATTTATTTATTTGACAGAGAGATCACAAGTAGACAGAGATGCAGGCAGAGAGAGAGGAGGAAGCAGGCTTTCTGATCTGAGCCAAAGGCAGAGGCTTCAACCCACTGAGCCACCCAGGTGCCCCAGAAAGATGAAATATTTATCAAAGAATGGTCTGTCCCTCCAGGTAGTCAACTACTTTTTTTCTTTTCATAATTTATTTTTACAGTGTTCCATGATTCATTGTTTATGCACCACACCCAGTTCTCCATGCAATCCATGCCCTCCTTAATACCCTCCACCAGCTCACCCAACCCCCCACCCTTTCCCCTCCAAAACCCGCAGTTTCTCAGAGTCCACAGTCTCTCATGTTTCATCTCCCCATCCGATTTCCCCCAACTCACTTCTCCTCTACATCAACCAATGTCCTCCGTGTTATTCCTTATGCTCCACAAATAAGTGAAATCATGTAATTTACTCTCTCTGATTGAATCAGTTCACTCAGCATAATCCCCTCCAGTCCTGACCATGTTGATACAAAACTTGGGTATTCATCTTTCTGATGGAGGCATACTACTCCATTGTATAAATGGACCACATCTTTTTTAACCATTCGTGTGTTGGCTCTTTGCGCACTTTGGGAACTGTAGCCATGGCTGCTATGAACATGGGGGTACAGATGGCCCATATTTTCACTACATCTGTATCTTTGGGGTAAATACCCAAGAGTGTAATTGCAGGCAGGGGCATAGGGAAGCTCTATTTTTAATTTCTCAAGGAATCTCCACACTGTTTTCCAACGTGGATGCACCAACTTGCATTCCCTCCAACAGTGTAAAAGGAATCTCCTTTCTCCACATCCTCTCCAACACTTGGTGTTTCCTGTCTTGCTAATTTTGGCCATTCTAACGGGTGTAAGGTGGTAACCCAATGTGGTTTTGATTTGAATCTCCCTGATGGTTAATGATGATGAACATTTTTTCATGTGTCTGTTCC